>NC_087309.1:62218538-62541038 GCF_015220805.1 Pogoniulus pusillus | reverse complement strand
GACAGACTAAGATAAAATAAGGATTTACTGTGCACTTAAAAGATTATACATTATTCAAAGATCAGGAAACTATATACAAGGTCAATTTAAATCATACATTTAAAGAATGAAGTTAAACATTTAAGAGAAGTAATAGTCTAAAGGTTTTTTATGAATTGCTAGAGGATGGAGAACAGTTGGAGAATATTCAGACAGAAGCCCAAATAAAGCAGAACAAAACCTAATGTGCAGCAATTTTTGTGAAGAAGACATTCTGAGCACTTTTGATTTTTTTTTTTTTTGTTTGTTTCTATTATATTATGGATGGTACAGAACAAAGGAAAGTGCAAAGATGTAGGCACCATGTCTCTCCTTCTTTAAAATGTCTTAAATTAAATAATTAAGTTCACATTAAAACCAAAATCCTGTGGACATCTCAGAAGGAAAGCTTCTGGAGGCAACTGTTCAATGTTCAAGAAGGCAGTCTACCTGGAAAACAGGAGGATAACATCGGATAAATTCTTTTTGTAACATTAGAGGTAGTGACCAGCCAAACGTGTCCTGTGAGCTGTGGCTTCCTGGAAGAAGTGATAATTAACCATTTCCAATTCAAATCTGTGGCTTTTCAATATAAAAGATGCCCAAAAAATGACAAAGGAATTTGAATTGAAAATGAGAGGCTGAAGAAGCTCTCTGTACCATATGGAGGTTACTAGTTACTTAGATCTGATAACTAGATTTGCTGGTAATGTTGCCTGCTTAGGCAAGAGTGTAAGAGTAAAATTTTGAGAAAAGCTAGCATCCCCCTGTATGGTAGTAGTAGAGTAACTTCAGGGTGAAAAAATACTTTCAGGTGTTTCCTAGAAACAGACACATTTGTATCTGCCATATCATCCCCTGCAGCATTTGCCTGAAAGTTGAATGTATTACTATATGTGTAAGTAGCAAATAATATAATAATAATAATGGTTAAGTGCTGAAAAGCTAATTGAGATGTGATATTAATTTAATGTGCTCTGCCATTATTGGCCTGAACTCTTCTGCCTCATGGCATAGTTATGCAATATCCTCTTACTTCTAAGGACAGTTCTTTGTGCCTCTCCTGGAGCAGAAATTGTCTTCAAACATTTCTTCAAATAAAAAGGGAAATTATGGACAGTGTGTTCTGTGATTGCTTCTCATGACTTCCTAGTTCTAACGTGAGCAAGGCTAGCATGATACACATTGGTTATGCAACTGCTTTTTAAAGACATGATAAAATTATTTTTCTGATTTTCATTACCACTTATTCATACTGGGTCCACCAAAAATAAAATTCCTAGTCCAACAGATCTCTAATCAGAATAATCAAGCCTTACCCCTACTTAAAAAACTTGTCAACAAAGCCTGTTAATTTTTTTGTGCTTAGAATAAAATTAGAAGCTCTCCTTCTTTTAACTACTTAAAAAGGATCTTGATGTGGATGGGTAGTTGAACACACACAAACACACATGCTCTTCCAGACTGTGACAGTTTCCTGAGAATCAGTTTTGAGTTTGCTTGTTTAAAAATTACTGTTGCCCTGACATTCTGTGCACCAAAGGCCCCTATCGGTTCTGTTGGTATTATCTCTGGTTATCCTTAACACTCAGCCACAGACAGAGCTGTTCATAATCATTTTATGGCTGGCACTAAGCAGGATTTCCTTTTTTTTTTTTTTTTTATGTCTAGCCCTCTAGGTCTTTAAGGTTGCAGGGAGGAAGACAAGAGCTGCTTTGGTTAGAGCAGCACTGGCTACTGCTCTCCCTCTGTACCACAGCAGAAATTTCACAGCCATAGGAGAGTGCATTAGTTAAAAGAAGTGTTTGAAGGAAGTAGGATTACTTGAGTTGGCAGGCAGAGGAATGAGTGGGTAACAAAAATGCAAACATTACAAGTCGTAAAGAAGGCAACTGCCTTCAGAACTACACAGAACTGAAGCATCACTCAGTGAGATGGGATGCATTCATGAGAGACACACACAAATAGTGTTTGACATGCTACGTGATTAACTGATGAAACCCATTGTTAAAAGATATTATTTGATCATTATTCACAGCTTACTGATCTTGGGGGGTTTGGTAGTGAAATGAGCAGTAACACAGAAAATGAGCAGCAGGTCTTCAGTCCCGAAGAGTTTCTTTGCATTATTATCACACAGTTTAGGTACATTGTGATTCTGTGAAACTACATTTATAGGCAGCAAGAGGTTCCACTTTCAAATGGATATTATGTTCATCCCTTCTATTTTTTCTGATCCACTCTTGTAATTTATTGTCTAAATTTTGCTCTGTAGTTAACACATGGTGATGTTCCACTCTTTCTGCTAACTCTTTTGCTAGATAGATTTACACTAACAGTTCTCTCACTTTTCAAGCACTGAGTGTAAGAGAGTTAGACTTTCCTCCAGAACCTAAATACATAAGGAAAAAAAATCAACTTGGCAAAATAAACAACAATAATTAAAAATTAGAAAATTAGGGCAGTTGCAAAGAACTTAGATAAGAGGCTCATTAAAATGCAGAATTTTATATTGCAGATCATCAAATGTAAACTATATCCCAAGTCAAATCTGGTCAAATGTTCATCAGAAGTAGATCAGATTAAATGGGTACAGTTTTATCAGTGATGATGTCTTAAATAGAACTGAACTCAGCTCCAACTATTATAAGAAACATATTACGCACAAGGATATGTCAGCCATGCTGAGGTTCAAGGTGCTGTGCACTGAGGAAAAATGATCCTGTAGCTCTGAAAGAGAAGAATGGGATCCAGGAGCCCAAAGTACAGTGCTCTGTTTTGCTGCAAACGTCCTTAGCTAGAAAACATTTTAGCCTGGCTGCATCTTTTTTCTTCAAGTATGAAGGGTAGGTGATTGGATACAGTAGATATTGGGAATGGCTGAAGAAGCAGAATAATGAAACTACAAAACCAGGGTACTGACTGTGCATGATCACTTGATGCAAATAAGAACCAATTTTCTTCTATTTTATGCTCTTACCTGTAAGGATGGTACTACCTATAAATAATTACTTACTTCTGGACTTTGTTTCCATTCTCAAAGGTGCTGATGAGACCATCCTTTCAGCAAGCAGGAAAGAGTAGTCCAGGCACATTGTCGCTGGTACCACACAGTTTCTTACTCTTTCATGAAGAGCAGAGGGTTGGACTACGTTGCTTTGCTCTGTGTGCAGCCTGCATGTCTTCAAATGGAATGGCAGATATTTCTTCCCAGTAAAGTTTGATATAACAGCATGTTTCAGCCTCAATACCACAAAAGGGGTATATGAGGCACTATTTCAGAGCACTGCCGGGCTGTGATTTACTCCACTTGCTGCTGAGTGTATGAGGCATTAGCAGTGACATGCTCTGGCAGTTCAGCAGCAGGACTGGTTGCATTTCAGAGTTCTGGATTTTGTTTGTATTGTCCTTATTTGTCCAGAGTTCTTGTATGTGAGGAATTGTTCCCTCTTTTCTTCCTCTGTGTTCCAGTTTGGGCCACGAGCATACCTAGCTCTGGAGAACAGAATTGACTCTTACTCCTTTTCGGGACCAAGAATAAGAGTACTGTACACTGATTGGAAGTTTAGAGAGACATTCTATTTACAGGAGCACATATATGTGTATATATATATATATGTATATATATATATGGCAGTCAGGTAGAATAAGTATGAAATCCACTAGGCCCAAACTGGACTTCTAGGATCCTCCACTCCTTCCACCCTTCAGTTGGCCTGTAAGGGAGGACAAAGCCACCTCCTCCAAGCTGGGCCTACAAGGCCTCAGTGGCCCAACCGCCTGCTTTGCTTGTCAGCTCCCCCCACAAACCATGAGATAAGAGGAAGTGGGAGCAAGGAATGCAGGGAATGGAAGAGGGAGAAGTGCAGTCAAGCACTGTCTTTTGGTAGACAGTAAGCTGAAGATGAGGCAGCAGTGTGCCCAGGTGGCCAAGAGAGCCAATGGCATCCTGGCCTGCATCAGGAACAGTGTGGCCAGTAGGACAAGAGAGGTTATTCTTCCCCTGTACTCAGCACTGGTCAGGCCACACCTTGAGTGCTGTGTCCAGTTCTGGGCCCCTCAGTGCAAGAAAGATGTTGAGGTGCTGGAATGTGTCCAGAGAAGGGCAATGAAGCTGATGAGAGGCCTGGAACACAAACCCTCTGAGGAGAGGCTGAGGGAGCTGGGCCTGTTTAGCCTGGAGAAGAGGAGGCTCAGGGGGGACCTCATTGCTGTCTACAACTACCTGAAGGGAGGCTGTAGCCAGGTGGGGGTTGGTCTCTTCTCCCAGGCACCCAGCAATAGAAAGAGGAGACACAGCCTCAAGTTGTGTCGGGGGAAGCACAGGCTGGATGTTAGGAGGAAGTTGTTGTCAGAGAGAGTGATTTGCATTGGAATGGGCTGCCCAGGGAGGTGGTGGAGGCACTGTCCCTGGAGGTTGTTGAAGCAAAGCCTGGATGAGGCACTTAGTGCCATGGTCTAGATGACTGGACAGAGCTGGGTGCTAGGTTGGACTGGATGATCTTGGAGGTCTCTTCCAACCTGGTTGATTCTATGATTCTGTGATTCTAAATTGTGGTTTTATAATTTGTGTGCTTTTCTCAAGAGTCAAAATTATAAAGGAATGCCTTGATTAAATACAAACAAATATTTCAGAGAATTCAACTACTACAGCCATCACTACCTCGCTAGGAAAAAAAAAGACATTGATTCATACAGGTAGAAAAAAGAAAGCTGAAAGCAAGAAAGTATTGGCTCAGTTGTATCCTATGTCCTCAGTTCGGGTATCAGATGCCTTATTCCAGGGTTCTTCCTATTTCATCACAGACATTATCTGATTTCTGGACTATTTTTATCAGCACGCTAGACAGGATGCCATTATCATGTCCCTTTTCTCTGCATATCAGCACAAGCATACTGTTATTGTGTACTTACACATGAACAAACTGCACATTGTCTCCTTAAATACTAGGAATGACTCCACATGTGTCTTTTTGCCGAGCTAGCAGCAAAGGAAAAGCTTAAAGCATTCGCAGGTAAACAAAAACCACACCGTGTTTCAGATGTTCATTTTATTGAATAGTGTACAGGTGTGCTAGTTTGAAGCAAGGTGGAATGTTTTGGTAAAAGAACTAGATAATAGGCAGTGAAAAGGTAAACAATGGTTGTGTCTCCTTCCCTCATCAGTCTCGCTGAGAGTTCTGGCAAGAAGAAGGAAAACATTTGATAACATTCTCCATTTTGTCTCTCATTCTGCCTTTGTCTTCAGACCTAGCCACATCTCCTTAACCTCACTGCCACTAACCTTCCTTCTTATCCTCTTGGATGCACCTCTATTCTTTTCTCAGGATTTGGGGTAAGGTTGAGAGGGCAAGGGGAGGTGTTGGGGTGGTTTGAGAGCCCCTCCTGGGGACTTAGGTTTCTGGGAGGGGAGTTGTGCTTCTGTATTGTTTATCCTTTGTATATTTCTGTATATAACTGTATATACTGTAAATATCTGCTTGTGTATTGTGCTGCTTGTAAATAAATAGCTTCATTTATATTCCCAGAGGCCTTCTGAGTTAGCTGGGGCAATTCCAAAAGTGGGGGGGAGCGGATAAGAGCCCAAACCATCACAACAGGACATGAGAGAGTTTGTGTAACATGTCTGACTGTGAAACACAATAGGCTCTCACAAACCCTTGGCAATGGCTCCTTTGATTAAGGAGAAACATATGCTTGCACAGCTGACATCATGCATAGCTAATATATCTATAGGAGAGATGTGCGTTAGATAAAAGTCACGGGAGGCTGAACATGACATTTTGTCATAATTTCTGATTTTACAGACATCCTAATGATTCAGAAAGTGTTATCTCACATTTCACTACCAGATAACACTGGTAGTGTTATCTACCAGTTCTTTAAAGTAGAGCTGCCAATCATTTTCTGATGTAGCATCATTATGCTAAGACTTAGAGTGAGCCTGCAAAGTCAACTCTAAACAAGCAACAGACATCAGTGATAACAGCTTATAGCTGTTTCCTGTTCATTAATTTCAAACATTTGAGCACTGAGATTAATGTCTCCAACTTTCACATGTCTCTGAAATCACCACAACCTAGCACGTCAACAGTCAGAAAAGGTGTGTAAAACCCACTCAACTCTGCTGCACACAAAGAAAACCAACAGATTTTCTAAAGACAAAGGAAACTATTCCTGCATGGCAAGGTACAGCAAAAGAAGTTAGAGATATTTATGGTGATACAAGAGAAATAACTATGGCTTGATAATGAAAGAAGATCCATAACAGAAGAAAGCTGTGTTCAATGACCCAGGAAAATTCTCAGTCCTTCTTTCCTAATCATCTTTTTCAACTAACTCCCTTTTAAAAAGAAGTGAATGGATGTTTAAAGAGTATTGCCCAGAGATCCAGGGTAACAGCCATTTGTTTATCACCTTCTGATGAAATTATACTCTGCAATCTACCCTGACCCAAGATGGAATCAGCATACTCTGTTTCAGCAAGATTGTTTATTTGCTGTGGGTGAAATAAAATTAAATCCTCATCTAGTAGTAAGAACTAAGTGATGCTATATAACCGCTAGTTCTAGTTAGTAAACATGAAAGATTAATGAGTTTGTGTTTTTAACTTCCGTGAAATGTGAACTATTGTCTCATATCTCAAGACAGAGGATTTACAAAACTGGTTGCTTTCAAGAACTCTGTCTTCATACTGGATGACAAGTTAGAAAAAAATCTGTGTCTTGAAACAGCACCATTTTAAGATTGATGGTCTGTGATCTTTGATGGGCTGACATAATTAGTCTGATGGTGTGGAAGTTACCCACTGCCCCGCCATGAATTCACCAGACCAGACTCAGTCGGATGGCAGTTAAGGAAGCTATATTTACAACTTAGCACAATTTACAAGCATGTTTACACATAACCTACACAGTCACTTACAGCTTTTACAAGCATATATATACATAATGTACACAGATATTTACAGCTATATACAGAAATATACAAGTTAAAAGTAACACAGGAACACAATATCCCTCCCAGAAATCCGAGTGCCCAGGAGGGGCTTCCAACCTCCTCTCTACCTTCTTTCCATCCCCCTATCTTATCTCAGAGTCTGCCTTATGTGCAAGGTGAGTTGGAAGAATCAGCAAGGGGGATTAGAAGGAAATAATTAGATTCCAGCTCGAAGCAGTTACTATGGCAGAAGCGAGGGAGAAATACAGAACACAGACTGCCTTATCTGTGTTTGAGTCCTTGTTTTTATACGTCTCAGCAAACCATCACCATTGTCTTCTTTTCACAGAGTATAATTAATTTTTCTCATTAAAATATTTCAGTTAGCTTCAAACCAGCACAATTAGAGATTGTAAAATACCAGTAAGATAAAAATGCATGTGTTTGGTATTTCCTGCCCTAGAGGATCAAGGATTGGAGGAATGGTTATCAGTTTTCTGGAAGGCTTCACCATCAAATCTCCCAGAATGTGACTGAGACAAAATCTTTGACTGAAGTTAATTCAAATAGTTAGTGTTGGTAACAAACTTGAAATAGATATTTTTTTCCCAGTTTAAGGCAGTAACAACGTCAATGAACATTGCAGATCTCATGATTTGTAGTTTATTTTGGTAAAGTTGTCAACACAATAAGTAAACAAGCACTTGCATCTAGCAGAGTGAGGCATTTCTGCCCTCAATCATTGTTCTAACTCATCACAATGTGCTAGAAGCTGTAAAAAGCGTTACTAACTTCCACAGTAGCCTCTAAAGTATAGAATTGTCCTTTAAAATTGCAAGCTGATGACTGTTTGCAGTATTATCTTTCATGACTTTGTTTCTGTGCTAGTTTGAAGCAAGCTGGAATGTTTTGGTACAAGAACTAGATAACAGGCAGTGAAATGAAAACAATTGATGTCAACTTCTCTCACAGTCTCACTGAGAGCTCTGGGAAGAAGAAGTAAACTTTCTCCATTTTGTTTCTCACTCTTGCTTTTGACTTGGACCTGGTCACATCTCATTAACCCTGCTCCTACTAACCCTGCTCCCTAACCTCTTGGCTGCGCCTCTCTTCTTTCTGAGAACTGGGGTAAGGTTGAGAGGGCCGGGGGGGAGGTGTTGGGGTGGTTTGAGAGCCCCTCCTGGGGACTCAGGTTTCTGGGAGGGGAGTTGTGCTTTTGTATTGTTTATCCTTTGTATATTTCTGTATATAATTGTATATAACTGTATATATTGTAAATAGCTGCTTGTAAATTCTGCTAGCTGTAAATAAATTGCTTCATCTATATTCCCAGGGTCCGTCTGAGTTAGCTGGGGCAAATACAAAGTGTGGGGGGGCGGGGTAACCCCCAAACCATCACAGTTTCCAATTAATTTTTGTGAAAGACAAACCAGGAACTGTGTATTGTAATTAGGAATTAGAATCAATGGTGACAATGTACACAGGAGACTGTAACTTCTGTCAGTACAGCTGAGTTAGGTGATTGCCAGGGAGATGCTCTAGCCTCAGGGCCTGTGATTACTGTGCAGTACAGAGTTCTGGAAGATTACAAGATAGACTCCAAAACCAACCACAGTACAGGGGCTTTTCCCGTAGCATGCTTGTTTGGCTGTGTTTAGCACACCTGCATAACTGTGTCTCTGTGATTTTGGACCATATTCTGTATCACGCTTCCCACTTAGTATCTTTTGTGCATCAAGCAGACCCTGACCTCACCATCCATCTGTGTGCTATGTGAATTTATACCTAGTTTTTTCTTTCTATCCCTCATCCTTATCATTTCAGTGCTGTTGCGGATATTTCCTACCAAGTTCTCAGTCTGCTTCATTCATATAGTCTTGGTATATCAGTAGATAAAATGAACAATCCCCATCTTTCTTACATCCAGGGTGGCAAAATGCTAGAGGAAATACTGGCAATGCTCGGACATTTCTGGATTTGTGGCTGTAACAGATTGTTGTTCCCAGAGCTGGCACACAGCCAAGGGCTCTGCAGAGAATGGTCAGGCTGTTGGGAGAAGGAGAGGCACACATGCCTGTGGATGGGACAAGCCTTTCTTTATTTCACAACACAATGCTCACAAGGGTTTGTATCTCTGCACATTGTGAGCTTCCATCCCCTGCAGATTGCAAGCTTGTACATAGTTATAAATGCAGCTGAGACCTCTCTAGGCTGGCTAAAGCTTTTCGTATGTGTGTGCGTACAAACATGAAGAAGTCCCCAACAGCACATATGAGCAGGCTAGCAACCATGTGAATGAACTGGCTACAATCATCACACTGGAAAAAAATGAGAAAAGACAATAATTGATAAAAGAAAGGAAAAAATATCTATGCACCTGTGTGTAAAATGGTATCTAAAAGGCATGGGACTAGGGAATTTCATGCTTTCAGGGTAGGACTGAATAGCAAGCACCAGGTACATCTCTATACATGACATCACTTAATGCATTTTGAGACCCATCACAGGTTTCAGCCTGCTTCTTTCAATTATAATAAAACGTTCAGGAAATTCAAAAGGAACATTTCACTTGGGAGGCTTTGGAGCACCATAAGATCTTAACCTGTAACAAAACACTCTTCAGTCATTTCAAAAAGCAAGGATGCCAGAATGGATTTAAGACACTTCAGACACAGGGCAATCCAGCTGGTTGGTGGTTATATTTCTAATCTTGTGTGTGGCAAACTTAGTTCTACTTTGTATCATTTATTCGTAGGACCCCTTGTCCTGCATGAAGGTATAATGGCATGAGGTAGCCTCAGCCACAACACTTTTTATGCACATAGTACAAGGTACAGTGAAATATGGGTGAGGAAAAGGTGTTAGCAGTTTATATCTCATCCACATCAGAAGGTGATGCCTCTAAGTTGAAAAAATCTGCATAAAATCGGTGTTTTCTAAGTAAACACGTTACTACCCTTGCAATGCAAGCCTTTTTGCATATATGATTTTAGTTTCTCCATCTCTGAAACAGTTAAATCATTAGTTAATCATATGCATGCCTTGTGAACACATTCAGTTAGAAAGGGCACAGCAGTGGCATTACTGGCTCAGCTCTCTGCTGAAGAAATCAGAATAAAATTCCCTGTGGTTCAGGACGGACGTGCCAGACCTATCCTACATCTAATCGAATTAAGGTTTTTCTGAAGACCCTTACAGCAGCTGAGGATTTCTCTGCCCTGCAACTCTGAGCAGACAGCCTGTCCTTTGAAAACACAGGCACTCACCTATTCAGGAATAAATAAGAAAAAAAAAATTCACTCTCCTGGGACTCAGCAGCTACTCTGCAGATCTGAGCTAAGATCCAGACTGAACATTTGAGCAGATGGATCATCTAAGAATTGTCTTCACAGAGAAATGACATTCCCCAAGGATCATAGCTGGGCCCAGTTCTGTTCAATATCTTTATTGATGATCTGGATGAGGGCATTGAGTCCAGCATCAGTAAGTTTGCAGATGACACCAAGCTAGGAGCAGGTGTTGATCTGTTGGAGGATAGGAGAGCCTTGCAGAGGGACCTGGACAGGCTGGATGGGTGGGCAGAGGCCAATGGGATGAGATTTAACAAGGCCAAGTGCAGAGTTCTGCACTTTGGGCACAACAACCCCTAGCAGCATTACAGGCTGGGGACAGAGTGTCTGGAGAGCAGCCAAGTAAAAAGGGACCGGGGGATACTGGTAGAGAGTAGGCTGAAGATGATGCAGCAGTGTGCCCAAGTGGCAAAGAGAGCCAATGGCATCCTGGCCTGCATCAGGAACAGTGTGGCCAGTAGGACAAGAGAGGTTATTCTTCCCCTGTACTCAGCACTGGTCAGGCCACACCTTGAGTACTGTGTCCAGTTCTGGGCTCCTCAATTCAAGAGATGTTGAGGTGCTGGAATGTGTCCAGAGAAGGGCAATGAAGCTGATGAGCGGCCTGGAACACAAACCCTATGAGGAGAGGCTGAGGAAGCTGGGGTTGTTTAGCCTGGAGAAGAGGAGGCTCAGGGGGGACCTCATTGCTGTCTGCAACTACCTGAAGGGAGGCTGTAGCCAGGTGGGGATTGGTCTCTTCTCCCAGGCAACCAGCAATAGAACAAGGGGACACAGTCTCAAGTTGTGCCGGGGGAAGCACAGGGTGGATGTTAGGAGGAAGTTGTTGTCAGAGAGAGTGATTTCCCATTGGAATGGGCTGCCCAGGGAGGTGGTGGAGGCACCGTCCCTAGAGGTGTTCAAGAAAAGACTGGATGAGGCACTTAGTGCCATGGTCTAGTTGACTGGACAGAGCTGGGTGCTAGGTTGGACTGGATGCTCTTGGAGGTCTCTTCCAACCTGGTTGATTCTATGATTCTAGCTCTGGAAAGACAAGTGTGTATATGTGTGTCTGTGACTATTCATACAGATGTATCATAGAATCACAGGATCACAGGATGACAGGAGCTGCATGCTTCTCTCCTGCAACACACCAGCAATCTTTCCCTGAAACCTTTGGATAATGCAACCTATATCCATCTGGGTTTCATAGGTAGGATTCACAGGGTCACAGGATATTAGGGGTTGGAAGGGACCCAAGGAGATCATCGAGTCCAAACCCCCTGCTGGAGCAGGACAATACTATCTAACGCAGATCACAGAGGAACACATCCAGACAGGCATTGAAAGTCTCCAGAGAAGGAGACTCCACGACCCCCCATGGGGAGCCTGTTCCAGTGCTCTGTGACCCTTGCAGTAAAGAAGTTCCCTCTTGTGTTGAGGCAGAATCTCTTTTGCTGCAACTTACATCCATTGCTCCTTGTCCTATCCCAGGCAGCAAGTGAGCAGAGCCTGACTCTCCATTCCTGGCCAGCCTTCAGGTACTTACAAACATTTATGAGATCCCCTCTAAGTCTTCTCTTCTCCAGACTAAAAAGCCCCAGGTCCCTCAGCCTCTCCTCATCACCCATGCCCTCCTGTCCCCTAATCATCCTTGTAGCCATATGCTGGACTCTCTCCAGCAGATCTCTGTCCCTCTTAAACTGGGGAGCCCAAAACTGAATGCAGTATTCAAGACGGGGTCTCACCAGAGGGGTAGGAGAACCTCCCTTGATCTGCTGGACAGACTCCTCCAAATAGACCCCCAGATCCCATTGGCCTTCTTGGCTACAAGGGCACATTTCTGTGCCATGGTTAACTTGTTATCCACCAGGACCCCCAAGTCCCTCTCCACAGGACTGCTTTCCAGCAGATCACCCCCCAGCTTGTACTGGTGGAGCTTATTATTCCTCCCCAGATGCAGGAAACTGCACTTGTCCTTGTTCAACTTCATCTAGTTCCTCTGTGCCCAGCTCTCCAGTCTGTCCAGGTCTTGCTGGATGGCCTCACAGCCTTCAGGTGTATCAGCCAAGCCTTCCAGCTTGGTGTCGCCAGCAAACTTGCTGAGCAGACACTCTGTGCCCTCTCATCAATGTCATTGATTCACAGGTTGAACAGGACTGGCCCCAGCACTGATCCCTGGGGGACACCACTGGTCACAGCTCTCCAGCTGGACCTGGCACCATTGTTCACTACTCTTTATCATAGAGTAGTACAATGGTTTAGGTTGGAAGGAACCTCTAAAGGTCACCTAGTCTAAACTCTTTGGCAGTAACCAGGAACATCCTCAACTAGATTAGGTTGCCAAGAGCCCTGTCAAGCCTTTTCATGAATGGGGCCTCAATCACTTGCATGTGCAACCCATTCCAGTGTTCCACCATCCTCATGGTAAAGAACTTGTTCCTCACATCCAATCTAAATCTACTCTTCACAAGATCACAGGACCCTGTGGAAGTGACCTCCAAAGATCATTAAGTCCAACCTGTCTGCCAGAGCAGAACCACAATCTAGTGCAGGTCACACAAGAATTCATCCCAGATGGTTCTTGAAACTCTCCAAATAAGGAGGTTCCACAACCTCTCTGGACAATCTGTTACAGTGCTCTGTGACCCTTACAGTAGAGAAGTTCCTCCTCATATTGAGGTGGAAATTCCTGTGCTGTAGTTCTTGTTCTATCACAGGGCACAACTGGGAAGAGACTGTCCCCTCCTTCTTGACACCCAGCCCTCAGATACTTATAAACATTGATTAGATCCACTCTAAATCTTCTCTAGATCCTTAATAATTTTTGTAGCCCTCCATTGGACTCTTTCAAGTAGATTCCTGTCTCTCCTGAACTGGGAAGATCAGAACTGGATGCAATATTCCAGGTCAGATCTCACCAGGACAGAGTAGAGGGGGAGGAGAACTTCCTTCATTCTGCTAGCTACACTCCTCTTAATGCACTCCAGGATCCTATTGGCCTTCTTGGTCACAAAGGCACATTGCTGTCCCATGGATAACTTCTTGTCCACCAGGACTCCCACAACCTCCACAAGGCTGCTCTCCCACAGATCACCTCCCAACTTGTACTGATACAATTTACCATTCCTTCCCAGATGCATTTGTGGGTGTCCTTCTTATACTGTATGACCAAAACTAGATAGGCAATATATTGAAACCATGACTTTGACTTCATGCTGTTTAGTGTGCATAATCTTTAAACAAAAAGTATAACAAGCAAAAGTGTGTTATATTGTTCCTTTTACTTTATCACCTTTTTTTATTTAATGTGTATGTTACTTTATCCTCAAATCTTGCCCACCTGAAAGCACCAGAGAATTCACATGGAGCAATCAGAGAAGCAGAAGTCTTACAGGACTTAATGCACAAACATCAGTTATGTAGTTTCATAATTCATAGTTCATAATTCAAGAGAGATGTTGAGAAGTGTCCAGAGAAGGGCAATGAAGCTGATGAGAGGCCTGGAACACAAACCCTATGAGGAGAAGCTGAGGGAGCTGGGGTTGTTTAGCCTGGAGAAGAGGAGGCTCAGGGGTGACCTCATTGCTGCCTACAACTGCCTGAAGGGAGGTTGTAGCCAGGTGGGGTTTGGTTTCTTCTCCCAGGCAACCAGCAACAGAACAAGGGGACACAGTCTCAAGTTGTGCCAGGGGAAGAATAGACTGGATGTTAGGAAGTTTTTGCCAGAGAGAGTGATTTGCCATTGGAATGGGCTGCCCAGGGAGGTGGTGGAGTCACCATCCCCAGAGGTGTTCAAGATGTTCCTTTTATTCATAGTTCTGTTTAATTCATCTGGAGATTGTTCATTCAAGCATTTCCTTCTGAGCACTCATTCTTTCTCTGTGATTGCCCTAGGAGCAATATACCTGTACTATAAATCTCCAAGTATGTTCTTGAGGGTGTTCAAAGTGTGGTAATAAGGACAAAGAATGAGCTGAAGAAAAGAAAGGAAGACCATGAATGAGGCAGTGACTGAAGGCAAACAGAATTTTTCCATAGTATCTATAGACACATGTGAAAAAAATGTCTTTTTTTTTTCTTTTTTTGGGGTGGTGGGGTTCGGGAAGAGCACTGGGGACAGACACACCAAGCAACCAACCAAAACTAAGCAACCAACCAAAACCCCCAAATTATTTTTCCTAGCATGTACTTGGAACCAAAGAAGATTTCCACCCCAATGTAATGTAGTGCAGTAATGTGTCAGCTTTCGCTGAATCAGGAAGCAGTTACCTCATCAGTAAGGCACTGTGGCTGGCTAGCATGGCTATTTGGCTTTTGAAACTAAAGGTAGTATTTCTACCTGACACTGGAGTTGTAATTATACCTCTATTGTCTCTAAATGTGCTCTGAATAAAGTGTTAATATGGTTACACCTTGCTCGTGTTGAAATTCCTGAGGCTGATTTATGCAGGGATGTCAGGCACAAAAATCCTAACTTTTCCAAAGCTCTGTCTGAAGCACCACGCGGGGTTAGGATTCAGGCACCTCCAAGTATAACTACATTTGATCATCAGCAAAAAAAAAAAAAAAACACTAGGCAAAATTGTCTCCTTTCACTGGTGATACAAATATTTGCTCTTATACCTATTGTTATCCATGGCAGTTCTATGCTTAGAAGAAACGATATCTGTGCTTTAAGTGCATACTGTGCACGTAATAAACTAACAGAACAACAATTTTCCGCTGCTTAGACTGGGCAGAAGAACGGCGATTGTTAGCACTGCAAACCTTTTCAGTAAAAAACAAAAGAATGAATTCTCATTTTCTGATTTTTTTTTTTCTTTGTTACCGCCTTTTAGTAACAACTTCTCACAATACAAACAGATGATCTGGATTTACTGCACAAGATCTCGCCTCAGTGTTCGCAGCATTTCATATTGATAAGCACACGTACACTTTCCCACGTCAGCAGTGGTTCTGAGCACCGATCTGCAGTCACAGGACCGCAGAGTCTTAGAGTCCCTCAAGTGGTGCTTCGTGAGAATTGCACCAAAATATGAAAACAGCCAGGGAAGGAGTACGAGTTTTCGCGAGAAAACAGACTATTTTGCCTGTAAGAGCTGACCAGAAAACCAGACGATTTAAAATCGCGGTTGTTTGCTATAGAATGCATTCTCTGTTTCTTTTAAATATCATCTTTTACTGCGTAACACTACTTGTTCCTCCTTTGGATGCCGTTTTCTGATCTCGAAACTAACAGCCTGGTTTTATTTGTTCGTGATAGCATATGAAGTTCCAAAAATGTAAATGGAAGTACATGGGTTTATCTTTACGATTAAACTGTTTTTCAGGAGAAACTGAAAAGAGGGCATATGTTCCTTTAAAAGTAACAACTAACTTATATGCATTTTCATACAAGATGCACTCTTAATGAGAAGTTAATTTTTGTTAAGACTTTGTGGCATTCCTCTCAGTAAGCCATCTACTAAAAGAATTTTTAAAAAGCTAATTGTACCCAGAAGGTGTCCTTTTATGTTTTTACTGTTGTCTGATACTCCTTAAGGGTAGTACACTGTATTGTTTTCCGGCATAAAAGCTAGCAGGTATGTCTTGCTGGGAAACCAGTCCGAGGAGTTTTGCAGTTTTGTTTTGCTGTGCCTTTGGTTAATTCATGTTGGTTTAGTACCATGTGCCATTACCTTCCTTTTGGCTGAAAGCTGATGCCACTAGAGCGTGCTTTCAAGCAACCATAGCTATGCACAAGTGAAAGAAGACTGCCTGATGAGGCTGAGAACCATGGCTTTCTGTCACATGCCTTTCTACATCAGAGACGGCTTCAGGTGAAATTCTGGATAGTTATGGAATTTTGTGATTACTGCCTGGTAAATTTCTGCATTTTTCCTGTTCTAGTCTGTCCTTTCCTTCCTCCTTGATTTAGCATTAATCTCTCCCTTAACACCTCAAATAATTACTACATAAAAATTGGGCTGTGAACTGCCTCTTCAAAGAGACAACCAGAAACACAGGTTTCTCATGTGTCCTTGCAAATGCCTTTCCTTCATGTGTACACTGCACTGCCTTCATGCATGAATTCAGTAACAGATTACAACTGGAATAGAATTGGTATAACCGTATTATCCATTCTTCTTTCATTGCTAAACATTTTGTTGCTGGTCCTTGGAAGAAAAATTTCCCAAAATTACTGATGTTGTTTGCCATATCAAAAGAAGATCACTCTCAGTGCTGACTGTCTCCATGGTTCGTTTAAAAACTTCGGGCATGCCAGTCACATACACCTCAGTGTTGTAATCTGCCTGTACAAGACACAGATCTAAATAAATACATGCACACATACTTGCATACATAAGCTATTCTGCCTGAACCTGTTCAAAATTCCCCCAGTTCTTCGTGAAAGACAAACTGGGGAAAGCAAGTTCCCCCTCCTCTTACTGCATGCTGCATTGCATGACCCTCGCTTGGCTGAAGCATCTGCTTTACCAAATTGACACATGCCAAAGACCACATTTTTGTAGGATGTGTGCCTGTGTGCTATTTGAACTGAATACAAACTAAGAACAGGACCCGCCTTTGTGATCTGGCTTGTACAACACCTAATTGCTGCCAGGCCCCTGCTGTGACCTCAGAGAGCTTTAGCTGGCAGTTCATGATCTACCTTAAATACGTGCTTTGGAAATGATAAAAACTAAGTTGAACCAAACCAAAACAATTAAGCCAAAATAAACCCAGAACTGTGTGTGCATGGTGAGAAATGCAAAGGGAGGTTTTCCAATGGCCTTTACTAACCTGTGAGGACTACAATCCTGACTACTTTTTAAGTGGCTTTTATAAAGGTTGAATTTACACAATATCATAAAACTTTCTTCTTTGCAATGAATTTTAATAGGCAAGTCTGCTTTGCAGGGTATTTGGCAGTTACTTCAATTTTTAAACTGTCTTTTCTGCTTCCCAAGTAGTTGATAACACAGACTTCAACATCAAAAATTAAATGCTACATTTATTAGCAAAACCACAGGTTTTTATGTAATATTTGGCAAAAATAAAGGACATCTAAAGCAAATCTGTCAACGATTTTTTTTGTAGGAAAGTGTCTATAATTAGAAAGGTCTCTGAAATTTGTGGAGTGGAAAATATTTAAAGAAATAATCTAATCCATCACCAGAGTATTCCATTTTCATGGTTTCTTTGTACAGTCTGCTGGGGGAAAGGAAAATCTCATCATATTTTTTTACCTCTGTAATCATATTTGCCAGGTGTTTATTGCAGTGGTACTGAGCAGTTTTGGACTATACATGCCTTTGAAGAAGGAAAGCACTTGGACTGTAGACAGCCCATGTTACAGTTTTTCTGAGCCAAGAGTAGGAATGCATTCATGTGATAGATAGCGACTACCTCATAGAGACAACCAGAGTCTGCCGAAGCCCTTCATAATGCATGGCTTTAACAAATAATGCAATCTTATTGTCTAATCAAATCTGCCTTACAACGGTAAGCAGAAGCTGTTGGTAATATTATAATAAAACTGTTTTATTTCCATGAACACTACTTCTTTGAAGCAATAAACTCACGTGGTCATAAAGGTTTAAAATCGAATGCGTTGAGTATCTATCTACATGAAATGACACTGCTTTCATAAAATCACTGTCTCAGAAAATCTACTTTCTGGTTCATTTTATATTGCTTGGGCTTTTCTATGTTCTCTGTTCCAGAAGCAAAACAAATTGGAAGGATGTCCAATGTTCAGATTCTCTTGTTAGTACTGAAGTAGCACATTTTTCTCATTTTTTGAATCACACTGCTATTTAGTGCCATAAATTACTTATTTTTTGAATCACACTGCTATTTAGTGCCATAAATTTTGTCACAAATGCCTTAAAATACATATTTTGTCAGAGAATAACACTTGAATAATCCAGGGCAAGAAAATATCTAGAGTTCTTAAAAATGTTAGAAGGCTTGACCTTAATGCTGATAACTGAGAATTTTAATCACTGTGTCGGAGTTGTTGTTCTGCATAGTTTGTTTCTTCCCATTTCAGAAAGGGATTTTACAGATGAGCACAGAGCCATAAAGTATGGATGGGAGAGATTTAATCAGTGCACACAGGAATGTACTATACCACCAGACCACAACTATTAGACCGTTTCCACTTTCTTAAGAAGATCTTACTCTCAATTATTTGCTAGCAAATAAATGAGTAAACTAATAATAATGCTGGGGTCTTAGTCTTGCTTCCGTAATAGATGGCTCAGAAGAGATCCTTTGTAATTCAGTCTCAATACCATATGTCTCTGTTGGCATTAAAGTGCTTAGTTCCAAATGAGTTGGCTTCATTCAAGCATCTTAATTCAGAAGTGGATGATTAGATCTTAAGCTAAAAACCTATTAGGATGTAAGCACTTATGTTGCTGAAAGGTATTAAAGGAATAGCATAGTGTGGTTGCAGATAAATCCCCTATATCTAGTACTGATTGGTTAAGCCTTGTTTGATCTTCAAACAACATTAAAAACTAGCTGCAACATGAAAAACTAGCTGAAATGTTCAAAATTGAATGTCACATAAGTAAATTTCCAGGATACATTATGTGAAAATAAATTTTGATAGCTTTTTTTGAGAGACAGGAAAGCTCAGGTATGAGAAGCTGATACTCTGGACAGACACAACAGATTTTAGAGTGCAGAGAGACTTTATCTTGCACCTGAGAAGTGTGGGGTTTTGCTTTAGTTAATGAAGTATGTCAAGAATAACAAGCAACTTCAAAGAACTTCATTCAGCCATCCCTTGGCATGGTACCTAGCATGTTAAATAAAATGGCAATATATGTATTTTGCTTTTTTCATCTGCAGTGCACTGCAAATTTTGCAGTAAGCAAAACAAAAAAATAAGTCCAGTCTTTCTGTTAAGTGGAAAAAAACAACAACAAACAAACAACAAAACAAAACTTTTATCAGATTCCTTAGTGAATAAAACTCAAATATTGAAAGCAAAAATTGCTGTTTGGGGTGAATGGTTTATGGCACAATGTAACTCTGTACATGACATAGGGCACCGTAAATTTATTTTTCCAAATTCTATCTTTTCACTTCAGCCCCATGGCAGAAATTGGAGAGGAGAACAAATATAGAAATAACCTTGAAATCTCAAATTCTATGTTATAAAATCTTGATATAAACAAGAAAAATAATACCTGGATTTCAGAACCAGTCCTACGATTTTTGGGATACAGCTGGCTTTTTTGAGTGCCTAGCTTTGGCCATGTTTCCCAAAAGGGTTACAAGATAAGGTTTTCCAAGAAGTAATATCTTCACAGTGGTATGAATAACCCTGTGAGTGCTCATGCTTTGCTAGTGGTCATGTTCCCTGCAGTAATGCAGTATGTATTGTGAAAAATTCTGACTGTGTGTTATAGTCATCTAAAATGAAATTAAACTCCTTTGTGGTGGTTTGCTTTTACATACTTATGTCATCTTTTAGAGAGCATCTCTTAGAGTGAAAAACGAAATCTGATTAAAAGTGCTGTGACTTGCTTTGTGTTCACCTTGATGTTACTCACTTGCAGATGGCTCCTTGGCAGGTTCCACGATGCTGACTTGTCCTTATTCCTTGCTAGAAAAATAGCATCCAGAACTCTGGAGAAGATGGTGAACTCGTTGCTTTTACACATGTTGCTGTAGTGGAGAAGGGAAAACAGGAAATATCTTTGCAGGATACAGTAAAAAGCAAGGAGTTTGAGATGTGTCTACATGCGAAAAATGCATCAGCTTCAACACTTTTAGAAATCAGCTCAGTTGCAGAGGCACAATCTGCCTGGTGAATGTATAGTATGCCTCCTTCTTCTCTGAAGTTCTAATTTATTAGGTAGAAGTCAGTAAAAGATCTCTGCTTTAGTTAGAAACAACATGTTTTTCATATTTCAGTAAGGAAAAGACTCAAAGACATCTGTGCTGTTACAGTGCTTGAGAATCTTTTCTCTGGTCTTTTAACCCTATTTCTGTTAGACTGTTTAGCTGCTACAAGATGAAGGCAACTAGAAACAGCTATCTCTGGCCCTGGCAATGCCATAGTACATGCACCACTGTGCCACTGTCAACTGATGGTTCTGAGGATACAGCCCTGGACCTGTGTGCTTCTGGATCATCCAGCAAGGATCCAGCATCTCACTTGGTCATGCATCTCAAGTAAGCCACAGCAGGCAATGCAAAGTTGAGGCCTCAGCTTGTTTCTGTTGACTGTAGGAGACAAATGCTGATCCACCGCACCAAAGCCAGGCATCTATATTCCAGGGCTAATTTAAGCAGTCTGGGTGCATTCATAGGCACTTTACATCCTATGACCATTGTGTTCATCCAGACATAAGGATTACACAGTTGCATATCATAGAATCAACCAGGCTGGAAGAGACCTCCAAAATCATCCAGTCCAACCTATTACCCAGCCCCAATCCAGTCAACTAGACCATGGCACCGAGTGCCTTATCTAGTCTTTTCTTGAACACCTCCAATATCATGGACACATGAGCTGATACTTAGACAAGTTGATTAAAAACAAACCAATAAACATTTCATCCATATTCCCTAAAAAATTCATGCAATTGTTGATCAAGGTTTGAACAACAAAACAAACCAACCACAAATGAAAAACAAACTCACACACGCAAAACTACATGAGAGAATTCTTCTTTTTATCTTGTTTTCAGTGTTCATTTTTCTGTTGGGTTGGTTTTGTGGTTTTTTTTTTGGGGGGGTTGTTGTTTTGTTTTGTTTTGTTGCATGTTTGCTAGGGCCTGGTACAGTACTTAGGTTAATATCAGGCTTCTCAGCTATGTCACAACAAACACCTGCACAAATCCTGCATCCATCTGTCCCATGTGGATACACATGCATGAGTAAATGAACTCCATGAAAATCATCTGCAATGATGAAGTGAAGTAAAATAACACAACAGTGTTAACACACTTCCTTACAGACTGCCTTGTTTTGAATAATCCATGGAATATGTACTGATTTACAGGATGAAGCAAACACATAATTAAGCTAATGGGGAAAGAGAGAGTAATGGGGAAAGACTAGAGAGTGAGTAATGATGCACAACTTCACATTCCCTGAGGTCTGGAAAAAGCAAAGGAATCACAACTATTCCATACTCCTTGACAGCAACAGGAGCTAATTTTCATCTGTGCAGTTGGATTTTAGAAATTATCTTGTTTCATTACTTCAAAAAAAGGCTTATTTTCTGTAGTTTAAGGTGACTGTACCTACAGCAACGTGCAAGAATGATAAAGAATTCACAAATCAAAGGAAAGGATCTGAAAAAAGTTCTGTTCTCACTGAAAAAAAAAAAATGTCCCACTATATTCCAGTTTCTTGAGGCTTAAGGCTTTATAGGCCTTAATTTCTAAAAAATTGTTATCTGAATTTGTTCTTGATAACTCTTTGGTCCTCTCCCCTTAGCCCTCAATTCTGGTTCTTCTCCTGTTACAACATTATCACATTCACCATCATAATGGCTCACAGCAGAATGAGCAGCTCATATTTCACAGAATCACAGAATGTCAGGGGCTGGAAGGGACCTTGAAAGATCATCTAGTCCAAGCCCCCTGCCAGAGCAGTATCACCTATCCCAGATCACACATTTCCTGGCAATGTGGCTGGAGCTGCAGGCTGCCTTGGTACTACTTCCCAGCTCTTCCTTGCCTTGCAGGCAGCACCTGCTCACACACAATCAGTGCTATTTTCAATTCAAGGCAGCTGGACTGTGCAGAACTATAAGCTAAAGTACAATTGAGCCTGTGAATTTAGGCTTGAAATACTCCCATACCAATTGCAAGTTTATTTACTTCAGTGCTATCCTGTGGCCCACTGTATCCTCCTCATCTCACAAAAGGCATAAATAAAGCTTACGGTGAGAGAAACACAAAGCAGTTCTGCTTATAAGAGCAAAAAGATGAGAGATGGATAAACCCTAAGACCACCACATGGGTGCAATATGTTGATCCTTACCACTGATGATGCTCTGGAAGTCTGACAAGCTGAGACTTAAAAGTACTTACAGCTGAAGCTATATTACCCTATGGCTTCATAACTTGCACTTGTGGAAATGGGGGGCAAACTGCTCTGCAGGAAAAGTGTACAGAGGATAGTGCTCACCCTCCTTTTATGGAGAAGGAGATAAAAGCTATAATGATCAGCATATCTCAAAGCTTGTGAAGCTTGTTCCTGGAACAGCTCCTGGGATTTAGAGCCAAAAGCATGAACTCCTAGACTTTCAGGAGGGTATGAGCTGTGCCACTACTCTCTCACAGGAGTCCATTGAGACTCAAGTTTTATCCCTTTAATGTTTTCAGTGCTTCTAGAATGTTCTCACAATAAATGCAGGTTGGTAAAATCCCTCTTTTGTTAATGAATTTGTAGATTAAAAACTATCAAGATAATCTTTGTCTAACAACAATTAGCACATTATAACATTATCAGACCCTAGCTGAATTTTGTTAGTTTGACTGTCTTATCATCATCATCTACTTGTAAGGAGCTTCAGTTTTCCTTCAATATTTACATGTCAGTGAGCTGAATGTGTTGTGGTTTATCTCTGCAAGTCTGCAGACTTGCCTATCACGCAACACTAAGTGCACAGAAAATGCTACCAAACAGAAAGATGGATTAAGTACCAAGATCAAGTTAAAATGCACAGTAGTGGCAAACCCTGACTTTTAAAAAAAAAACAAAACCTTGTTTTCTTCACCAGAATAGAGACCATGGTGCTGAACAGACGGCAGAGCTGCCCACGGCCATCCTCCCAGTCATGCTGTTTGCAGATGTTCGGATACATATGATTGTCTGACAGCTTTAGCTGAAAGGGCATTGTTGTGTTATAACACAAAAAATAAAATAAAATAAAATAAATAACATTAAGCATATTATGTGTATAAAATCCTTATCTTGGGTGCACATCAACTAATTCACTAATAGCAGAATGTTACATGGCAAATTGTGTTTAGGTGCTGTTTATAGTAAGGAGAACATGTTTGCCAGTAACAGGACATCCTAAGACCCTTCCTATTCTCAGTCTATTTTTGGAGGCAAGGGAAAATTTTCTCTCCTTTCATGCCTTCTATGTTAGCAATGTTAGCCACCTTGAGGAGAGTTTAAAGATTCAGAGGTTAAATTAGCAGGTTAAATTAGCTGGATGGCAGAGCTCAGAGAGTGGTGGTGAATGGTGCCACATCCAGTTGGCATCCAGTCACTAGTGGTGTTCCCCAAGGATCAGTGCTGGGCACAGTCCTGTTCAATATCTTTATTGATGATCTGGATGAGGGCATTGAGTCCAGCATCAGTAAGTTTGCAGATGACACCAAGCTAGGAGCAGGTGTTGATCTGTTGGAAAGTAGGAGAGCCCTGCAGAGGGACCTGGACAGGCTGGATGGGTGGGCAGAGGCCAATGGGATGAGATTGAACAAGGCCAAGTGCAGGGTTCTGCACTTTGGCCACAACAACTCCAAGCAGCGCTATAGGCTGGGGACTGTGTGGCTGGAGAGCAGTCAGGAGGAAAGGGACCTGGGGGTACTGGTAGATAGTAGGCTGAAGATGATGCAGCAGGGTGCCCAGGTGGCCAAGAGAGCCAGTGGCATCCTGGCCTGCATCAGGAACAGTGTGGCCAGTAGGACAAGGGAGGTTATTCTTCCCCTGTACTCAGCACTGGTCAGGCCACACCTTGAGTACTGTGTCCAGTTCTGGGCCCCTCAATTCAAGAGGGATGTTGAGGTGCTGGAACATGTCCAGAGAAGGGCAACGAAGCTGGTGAGGGGCCTGGAGCACAAATCCTATGAGGAGAGGTTGAGGGAGCTGGGCCTGTTTAGCCTGGAGAAGAGGAGGCTCAGGGGTGATCTTGTTGCTGTCTACAACTACCTGAAGGGGCATTGTAGCCAGGTGGGGGGTGGCCTCTTCTCCCAGGTAACCAGCAATAGAACAAGGGGACACAGTCTCAAGTTGTGCCAGGGTAGGTATAGGCTGGATATTAGGAAGAAGTTCTTCCCAGAGAGAGTGATTTCCCATTGGAATGGGCTGCCCAGGGAGGTGGTGAAGGCACCGTCCCTGGGGGTCTTCAAGAAAAGCCTGGATGAGGCACTTAGTGCCATGGTCTAGTTGACTGGCTAGGGCTGGGTGCTAGGTTGGACTGGATGATCTTGGAGGTCTCTTCCAACCTGGTTGATTCTATGATTCTATGATTCTAGAACTATTGGTACTAGTTCATGCTCTACTTTAGGTAAGCCACAATGCTGTGTTTTAAGTGTATAAAACACAAACAAACAAAACCAACAACAGAAAAACAAAAACAAAACAAAAAGTCAAGAAAACAATCCCTCCTATAAGCGACTTCATCTGCAGGAAGTCTGCACAAATGTTCAGCAAGCTGGAGAATTTTACAAGACAAAAATTGCAAAATAAAGGAACAACAGGTGACAGAATATGGCAGAATAAAATGCCAGTTCAGGTTTGGGTTTCGTATTAGAAGTATTAGTTAACAAGTTAGGAAAGTGCATTTACTATATTGACTTTGGAATTTTGCTGTTTGGGAGTAGATACGCATTTACTTTCTCTGAATTCTGTGCTCTGCTGGTTGAAGTTATGCAAAGTGGGATGAATGCCAGTCCACTGCTGTTTTCTCTTCATTGACACAGGAGTTGTGTTGTAAGACCAATTACACAACTGTGATGGGGTACAAGTAATACCAGTGGTTACTTTGAAGATTTTAACTATGTCATGTGCAACAGCTGTCTGTTATTTAAATACATATGGTTGCAGATGTGTCCATTTCCAATGTCCCCTGGGCAGCAGCCCTTGAGAACAGCAGAGAGGAGGCAGTCCAGGAGATTTCTGGAGTGCATGGAGGACAGCTTCATGACCCAACTGTTAAACGAGCCTACTAGGGGTCAAGCTCAGCTTGACCTGCTGCTCTCCAACAGAGAAGGGCTGGTAGGAGATGTGATAGTGGGAGGCTGCCTGGGGTGTAGCGATCACGAGTTAGTGGAGTTTTCAATATACAGGGAGGTAGGGAGGCACTACAACAAAACCTACACCTTGGACTTTCGGAGGGCAAACTTCAATTTGCTCAAGGAACTTATTTCCAATGTCCCCTGGGCAGCAGTTCTTGAGAACAAAGGGGTCCAGGATGGTTGGACTTACTTTAAACAGGAGCTCTTGAAGGCACAGGAACTGGCAGTTCCCACGTGCCGAAAGATGAGCCGCAGGGGGAGGCAACCAGCCTGGATGAGCAAAGAGCTCCTGAAGGAAGTGGGGGAGAAAAAGAGGGTGTATCGCCTCTGGAAGGAGGGGAAGGCTTCTCCTGATGTGTTTAAGGAGGTAGCCAGACTATGTAGGAGAAAAATTAGAGAGGCTAAGGCCCAGCTAGAACTTAGGCTGGCCACTTCCATGAAAGTTAACAAAAAACACTTTTATAAATTTATCAACGCTAAAAGGAAGGGCAAGAAGAGCCTCCACTGCTTACTGGACCAGGAGGGGAACACTATAACTGATGATGAAGCAAAGGCAGAGGTCCTGAATGCCTTCTTCGCCTCAGTTTTCAACAGTAAGGAGGGAGGAGTTCAGGGCAAGTGGCCTCTTGAACAGTAAGGGGGATGGGGTCGGGGAGCAGTGTGTTCCCCTGGAAATTCATGAGGAATTAGTTCAGGACCTGCTGAGCCATCTGGACACCCACAAGTCCATGGGACCAGATGGGATCCATCCCAGGGTGCTGAGAGAGCTGGCAGCTGAGCTGGCCAAGCCACTCTCCATCATTTTCCAGCAGTCCTGGCTCACCGGAGAGGTCCCAGGAGACTGGAAAATGGCCAACGTGGTCCCCATCCACAAGAAGGGTCGGATGGAGGAACCTGGGAACTACAGACCCGTCAGCCTGACCTCAGTGCCAGGGAAACTGATGGAGCAGGTTCTCTTGGGGCCAATAACTGCGCACCTGAGGGATGGCAAAGATCTCAGGTCCAGCCAGCATGGGTTTAGGCAGGGCAGATCCTGCCTTTCTAACCTGATCTCCTTCTATGATCAGGTGACCCGCTTGGTGGATGTGGGGAGGCCTGTGGATGTGGTCTATCTGGACTTCAGCAAGGCCTTTGACACTGTCCCCCACAGCAAACTGCTGGCTAAGCTGTCAGCCCATGGCTTGGATGGTAACACTTTGTGCTGGGTTAGGAACTGGCTGGAGGGCCGGACCCAGAGAGTGGTGGTGAATGGTGCCACATCCAGCTGGCGGCCAGTCACTAGTGGTGTCCCTCAGGGATCAGTGCTGGGCCCCATCCTCTTTAACATCTTCATAGATGATCTGGATGAGGGCATCGAGTCAGTCATCAGCAAGTTTGCAGATGACACTAAGCTGTGGGCAGATGTGGCTGGGTTGGAGGGCAGAAGGGCTCTGCAGCGGGACCTTGACCGCCTGGACAGATGGGCAGAGGCCAATGGGATGGCATTCAATAGCTCCAAGTGCAGGGTGCTGCACTTTGGCCACAACAACCCCATGCAGAGATACAGGCTGGGGTCGGAGTGGCTGGAGAGCAGCCAGACAGAGAGGGATCTGGGGGTACTGATTGATACCCGCCTGAACATGAGCCAGCAGTGTGCCCAGGTGGCCAAGAGAGCCAGTGGCATCCTGGCCTGCATCAGGAATGGTGTGGTCAGCAGGAGCAGGGAGGTCATTCTGCCCCTGTACTCTGCACTGGTCAGACCACACCTCGAGTACTGCGTTCAGTTCTGGGGCCCCCAGTTTAGGAAGGACACTGAGATGCTTGAGCGTGTCCAGAGAAGGGCGACGAGGCTGGTGAGAGGCCTTGAGCACAAGCCCTATGAGGAGAGGCTGAGGGAGCTGGGGTTGTTTAGCCTGGAGAAGAGGAGGCTCAGGGGTGACCTTATTGCTGTCTACAACTACCTGAAGGGTGGTTGTGGCCAGGGGGAGGTTGCTCTCTTCTCTCAGGTGGCCAGCACCAGAACGAGAGGACACAGCCTCAGGCTGTGCCAGGGGAAATTTCGGCTCGAAGTGAGGAGAAAGTTCTTCACTGAGAGAGTCAATGGACACTGGAATGGGCTGCCTGGGGAGGTGGTGGAGTCGTCATCCCTGGGGCAGTTCAAGGCAAGGTTGGACGTGGCACTTGGTGCCATGGTCTAGCCTTGGGCACTGTGGTAAAGGGTTGGACTTGATGATCTGTGAGGTCTCTTCCAACCTTGGTGATACTGCGATACTGTGATACTGTGAGATTTTACTTTTCCTGGTAAGAAGATAGAGTTCAGGAATTTAATTCACTGTAGATCTCTGTCTACCAGAAAGATATTTGAAAGCTGCAGGAACGGAAAAGAGCAGTAGGAAAAAAAATCCTTGGGACAAGGAGAATTTTTTCCATGAAGAAAAGTTACATGACAGTGGGTAAGAGACAACACTAGACATTTGTACTGTCATTCATGACTGATTATAGAGGTACGCAGAGAAAAAGAAAAGTATCATAGTATGGAGGCATTAGAATTGAACAGAAAATAGGAGCCCCGAGGTGACTTTTCTGGACTGTGAATCTTTGTGTAGAACACCACACTGAGAATAAAAGTGGTGACAACACTAATAGAAATAATATTAACAGAAGAAGATTAAAAACAAACAAACAAACAAACAAACTCTTGCTGTTGGCAGAATTGCCTAAAGGATTGGTAAAGAGTGTTTCCAGTCCAGGCTTTGCTTCTTATGAGTGTCACTTGTATTTTATATTTATGCAAAGAGATCAGTGTGTAGATGTGCTGTGAAATGAAGTTCAATGCAGGATCTGCCTGAGCAAGGTACTATAGCCAAATGGCAAACATACACCCAACAGAAAAAAAACTGATTTCTCTACAATTCTGCTATAGTGGAAGTCTAGGCTGCCTCATTGTACTTTGTCTCTCTTACAAGGTTAAGTAAAATGACAGCTCTTTAAACAGAAAGAACAGTAGGTTCACCCTTTTCTGCAGCTATATATAACATTTCCCCACTCTCTCTGTACACACTTTGGTGGCATTCATATCCACTCTTTACCCAGAGTCAAGTGGAAGCTGCCATTGCATGTGCCAAAAGTTGAAGGGGAAGAGTCTGGCCTGACTGAATAGAGAGACTTGGTTGCAACTCAGGAAAAAGTAAGGGAGTTTATGTCTTTGAAAGAAAGTGCAGGCCACTCAAGAGGACTGCAATGTTTTTGTGAGGATATACCAGGAGAAAAATGTCAGAACCAATCACAGAATGGTAGGGGTTGGAAGGGACCTCTGGAGATCATTGAGTCCAGCCCTCTTGCCAAAGCAGGATCACCTATGGCAGGTCACACAAGAATGCATCCAGATGGGTCATGAAAGTTTCTAGAGAAGGAGACTTACAACCTTTCTGAGCAGCCTATTCCACTGCTGTCACCTTTACAGTAAAGAAGTTTTTCCTCATGTTAAAGTGCAATTTTCTGTTTTCCCATTTGTATCCACTGTCCCTTGTCCTATCACAGGACACCATTGAAAAGAGACTTCTTGACATGCACCCTTCAGATATTTATAAACATTAGTAAGATCTTCTCTCAGTCTTCTCTTTTCAAGTCTAAACAGCCTGACGTCTCTCAGTCTTTCCTCATAAGACAGATGTTCCAGACCCTTAATCATCCTCATAGCCCTCTGCTGGACACTCTAGTATATCCCTGTCCCTTTTGAACTGGAAAGCCCAGAACTGGACACAATATTCCAGATAGGATCTCACCAAAGCAGAGTGGAGGGGATAGATGACCTCCGTTGGCTTGTTGGTGGCACTGCTTTTAATGGACCCAGAATACCATTGACCTTCTTGGCCACAAAGGCACATTGGTGTCCCATGAATAACTACTTGTCCACTAGGACTCCAAAGTCTTTCTCCAGGGAGCTGCTTTGCAACAGGTCAAACCCTAATCTGTACTGCTGCATGTGTTGTTTGTCCCCAGGTGCAGGACTCTACACTTATTCTATTAAAGCTCATTAGGTTCCTCTGTGATCATCTCTCCAGTCTCTCCAGATCTTGCTGAATGGCTGCACAGCCTTCCAGTACCAGCCAGTTTTGCATCATCAGCAAACTTGCTCTATTTCCTCATCCAGGTTGTTGATGAACATGTTGAATAAGACTGGACCCTATACAAACACCTGGGGAACACTACTAGTTATAGGTCTCCAAGTGGGCTGGTCACAGTTCTCTGAGCTCTGTAGTTTATCCAGTTCTCTCTCACCATCCACTCTTCTATCTCCCACTTCCTGAGCTTGCCTACAAGGATGTTATGGGAGACAGTATCAAAAGCCTTGATAAAATAAAGGTCTACAGCTGTTCCCCCTGTTAACTATACATTCAGTCACACCACCATAGAAGGCTCTCAGATCAGTCAAACATAGTTTCCACACGGTAAATCCATGATGGCTGCTCCTCATAGCTTTCTTTTCTTTCACATGCTTATAGATGACCTTCACCACACTTCCAGAGATGGAGGTAAGGTTGACTTGACTTTTTTCCTGGGCCAAAGTGCAAGGAGAAATTAATCTGATTTCAGCTGTTAAAGACAACAAGAAATCATTCTACAATAAAAGGAGCAATAAAAGTAGGACAAGGAGCATCTCTGTCCTCAGTTGGATGCAGGGGGGACACAGTGGCCAAAATGAGGAAAAGGCTGAGGTACTCAATATGTTTTTTTGTTTCAGTATTTAGTGGTAAATCCAGTTGTTCCCTGGATACACAGGCCTCTCAGAGAGAAGACAGGGAAGAGCAGCAGAATAAAGCTCCTGTGACCCAAGAGAAGATGGTTAGTGATCTCCTGTACCACTTAGACACACAAAGTCTATGAGGCCAGACATGCACTCAAGAGTAGTGAAAGAACTGACAGAAGTGCTCACTGACCTGCTTTCCAACATTTACTTGAATGGGACTAATGGGAGTCCAGTTCCAGCTGACTGGAAGCTGGCAAATTAATGCCCATCTACAAGAAGGGCTAGAAGGAGCATCTGGAGAACTGCAGACCTGTCAACATGACCTCAGTGATAAGGAAGGTCATGGAGCAGATCTTCTTGAGTGCCATTAGGCAGCATGTTGTTGTGGAGGCAGGAAAATAAAAAGTGTTTCTTTAAATATCTGAATGGCAAGAGAAGGGCCAAGGACAACCTCCAGTCCTTACTAGATAGAGAGGGGAACATAGTGACAAAGGATGAGGAAAAGGCAGAGGTGCTTAACACCTTCTTTGCCTCAATCTTCACTAGCGGGACAGGTTGTCTCCAGGACAGCTGGACTCCTGAAGTGGTGGATGGAGTCAGGGACCAGTACAGTCCCCCTCTAATCCATGAGGAAGCAGTGAGGGACCTGCTGCGTCATTTGGATCCTCACAAGTCCATGGGACCGGATGGGATCCACCCTAGGGTGCTGAGAGAGCTGGCAGCTGAGCTGGCCAAGCCACTCTCCATCATTTATCAGCAGTCCTGGCTCACTGGAGAGGTCCCTGAAGACTGGAAGCTGGCCAATGTGATACCCATCCAAAAGAAGGGTCGTAAGGAGGAGCCAGAAAACTACAGACCTGTGAGCCTGACCTCAGTGCCAGGCAAGGTCATGGAACAGGTCATCTTAGGTGCCATCACAAAGCACCTACAGGATGGCCAAGGGATCACGCCCAGCCAGCATGGGTTTAGGAAGGGCAGGTCCTGCCTCACCAACCTGATCTCCCTTTATGATCAGGTTACCTACCTGGTGAATGTGGGGAAGGCTGTGGATGTAGTCTACTTGGACTTCAGCAAAGCCTTCGACACTGTCTGCCACAACAAGCTCCTAGCCAAGCTGGCAGCTCATGGCTTGGACAGATTCACTCTGTGCTGGATCAAGAACTGGCTGGACGGCAGAGCCCAGAGAGTGGTGGTGAATGGTGCCACATCCAGTTGGCAGCCAGTCACTAGTGGTGTGCCCCAAGGATCAGTGCTGGGCACAGTCCTGTTCAATATCTTTATTGATGATCTGGATGAGGGCATTGAGTCCAGCATCAGTAAGTTTGCAGATGACACCAAGCTAGGAGCAAGTGTTGATCTGTTGGAAAGTAGGAGAGCCCTGCAGAGGGACCTGGACAGGCTGGATGGGTGGGCAGAGGCCAATGGGATGAGATTTAACAAGGTCAAGTGCAGGGTTCTGCACTTTGGCCACAACAACCCCAAGCAGTGCTACAGGCTGGGGACTGTGTGGCTGGAGAGCAGTCAGGAGGAAAGGGACCTGGGGGTACTGGTAGATAGTAGGGTGAAGATGATGCAGCAGTGTGCCCAGGTGGCCAAGAGAGCCAGTGGCATCCTGGCCTGCATCAGGAACAGTGTGGCCAGTAGGACAAGGGAGGTTATTCTTCCCCTGTACTCAGCACTGGTCAGGCCATACCTTGAGTCCTGTGTCCAGTTCTGGGCCCCTCAATTCAAGAAAGATGTTGAGGTGCTGGAACGTGTCCAGAGAAGGGCAACAAAGCTGGTGAGGGGCCTGGAGCACAAATCCTATGAGGAGAGGCTGAGTGAGCTGGGCCTGTTTAGCCTGGAGAAGAGGAGGCTCAGGGGTGATCTTGTTGCTTTCTACAACTACCTGAAGGGGCATTGTAGCCAGGTGGGGGGTGACCTCTTCTCCCAGGCAACCAGCAATAGAACAAGGGGACACAGTCTCAAGTTGTGCCAGGGTAGGTCTAGGCTGAATATTAGGAAGAAGTTCTTCCCAGAGAGAGTGATCTGCCATTGGAATGGGCTGCCCAGGGAGGTGGTGGAGGCACCGTCCCTGGGGGTCTTCAAGACAAGACTGGATGAGGCACTTAGTGCCATGGTCTAGTTGACTGGCTAGGGCTGGGTGCTAGGTTGGACTGGATGATCTTGGAGGTCTCTTCCAACCTGGTTGATTCTATGATTCTGTGATATGAATGTGTGGCTGAGTCGGGAATTTTATACAAAAATAGTCATTTTATTTTCCCAAAAACCCGCCCCCAAAGCCATATATACAAAGATTAATTTAGTTTAATTAGCAGATTCAGTTGCTTGGGAATATCTACAAGGATACCATCGATAATCTGACTATTTTGGAAGTCAGAAGTTGGGAAAGGCTTTAGCTATTAAATTATAGCGGTTTTCTTATTAATAAAGTGGAGCTGAGCCAAAATAACTCACGATCAGGCTGACTTGGTGGAGGCCTGTCCCTCTCGTTCTCTTTCAGAAGCTGCGAAGAGTCGCTAAGAGGTATTCAGCTCTTACAAAAGGTGTCAATGGGTGAAGCAATCCTTCGGAGCAGAGCATCAGGCGAGGGCGGGGAGAAGTCTCAGGCAGGCACGAAGGTTCAGGCAGTAACCAACTCCAAGCAGGGACGAACTCCAAGGCGGGAAGCCCCCCACTTTATACCCTTGCTAGACAAAGGGCAGAATTACCACACCTTAGGCGCGAAAGCGCACAGCCAATCCCGGCCTGATTGCAGCGCGGGCACTGCACGGGGCACTCCTCATGTGGGCAGGACCCCTTTGCTCACCCCCTTCACGCCTGCAGAGCAGGTGAGGGGGGGGAACCAGACGGCTTTCCCTCTCCCCCGAAGTCACGGCAGGAGAGGAATTTAGGGGTATACAGGACTCCAGGACACATGTGCAGGACAAGCAAGTGATCAGGCCCAGTTAACGTGGGTTCATCAGACCAGTCTTGTTTGACAAAACCTGAAATCTTTCTGTATCAAGACGACCCACTTAGTGGATGAGGGAAAGGCTGTGCACATGCCTGGACGTTATTAAAGCATTTGACACTGTCTCTCACAACACCCTCCTGGAATAACTGGTTGCACACACCTTGAGAGGGTAGATGCTTCACCTGGTAAAAATCTATCTGGATGGCTGAGTCCAAAGAGTGGTGATGAATTGAGTTAAATGCAGTTGACAGTTGGCCACAAGCTGTGTTCCACATAATTCAGGTTATCTTTACAAATGATACTGTAATGGTTTAGCACAAAGGCTAACCTATCTGCTCGCCCAAAACAAAAATAAGGGGAAGAGTAACACACAAAACTCAGGGCTGAGATAAAAAGATAAGAGCTTAATGTAACATGAGATGCCATGAGCACAATGCATAACTACCTTAGCCAATAATCTAATTAATCTAATAATACAATGAATGATTACCTTAGCTTAGCTTATTTGCAGAAGAAACACAGTGAAATAAACAGGGAGGAAAAAAAGCATAGAACTGAAACCAAAACCAGAAGATCCTGCTCTTCCCATCACCATGCCAGAAGAAAAAAGAACACACCCAAGAACCTGGAACCCAGAAGCAGCAACTGGAATAGGAAGTCTCCCAAGCCCCATGATACTCTGTTCCATTTAGCACTTTCATCTTTGAAGCTGTCATGACGGCAGCATGGTATGAATAACAGCAACAGATTCAACTCAGTATATGATGGATGCCAAAGGTGGAACTGAATCACAGAATCACGGGATGTTAGGGGCTGAAAGGGACCTTGAAAGATCATCCAGTCCAACCCCCTTGCCAGAGCAAGATCACCTAGATCAGAACACACAGGAATACACCGAAGCAGGTTTTGAATATCTCCAGAGAGGGATCCTCCACATCCCCCTACGGCAGCCTGTTCCAGTGTTCTAACACCCTCACGGAGAAAAAAATTACCTCAGGTTTCCATGGAACCTATGCCTCAGCTTCCACCATTGCCTCTTGTCATTGGGCACCACCAAGAAGAGTCTGGCCGCTCTCCTGGCACTCACTCTTTCCATATTTATAAACATTAACGAGGTCATCCCTCAGTCTCCTCCAAACTAAACAGACCAAACTCCCCCAGTCTCTCCTTGTAAGGAAGGTGTTCCACTCCCTTAATCAGTTTTGTAGCTCTGTGCTGAGCTCTTTAAAGCAATTTCCTGTTCTTCTTGAACTGAGTGACCCAGAACTGGACACAATATTCCAGATACAGCCTCAACAGGGCAGAGGAGAAGGGGAGAAGAACCTCTCTAAACCTACTAACTGCAGCCCTTGTGATACAGCCCAGAATGGCATTGGCCTTCTTGGCCAGAAGAGCATATTGCTGGCTCCTGGTCAACCTTCTGTCCATTAGGACTCCCAGGTCCTTTTCTCCTTCACTGCTTTCTAACAGGTCAGTCCCCAACATATACTGATACCTGGGGTTATTCTTTCCCAGGTGCAAGACTCTACACTTGCCCTTGTTGAACTTCATTAAATTTCTTCCTGCCCAACTCTCCAGCCTGTCTAAATCTCACTGAACGGCAGCACAACCCTCTGGTGTGTCAGCCACTCTACTCAGTTTTTTGTCTTTGGCAAACTTGCTGACAGTGCACTCTGTGCCCTCTTGCAGGTCATCAGTGTATATATTGAATAGTACTGTGCCAGTGCTGATCCCTGAAGGACTTCACTAGATACAGGACTCTGAATAGATTCCATCCCATTGACCACAACTCTCTGACTTCTTTCCTTCAACCAGTTCCCAATCCACTTCACTACCCAATCACCCAGATCACACTTGCAGCGGGAGATAGTGTCAAATGCTTCCCTGGGATCAAGACAAACCACCTCCACTGCTCTACCATCTAATTATGCCCTCACAAAACATTATCAGGAAGGTCAAACATGACTTCCCCTTGGTAAAACCATGTTGCCTGCTCCTAATGATCCCTTTATCCTTGATATCCCTAAACACAGTGCTAAAGATAAGTTGCTCCATTACCTTTCTAGGGATGGAGGTGAAGATATGGAGGTCTGTAGTTACCTGTGTCCTTCTTATCCTTTTTCAAGATTGGAGTGATGTTTGCCTTCCTTCAGTCCCCAGGTACCTCTCCAGTCCACCATCGCTTTATCAAAAATGGTGAAATGTAGTCTGGTAATGACCTCCATCAGCTCCCTCAGCACTCATGAGTGCATCCCATCAGGACCCATGGATTTATAGATGTTCAGATTAATGAACTGTTCTGTAACCCAGTCCTCATCACACAGCTATCAACCACGAGAAGCTCTTTTGTCATGTCCTCCTCCAGGGCCCTGAGGGTCTGGAGCTCCTGAAGACAGTCTCCGGCAGTATAGATGGATACAAAGAAAGTATTTAGTAACTCTGCCTTCTTTGTATCCTCTGTCACAGGGCACCCAACTCATTCAGCAGTGGGACTACATTGCCTCTAAGGTTAGTTTTCCCTGCAATGTATTTGAAGAAGCTTTGCAGAGGGACATGGCCAGGCTGGGCCAATGGGCTGAGGCCAACTGTATGAAGTTTAACAAGGCCAAATGCTTAGTCCTGCACTTTGGTCACAACAACCTTATTCAATGCTACAGGGTTTGGGTAAAGTGGCTGGAAAGCAGCCTGGCGGGAAAGGTTAGCAGCCATCTGAACAACATGAGCCAGAGTGTGCTCAGGTGGCCAAGAAGGCCAACAGTATCCTGACCTGTATCAGAGATAGTATGAAAACAGGACCAGGGAAGTGATTGTCTCCATGTATTTAGCTTTCATAAGGCACTTTGAGGGCTGTGTTTAGTTTTAGACTCCTCAGTACAAGAAAGAGGTGCTGAAGGGAAAGGTTTTGATGTCAGTCAGTAACGCAAGAAATAAGGTACTCCTATACCTGCCATGGGAGGTGACAGCATATACAGTAGAATAATTGTTCCACAAACCTGTCTCATCACAGCTGCAAATATTTATTGATGGTTCTAAGACAAATCACATTTAAAATCTCCTTCATCTGCTGAATATCATGCTATAAAGCACCTCAAGGAGTCTTTCAGTAATTTTAACATAATCCCCTTACTTTAAATGGAGATGCCATGGACAGAAAGCTGTGTCTATATCATTTACTACCCTTCTGTCTTAAAGGGAAATGTGAGCTTTCTGAGGAGCTCAGATGAAACAAAAGTTGCTGTTGTTACTTCAAGATAGGTAGCCATAATAACAAAATCAGATTTTTTTTTAAAGTGTGGAAATACAGATATAAATTAAATATTCTAAGAACTCTGCTTCCACAGGTCTACAATAATAAGAAACTTAAGAAAAGTTCCTACTAAATCACCTACTGAAGGGTGGTTGTGGCCAGGAGGAGGTTGCTCTCTTCTCTCAGGTGGCCAGAACCAGAATGAGAGGACACAGCCTCAAGCTACGCCAGGGGAAATTTAGGCTCAAGGTTAGGAGAAAGTTCTTCACTGAGAGAGTCATTGGACACTGGAATGGGCTGCCCGGGGAGGTGGTGGAGTCGCCGTCCCTGGAGCTGTTCAAGGCAAGATTGGACGTGGCACTTGGTGCCATGGTCTAGCCTTGAGCTCTGTGGTAAAGGGTTGGACTTGATGATCTGTGAGGTCTCTTCCAACCTTGGTGATACTGTGATACTGTGACCTTTGTTCTGGGTCTGTACCACCTACCCAAGCATGCTGGTGCTGAACAAAGCCAGATTCCAAATGCATACATAACCACATAATGGCCAGGTGATGGGATCATCCTGTTCCCCGTTAAGAACTTTTGAGCTGATTTCAGCCACTAGCTACTACTCTTCTTTCTGAATCACAGATTTCTGTATTCTGCAATCAATATATTTTCAAGAAAAAAGAAATAATAAAATGAAATCTGTAGTAATGAAAGGAACCTGAAACACAGTCCCGTCAGCTGCTATCAAATACTGGTGTACAGTTTGTCCTGTTTAATTAAGATCTTTGGAGCACTGAGGTGTATCGCCAGATTTCACACAGAAGTAACAATGCTTGTCCAACTCTTCAGAAATTTCCTGAGTTCAAAGGGCTTGGAGGCTGGTGAGGGAATGTGATAAAAATAAAGGGGAAAAAAGTCCTGTACATTGACTTCTTACACCTGACAACATATATGTGATGGCTTTACAAGTAACAGTCATGCTGTAATGCACAAGCTGTGCTGGAGGGAATTGCTTTTCCCAGTCTTTTTTCCTTGCCAAAGGATTCAGCAGCTTGTTCTGCTGATATCTGCTTTCCAGACAGCTGTGGCGTAAGAACTGACAGACAAGGATGGTAGGGAAAGATAGCAAGAAATCTTCTTTTCCTGTTATTGTTCATTTACAGGTATGCTTAATTTCATCTAAGTGTTACAGCTTTATGAGGCAACAGCAAACCTAAGCTGAGAGTTTTGTTTAAATCAAATGTTTTCCACTCCTCATTAGAAGCTTGTGACAGCAATGCAGTCTCTTCACACACGGTTGGTCTGTGCCTAACAGGATTGAAGATCAGGGTAGCAGCAGTCTTCCTCTGCTGTGGAAGGTTACACTGAGCCTTGAGTAAAATGCTTCTCTGGTCACACCAAGCTACTGGCTAGGACCATAAGCTGAAGCACATCAGTCTGAAACACTGTTAGAACACCATTTTGCTCCATGTACCTGCCTCAGCAACTGTCAGAAAGTTCTTTCTGTGGCTCCCGCAGCAGGTAAGACCCATCCTAGTGCTTGCAGGAGGTGCTTGTGCATTTCCCTATGGCAGAGGCAGCGCAGTTCATGACTGAAGAAGAGCAGTCTGTTTGGCAAGTTTGTTTCTACAGTTCAAGCCTTTCTTTCACACAATCTACTTGTGAATTAGTTCTCACTGTGTACACCTTCATCTGGAGTAAACCTGCTTCTTGACATACTGAAGACATTTTAGTGGTACTGTGCATGACAACCTAGGGGGTCTCTATGTAGAGTAGCCTTCCTTGTTCTTCAGAGACTTAGTATGGCACTGTACTACTGCAATGTTGGTGCTTCTATGATTTTCAAGGCTCTCAAATCAAGCAGTATTTTTAAATTAAATAATTAATACGGCTGTGGGAAGCAAGAGGGAAATGCAGAGTATAAGCATCCCAAACCTTGCTGCCTTGTTCTCTTTCTCCACAGTAATCTTTATGTTGCACAGCTTTGCTTCTGTTGGAGCTCTTATTTGAAAGAGGTACAGTGTTTTGATCTTTTTTTTCTTATTCTGTTCTGTTGTGCCTATTTGAATGTTGATCACAGTCCTTTCGTGCCTGAATACCTGACAAAGGACAAGTGTTTCTTGGTACTTGTTTCAGTATCATACTCATTTATGGTCTTAGTTGGTAGGATCTAAGTGAGAGTATGATCATCTCCTTCCACGACAGATAAGGCAAATTCTGGAAAGAGGTGTTTGTGTTCTGTGCTCATTGCAGAGGTAAGGAAGAGGATGTCTAGCGGTACCAGCTCTTACACTAGAAAGAACTGTATTTGGTTCAACTCAGCAAATGCAACTTTCAGTTAAGTAGACTTTGTTCATTTGGCTAAATGTCTCCACAGCACACCGACAGACTTTTCTGCTGTCGTGATTTTGACTGTCCAACCACTGATAAAATAGGAAAAAAATATCCTCTCTGAAAAGATGTGGTGGACAGGAGAAGAGCTATTCTAACTCCTCACATCCTGATTGTAAGCACTCCTGATGAGCCTGGATTATTAACAGTCTGGAAGTAATTTTGAGAAATATTAATATGCAGCTACCTGGAAAACTAGAACCGCCTGCTGCTACAAGTCAGTGTAAACTGTAGGTGGCACCATTTGTACAAAATCTGCGACTGCACTGAGGGTAAAAAAAAGGCTGCTTGCTCTGGCAGCGTCCAGGCAGCCTGCCGTGATCGTATAGTGGTTAGTACTCTGCGTTGTGGCCGCAGCAACCTCGGTTCAAATCCGAGTCACGGCATGGGAAGATGTGTATTTTGAAGAGATGCAATTATAAACCACATAAAATAATAATCTATTAGTGACGTCTATGACTGCGATAAAAATGTTATTGGAGGCTTTGTGACCTTTACAAGAGCATTTTGCTAAAGGAGTGTGTCTTGCAAGTAATCCTTTTGCTAAGTGAGGGGGGATTTAATTATTTAAATATTTATGGATACTGTGGCAAATAAAAGAGAGAGAATATTTAATGTTCATCTATTGTAGCTACTTAAGATCTGGACAGAGCCATGAAGGCTGTTTGGTTGTGGTATTCCTGGTCTGTCATCCTAGTAAAGCAATCAGCTTGAGCTGGTCGGAAGCATGACAGCAGTAGTTATGGAAATCCCACTTAGCTTGCATGAACTGCCTCTATCAGAAAGTCTTTGATGGTGACAGCCAAGTAGAACCATCACTTGTTAGTGATCCCCTTTGTTTTTGTGATGAGAATGGTGTGTAACTTCACTGACCTGCCTCACTTCTAAAATGATTATGTGGACTTTGTAAATTAGTTATGGTAACTGATGGTAGTTGGCATAATAAATAATAGGTCCACAAAAGAATTGTCTCACTAGCAATGGTGATAAGGAATTACTTTTTGAGCAAGTGCTGGCTTTCCTCTCACTTTTACATCTGACATAACATCAGTTCTGCACAAGGAGTTATGACTTCACCAGACCTGAGCAGATCCATGCAAGGCTAAGCTCTTAAAGTGTGTGAATGACAGGTGCCTTTCTCTCTGCAAAATAGCAGAAACTTTCCTTGCCCTTCTACACCGTAAGGAAGTGAAATAAAAATTTGCACTCCTCTCAGGAGGGCACTTCAGCTCTGGAGGCTGTAAGTTTCAGAGTCCATCCCAGTTCCACTGTAGTATGCTAGGGACCCTGGCATTTTATCACCTTTCTCAGGTTCAGGACAGCTCTGTTGTGTTTCAATTATCTTTGAGTTTTCAAACGTCTGACTTGCCTCAGATTTCCTGTCTAAATATCACTCAGCCTTTTAGGAGCATATCAGAGTTATTAGCTCTTGACTTCTTTTAATTGATGAGACAGATGTGACTGATTTCCCAGAAGAATGAATTTATAAACATGAACGAGCATAAAAGAGACCAGGATGATCTCTCATACTCTATCCCTGCTGTAGTCTCTCAGAAATATCATCTGCTGTGTTAGATTTTATAAAGTTCAGAAATATCAGATTAATTCATCACAGGTGCATAAAATCTTTAAAGCATCCTATTGAATGAAGTCCTAGAAAGAGACCCAAAACCTGCAATGCCAGAAGTACTGTTTTACTCATGCATCATCCTGAGGCTACCAAAACACTCAAGGCTCGCCCAACCCATGCTTGAGCTCAAACCACCTTGAAGTGGCTTCCCTATACCCATTGTTGTGGATGCCAGTGACAAGTGGAGTCTCTCAGGGACCAGTCCTGTTCAACATCTTTGCCGGTGACATGGACAGTGGCACTGAGTGCACCCTCAGCAAGTGTGATGACGACACCAAGCTGTGTGGTGCAGCAGACATGCTGGAGGGAAGGGATGCCATCCAGAGGGACCTGGACAGGCTGGAGAGGTAGGCACAAGCCAAGCTCATGAGAGGTTAAACAAGACCAAGTGCAAGGTCCTGTGCCTGGGTCCAGGCAATCCCAAGAACAAATAAAGGCTGGGCAGTTTTGGTTGGAGAGCAGCCCTGTGGAGAGGGATTTAGAATCAGTCAGGGTTGGAAGGGACCACAAAGATCATCCAACCCCCCTGCCTTGGGCAGGTACACCCTATCCTAAATCAGGCTGGCCAGAGCCTCATCCAGCCCAGCCTTAAACACCTGCAGGCATGGGGCCTCAACCACCACTCTAGGCAGCCCATTCCAGGGTCTCACCACTCTCATATTGAAGAACTTCCTCCTCACATCCAGCCTGAACCTACCCACCTCCAGCTTCGCTCCATTCCCCCATGTCCTGTCACTCCCTGATACCCTAAAAAGTCCCTCCCCAGCTTTTTTTGTAGGTTCCCTTCAGATACTGGAAGGCCACAAGAAGGTCACTCGGAGCCTCCTCTTCTCCAGACTGAACAGCTCCAACTACCTCAGTCTGTCCTCAAAGGAGAGGTGCTCCAGCCCTCTGATCATCCTTGTAGCCCTTCTCTGGACAAGCTCCAGCACGTCTTTCTTGTAGTGGAGGCTCCAGAACTGGACATGGTTCTCTAGGTGGGGTCTCACTAGAGCAGAGTAAAGGGGAACAATCACCTCCCTCCACCTGCTGGCCACACTTCTCCTGATGCAGCCCTACATCAGGATCTGGTTGGCCCTCTGGGCTGCAAGTGCACACTGTTGGCTCATGTCCAGTGTCTCATCCACCAGCACCCCCAAGTCCCTCTCCTCAGGAAAGACACCTAATTGTTCAGAAGGCAACACTAAAGATACTTTTTTTTTTAATATTGATCAAACCTGGTGTAGATTTCTGTTTTGCTTCATTTTCCAGTGCAGGAAGAGCAGACCAATGTTTGTGTCAGACGTTGAGCTGAATAGAAAGCAGTGGTTGTTTTGAATCTGAACTCATCAAATCAAATTAATTCTGTTTTTCATTCTCTTCACAGGAGTGCAGTTCATATTAAAACTTTTACAGGTTCCCTCTGAAATCCTTTCAAAGGGCTTTGGTCAAGAAGACTCTTTGAAAGGAGATCTTCTGTGGTAAAGAGGGCTCCTGAAAGCTTTAAATAGCTGATTGTGCTGTAGCAAAGAATGCTAGGAATTGGTGTCACAGGTAGGATGATTTTACCTCTGCAAATTTGGCTCTGACTTTACAGGGTATTATTGAAGGATGACAGTCACTTGGGAAAATTTGACAGACAGGGAGGTTTGTGAGACTGATGTGTAAACATAACTGCATAAGCAATGTCTGATGCTGCATTTCTGTGGCCTTTCTCAATGTGTCTGGTGTTTCTTAACAGAGAGCACGTGCTACTCCCCAAGTGAGACTGCGTGACTTCCTATTTGTAGAGCTCCAGCAGTAACTCACTGCGCAGGGGAGAGCTGAACTGGAACACATGGGAAGACTATGGGCAATTTTTAAGATTCTGAGTTGCAACACTTAGGGTTAAGCTTTAGCTCAAGTCTGAATCCTACAACTTCCTGTGCTACATTTGAAAGCACTTGGTCGCTTCTTCATCGCAAACTCAAAGCTACCTAAATACTGCTGGGGGTTTTGTTTGCTTCCTAAAACCTTGTTCATGTGTCCTCTTGATTTGGAATTTACAGAAGGGAATTCAGTTTATGGTTTCATAGAATACCAGATTGGAAGGAACCTTAAAGGCCATCCAGGCTAACCTTTCACAGTAAGAGCATAGTTTAAATGAGGTGTCCAAGCATCCTGTCAAGCTGGGCCATGAATCTGTCTGTGGCAGGAAAATCCATTACCTCCCTCAGGAGATTACTCCATTGTCTAATAGTTCAAATGGTAAAAAATACTTTTCAGGCATCAAGCCCAAATCTCCTCAGTAGCAACTTGTACCCATAACCCCTTGTCTTTACCATGTGACTCTTTGTAAAGAGGGAGCCTTCCTTCTCATGATACCTACCCGTTATGTACTTGCATGTGGTTGTGAGGTCTCCCTTAAGTCTTCCCTTCTCAAGGCTGGATGAACCCAGTTCTCTCAGCCTTCCTTCATATGACAGGTTTTCCAGTCCTCTGATCATTCTTGTGGCCCTTCTCTGGACCCATTCCAGCCTGCCCACATTCTTCTTGTAGAGCAGGGACTGAAATTTTACATAGTACTCAAGGTGTGGCCTGACCAGTGCTGAGTAGAGTGGGAGAATGGCATCTTTATCTTGGCTTCTGATACCCTTATTAATGCAACTCAGCATCATCTTGTCTTTCTTTGTCACTGCGGCACACTGCACGCTGAGCCTTTTGTCCACCAAGATCCTCAGGTCCCTCTCCACAGTGCTGCTCTCAAGCCAGGTGGCTTCCATCTGAGATGCATTCCTGGCTTATGTGTTCCTGAGTGCAAGACCTTTCACTTGGCCTTATTCAGCTTCATACAGTTCCTTCTTGCCCACTCTAACAGCCTGTCAAGTTCTTCTTGGAGGGTCTCCCTTCTAGGGTGTCAACTTCCCCATTTATTTTTGTTTAAACCCACTACTCCTTGTCCTGTCATTTCAGGACCTTGTAAATAGTCCCTCTCCAGCCTGCTTGTAGGCTTCTTTCAGATAGCAGAAGGTTACTACAAGGTCTCCTCAAAGTCTTCTCTTCTCCAGGTTAAAGAACCCCAACTGTGAGCCTGTCCTTACACGAGAGGTGCTGCAGCCCTCTGATCATCTTCATGGCCCCCCTCTGGACTCACTCCAACAGTTCAATATCCTTCTTGTGTTGGGGGCTCCAGAACTGTACTCAGTACTCCAGGCAGGGTCTCACAAGAGCAGAGTAACAGGGGAGAATCGCCTCCCTTGCCCTGCTGGACACAATTCTCTTGATGCAGCCCAGGACACAGCTGGCTGTCTGGGCTGTGCATGCACATTGCTGAATCCCACCTTGACCCAATTTCCTTTGAATTGTAGAAGATGATTATTTCTTCCCTCAGCCTTCTCTTCTCCAGAGTAAACAAGAACAGCTCCCTCAACTGTTCCTCATAACATTTGTGTTCAAGGTCATTCATCAGCTTAGTTGCTCTTCTTCAAACATACTCCAACACCCTGTAGTGAGGGGCCCAAAACTGAACACTGTACTCAAGGTGCATCCTCACCAGTGCCAAGTAGAGAGATAATCACATCACTAGACCTGCTGGCAACACTATTCCTGAATAGCCAAGATGCTATTGACCTTCTTGGCCACCTGAGCATACATTTAGATGGCCATCAATCCGCTGTGCCAGATGCTTCTGCCACAAGCAGTTCTCAAGGCACTGTTCTGCAAACCTGTAGTATTGTACGGGGTTGTTGTAGTCCAAGTGTAAAAAACACTTTGCCTTGCTTAATCTCACACTGCTAGCATCAACACATCTATCCAGCCTCTCTAGATCTCTCTGCAGGCTGTTCCTGCCTGCCACCACATCAACATACCCACACAGCTTGGTGTCATCTGCAAACTTATTGAGGATGCACTGGATCTTCTCACCCAAATCACTGATAGAGATTAACAGTACTGAGTCCTGGGGAACACCACTTTGTAACCGGCTGCCAATCGATTTAGCTCTGTTCAACAGCTCTTTGGGGCTGGCCATTCTGCTGTTTTTTTACATAAAAAGGCATGCGCCTATGCAAGCCATGAGTAGACAGTTCCTACAAGGCAAGGCTGTGGGAAACTGTACCTAGGTAGATAACAAAATCATCTCATCCCATGCATGATGCATGATGTTGTTCAAGATAATTTACTTCATGACTTCCCTGGAACCTTGGTCAGGCTAATAGACCTGTGATTTCCTGGCTTATCCCACATCTCAGGCCTGGTCGTGAAGCTCACTAAATTAACTTGCACTTCCTGTCCCATGGTAACCTAGGCAGTTATCTCACACCATTTTAGATCTTGTGCTTCCAGACTCCTATAACAATAATTTGTTGCTGTTGTTTTCTGGTATGACCAGCAAATGTCTTATTTTACAATCTAGAACTGTGTCAGTAATTTGGAGCAGGGAATTGGGAGTAGGAGTGGGAGAGTGAAGGGGGCAGATCTATCTAAACTCTTTAGGAAAATCTGTCATAGTAGAAGAAGTTTATTCTGGAACCTGCACTACTGCTATTATTCACCAAGGCAAGAAGTTGTACTGACCTTTTTACTGACTGGAACAGAGAAGAAAACTTGTTTTTCATACAATTATGAAGGCATTTGTAGTAAAACCACGTGTATTAAATTACTCTTTTACTGTTACACTTGAAAAAGAAAGGTCTGGATCATTATTAAAGCAACTGTAAGAAAAGTAGCATATCATGGAAAACTCTCTTCAGAAAAATGTGATTTTTTTTTAATAAGAATTGAACTTGACTGACAAATGATTGCAAATGAACTCTAGAAGACCTAATATAAGAAACACAAAATCTTCCAGAGAGACAAAAGCATAAATTCTAGAATGAAATTTAAGGCTGACCCACCAGCTCTTGAACTCCTTTGTTTCACTATATTGCCCTTGCTATTTCTTGTATTCTGAGAGGTGGGTTTAGCAGAATTATGTATTCCCTTTTGATCGTCATAGTTTTGTGAGTCCTGTTTTAAAAAACAAACCCTTTTCCTCTTAAAAGCTTCAAGCTAGTCTTGCTTCCTTACTGTAAGGTCAAAATAAGCCTGGTATGTGTCCTGCCTTGTCCAGCCTCTCGAGTTCCCCTAGAGGGGAGGCAGCATATTGCACTGCAAGAATTTCTTTCCAAAAGCTCAAATTAATGTTTGTATTTTGCTTGTTTTGCTTAACTGTTTAAATTGTCTGTTCCCTGTGTAAATACCCACAACTGCACATTCAAACCTTATAAATAAGTTTTCTGGTGAGACTGCTGGGCCCCATCCTCTTTAACATCTTCATAGATGATCTGGATGAGGGCATGGAGTCAGTCATCAGCAAGTTTGCAGATGACACTAAGCTGGGGGCAGATGTGACTGAGTTGGAGGGCAGAAGGGCTCTGCAGTGGGACCTTGACCGCCTGCACAGATGGGCAGAGGCCAATGGGATGGCATTCAATAGCTCCAAGTGCAGGGTGCTGCACTTTGGCCACAACAACCCCATGCAGAGATACAGGCTGGGGTCGGAGTGGCTGGAGAGCAGCCAGACAGAGAGGGATCTGGGGGTACTGATTGATACCCGCCTGAACATGAGCCAGCAGTGTGCCCAGGTGGCCAAGAGAGCCAGTGGCATCCTGGCCTGCATCAGGAATGGTGTGGTCAGCAGGAGCAGGGAGGTCATTCTGCCCCTGTACTCTGCACTGGTCAGACCACACCTCGAGTACTGCGTTCAGTTCTGGCCCCCCCAGTTTAGGAAGGACACTGAGATGCTTGAGCGTGTCCAGAGAAGGGCGACGAGGCTGGTGAGAGGCCTCAAGCACAAGCCCTATGAGGAGAGGCTGAGGGAGCTGGGGTTGTTTAGCCTGGAGAAGAGGAGGCTCAGGGGTGACCTTATTGCTGTCTACAACTACCTGAAGGGTGGTTGTGGCCAGGGGGAGGTTGCTCTCTTCTCTCAGGTGGCCAGCTCCAGAACAAGAGGACACAGCCTCAGGCTGCGCCAGGGGAAATTTAGGCTGGAGGTGAGGAGAAAGTTCTTCACTGAGAGAGTCATTGGACACTGGAATGGGCTGCCCGGGGAGGTGGTGGAGTCGTCGTCCCTGGGGCAGTTCAAGGCAAGGTTGGATGTGGCACTTGGTGCCATGGTCTAGCCTTGGGCACTGTGGTAAAGGGTTGGGCTTGATGATCTGTGAGGTCTCTTCCAACCTTGGTGATACTGTGATACTGTGATACTGTGATACTGTGATATTTTCATCTGGTTATGAATAATGATAATCATAATGATCTAATCTGTAGTAACATGACACTTACAGAGACCTAGACAGACCTGGAAAAAAGTTTGCCAAGAGCTGGAAAGCCTGTGTCTGGATGTGTGAACAGTGTTTGACCTCAGAAGGACATACACTATTTTCAGTAAGGAAAACTTTTGAGATGCTGGTCCCCACTGTTAGAAACACACAGTAATTTCCTACAAGTGAATATTTGTTGTCATCTTCTTTTACACCTCTTGCTGCTCTCTTGACTTGTAGAAAGATGTGTGGCTATTTAATGATGAAATTAGAATTGGTTATTTGATCCAAAGTTCATGAATACATTTTTTATCACCTCCTATTAGTAAAAAATTACAATTGAAACTGTGATGATGCATGGTTTAATCAGTATATAAAATGACTAAATGTAGACCCTAGGGAGTGTTCTTTGAAAACCTTCTTCCATGTACCTTTTGGCTAACTTCTTTACCTCACATCCTGTACTGGAAAACCACTGGTCCTTAATGCTCTGACCCTGTAAACAACTGTGCCCAGCAGGCAGCATAGGCAGAAGAAGACAATAGTGCTCAGATGATAAATAAAGAGTAGTACAGACCATTTTTTCCAATTTTATCAGAATCCTCCCATTCCTCACACCATCCTTTAGCTGCAAAAATGGCACTGCATTTCCAGAAGTGTCTTCCTTCTCTTCAACCAAATTTCAGACCTAGACATGATGTCTCACATTTACTGCTACTGATTGTTAGCTCCGTAAGTGCATCATTCTTGCAACAAAGACGCTATACAGCCTTGCAATAAATAAGGTAACTGCATATCATTTCATCTTCCTTTGCTGTCCTTTCCTGAAAAATTCTTCTAGACTTTTATTCTGCAGTTACTCATCTCTTGTGATAGATCATGGAAAGAAATCAGTCTTCACTGAGAGAGAAAGGTGATGTGTTAAAAAACAGACAGAATGAAGTCAGTGAAAATGTTTTTCCAGATGACCTTAGTACATATGTGTGAGCAGCTTGAAATCACACAAAAGGAGACAAAAATTCTGTGGTGCGAAGAATGCCAATAACCTTAACACGTACCAATGAGCTACACGAAATTTGTTATGTGCAGCTACTGCTTCCTCTCATCTGTATTCTCTGTGCTTCAGCTACTGAAGTCTGTTCAGCAGTTACCACAAACAGAGGGCTTTAAGGGGGCATGACATACCCAGCAGTATGTGTCCAGCATCAAGCCTTCAAAAGTGTGGACTAGATCAGTTCCCATTTCTCTGTGCTGGACTTCGATTTGAATCAGAGCTGCTGTGGCTGCAACACAGAGTACTAACCACTATAAAATCACAGCAAGCTACAAAGGAGGTGTCCAATGACTCATGTTTTCTATCCTCTATAGCAGAGCTGTGCAAACATTGCCATCTAGTTAGGACCATCTACAGGCACTGGTCTTTTCCTCAGGGTGACCACTACCATTGCAGCACATCCCAACATCCCCTAACCAAAAATGATGCTGCTGGCAGAAAAGTACATGCAGAAGACAGACACAAATGTTCTGGTGGTGAAAAATATTCTTGTTCTGTTTGGCAGTTGCAGTCTGATGTGAAAATCTTCTGCTGAATTCTGTTTGATCAATGTCTATCTTCAAACATACACTGACTGTGGTCTGCAAATTGTTTTTAATACCATATGTAGTGATGGAGGAAATTCTGGTAAAAGAACATTCAAAATTACATAATAGTTTTTAAAGCTGTTAGTGATGGTTTGGGTGTTACCTTCCCTCCCCCCCCCCCCCCCCGATTTGGAAATCACCCAGACTAGACTCAGCTGGCTCTGGTAATTGAATGAAGCTTATATTTACAGCTTAGCACAGTACACAAGCAGATTTTTACAGTATTTATGGTTATATACAGAAATATGCAAGATGAAAGGTAATACAGAAACACAACTCCCCTCTCAGAAACCTGAGTCCCCAGGAGGGGCTCCCAACCTCCCTTTCACCTTCTCCCACCTCCTCTCAACAGGAGGTTAGGAAGTAAAGTGGATTAATCAGAGAGACAGCAGAGAGGCTAGAGAGAGAAATGCAGCTCAGCCAGTTCCCCCAGAAGAAGCAACGACTCTCTTATCTATGTTTGGATTCTTGTTCTTATGCCTCTCAGCAAGCCTATGAGTGAAGTAGACATCATTCTGTTTTTCCTTTCACAGCCTGTAATCTAGTTCTTCTCACCAAGACATTCTAGATAGCTTCAAACTAGCACACTCCTGAAAAGGAAGCATTAGAACACAGGTTCCACTCTTGCCATAAATCAGACTTGAAACAGGGTGACCATAACCAGAGCACAAAGTACCAGCCAGTGGGCTGTTTCAGAAAACTGGAACAGGTGGCAGCAAGCTGTGACTGCTTTTAAAAGATAAGGCAGAAAATTATTTTTTTTTTTTAAGTAAGATATCAAATATTGACAGCACTGAGTCATCAAATAAGGATTTCTGTTCAGGCTTCAGAGCTGGTGTTTCAAAACACGTGTTCATAGCAATTATTCTAATAATTTGCTTTATTAAAGATCTCCTATCTGCCATTTAGTCTTCTTAGTTCTGTCTCATAATGATAACAAAACAAGACTGATAGCAGCAAGAACTTTCATAATTTTGTTAATTAGTTTAAGAAGTGGAAGGAATAGGTAGGTACACCAGATGTTTTTACTGTCATTCAGAGGGACTTCGCCAGGCTATAGAAATAGGCTGACAGAAGCTGAACAAGTGGAGGTGCCCAGCTCTGTGCCTTGAGAGATGAACCTCATTCACCAGGACATTCTGGGGGATGACCTACAGGAAAGCTGTTTGTCAGAGAAGTCCCTGAGAGTGCTGAGAGACCCCAAGTTGACACTGAACCACCAATGTGCCCATGTGGCAAAAAGGACCAACAACATCCTTGGCTGTATCAGGCAGAGCATTACAGAAGGTCAAAGAAGATGATCTTTTCTCTGTATGACACTGGTGAGATACATCTGTGTGGTGTGGTGTGGTTCAGTTCTGGGCCCCCCAGTACAAGAGAAATTAACAGAAAGAGACAGAAGATCAATGTCTAACTCTGAATCTGGTGACACCAGCAGGACTTCAGATTTTTGAGTCGTGGGTTGATTTAAAGGAGACCAGGCTTGCTAGCAACAGACAGAATGCACCTGCCTAAAACAGAGAAAATTATCCTAGCCCAAGATTTAGCAGGGCTCACTAAAAGAGCTTTAAACTAGATTGGAAAGGAAAAGGGCACAAAACCAGGCCTGCTAGAAATAAGCCCAAGGGCAGCACTTCAATATTTGAAGGACAGTGCGCTAGCGAGGTCTGTTAGTCTGCTGTATCAGTGGGAGTAGGGAATGAAGACCCACACAGTGCAAAGATATCAAGGTGTTTGATGAGTTAGCAACCATGGGAGTGCCTGACAACAGTCAGGGGGAAATTTGCACTTCTGTCTGAAAAAAGATAGTGGGACCATTAAACCAGCTGAAGTGCATCTACACTAACAAGTAGCACAGGAAACAAACAAGAGGACCTGGAAGCCATTGTCTGTCAGAAAAACTATGATACAGTGGCCATGACAGAAACATGGTGAAATGTCTCACATGACTGGAACATGGCAATCAATGGCTACAAACTCTTGAGAATGGATAAGCAGGAAGAAAAGTGAGTGGCATGGCTCCGTATGTCAAGGATTGTTATGATTCTATTGAAGTTAATGAGGGTGAAAATAGAATTGAGTGGTTAAGGGTAAGAATCAGGGAGGACGGCAGCAAGGCAGATATCCTGCTGAGAGTCAGTAATAGGGTGAAGAGAAACTCAAAATATTGTGTTATCTGGCATATGAGGGAAGTCTTATTATCACTGGCCCTTGTTCTTGTGGAGGACTTCAGCTTCTCTGACATATATTGGAAGTATAACACAGCAGAGAGGGAGCCATCACAGAGGTTTCTGGAGCATGTTGAGGACAACTTCTTGACATAGCTAGAACATGCCATGCTGGATCTTCCATTAGCAAACAAAGTGAGGTAATAGTTAGAGGCTGACTTGAGCACAGTAATCATTAAATTATTGAGTTCTCAATTGCTGGGGAAGGGAGAGATCAGCAGAACTTCCACTTTGGACTTCCAGCAGGCAGATTGGAGACTCACAAATGTGGCACCCATCTACAAAAAGGTCCAGAAGGAGGATCTGGAGAACTGAAGACCTGTCAGTCTGACACCATTGATGCAAAAGGTCATGGATCTTCTTTATTAGGCAGCATGTGCAGGACAAGCAGGTGATCAGGGCCAGTCAGCACAGGTTCATGAAGGGCAGGTCCTGCTTGACAAACCTGAGCTTCTCCTCACTTAGTGGATGAGGGAAAAGCTACGCCTGTTTACCTTGACTTTGGTATAAGCCTTTGACCACTATCTCTCACAGCATACTCATGGAGAAACTGGATGCTAATGGCTTGGATAGGTAGACACTTCACTGGGCAAGAAAACATCTGAGTGGCTGGGCCCAAACTGCTGAGGTAAATGGAGTTAAATCCAGCTGACAGACGAACACAAGTGGTGCTCTCCAGGGCTCAGTTTGGGGGCCGGTCTTTTTTAACGTCTTTATCAGTGATCTGAATGAGGTGATTCAGTGCACCCTCAGTAAGTCTGCAGAGTACAGTAAGCTGCAAGGGAGTCTTGATCTGCTTGATGAAAGGTCTGCAGAGTGACCTGGGCAGGTTGAGTTGATGGTCTGAAGTCAGTGGTACGAGATTTCCCAAGGCCAAGTGCTGGGTCCTGCAATCTCGTCACAACTTGAACTCTTTGATCCTAAAGCTCTTTTTCAATCAAAACAATTCTATAATACTATAAATTTTGAGAGAGTTTTTTAATGTACCATCTACTCAGGAGATAGCTTTTGTAAGCTCAGTTGTGTGTAAGGTGCTACACTGGGAGCTCCCTAAGTACCAGTTCAACAATCTGTGCTATAAGCCCTATATAAACACATATTCTATACTTGGTGACAAAGCAGCAGGGCAGACTAGAGAGGAAGGAGTGCCCCTCCTGACCTACTAACCACAACCTTTCTGAAACACCCCAGGGTGCTGTTGACCTTCTTGGTCATGAGGGCACATTGCTGGCTCATATTCATCCTTCTGTATTCCAGGACTCCCACGTCCCTTTCTGCTATGCTGCTCTCCAGCAGGTCAGTCCTCAACCTACACTGGTACCTGGGGCTGTTCTTCCCCAGGTGCAAGACTCTACACTTGCCCTTGTTGAATTTCATTAGATTTCTCCTCACTCAACTCTTCCATTTGTCCACATCTCACTGAATGGCAGCACAACCTTTGGGTGTGTCAGCTACTCCACCCCGTTTTGTCTCATTAGCAAATTTGCTGACAATGCACTTTGTGCCCTCATCCAGGTCACAAATGAAGATATTGACTATTATTGGTCCCAGTAGCAACCCTTGAGGGACTCCACTAGATACAGACTGTAAAATGTTAACCCACCTGGGGGAGTGGTCTTGACCCTGACCCCAGGTGATCTTGATTGCTCCCCAGGAGTGAGTCTGAACACTACCAGGTGTCGTGGTTAGCCCACTCCCACTTCCTGTCTAAGACCCATAAAAGCAGGGGGACTTCTTGTTTTCACTCTCTTTCCCTGCCTCTCTGCTTACCAGCATCACCATTCTGCTCCTGTCTCTCTTTGTTTTACCATGTGGCCATCACTCACGAGACAGACAAACCATTGCCATCAAAATCTGGTTGTTTTTACACATTTTGTGTCTTGTTTTCCCTTCCCTATACCTTTATAACTTCTCTACCTCATATACCTTTAATTTATTGTTAAATTTGTCTTCTTTTAATTTCCAAATTGAAGTGAGATTCTTTATTTGGGTGTGCTTACCTTTCCTCACTCTAGGTCTAATTCCTTTTCTTTGGGAAAGAAGAGAGAAAAGGGCATCCTATAAATTGTTACTGGTTCTATCAAATATATTTGAGTCTCTGGGAAATTTAAATTAGAACCAAGACGCAGACCTCCAACTAGACTCTGTCCCATTGACTGCAACTCTCTGACTTCTTTCCTTCAAGCACTTAAACCCCACTTCATTACACAACCATCCAGACCACACTTTCTCAGTTTAGCTACAAGGGTGCTGTAAGAGATCAAGACAAACCACACCCACTGCATTACCATCATCTATCTATCTATCTATCTATCTATCTATCTATCTATCTATCTATCTATCTGTATATCAATCTATCCGCTTATGTCCTCATATGTAGTATACCTGGACTTCAGCAAGGCCTTTGACACTGTCTGCCATAGCAAACTCCTGTACAAGTTGGCAGCCCATGGCTTGGACACAGGCACTCTGTGCTGGGTTAGGAACTGGCTTCATGGCCGGGTCCAGAGAGCGGTGGTGAATGATGCCACATCCAGTTGGCAGCCAGTCACAAGTGGCATGCCCCAGGAATCAGTGCTGGGCCCAATCCTGCTTAATACCTTCATTGATGATCTAGATGAGGGAATTGAGTGCATCATCAGTAATTTGCAGATGACACAAGTTGGGAGCCTGTGTTGATTTGTTAGAGGGTTGGAGGATCCTGCAGAGGGACTTGGACAGGCTGGATAGATGGGCACAGCCCAATGCCATGAGTTTTAACATGGCCAAGTGCCAGGTTCTGCACTTAAGCCACAACAACCTCATGCAACGTTACAGGCTGGGGATAAAGTGGATGGAGAGCAGCCAGGCAGAGAGGGACCTAGGGGTGCTAGTTGGCAGTCAACTGAACATGAGCCAACAGTGTGCCCAGGCTCCCTCAGCACCTGCAGATGCATCCCATCAGGCCATAGGGATTTATAGATCTCAACTGACATCTCAACTGAACCCTAATCCAGTCATCATGAGGGGCCTGGAGCACAAATCCTATGAGGAGAGGTTGAGGGAGCTGGGCCTGTTTAGCCTGGAGAAAAGAAGGCTCAGGGGTGATCTTATTACTGTCTACATCTACCTGAAGGGGCATTGTAGCCAGGTGGGGGGTGGCCTCTTCTCCCAGGCAACCAGCAATAGAACAAGGGGACACAGTCTCAAGTTGTGCCAGGGTAGGTATAGGCTGGATGTTAGGAAGAAGTTCTTCCCAGAGAGAGTGATTTCCCACTGGAATGGGCTGCCCTGGGAGGTGGTGAAGGCACCGTCCTTGGGGGTCTTCAAGAAAAGACTGGATGAGGCACTTAGTGCCATGGTCTGGTTGATTGGATAGGGCTGGGTGCTAGGTTGGACTGGATGATCTTGGAGGTCTCTTCCAACCTGGTTGATTCTATGATTCTATGATTCATCAACCAAGGCAAATTCCTCTTTTATACTGACTTGTTCTGGGGCCTCAGGGGTTTAGGGCTCTTCAGGACAGTCTCCAGCAGTATAGACAGAGGCAAAGAAGGCATTCAGTAACTCTGCCTTCATTGTATCCTCTGTCATCAGGACACCCACCTCATTCAGCAGAGGGCCTACATTGCCTCTAGTGTCAGTTTTTCCTTTCTGTTGTCCTTGACCTCCCTTGAAAGGTTGAATTTCAAGGAGGTCTTAGCTTTCCTAGTAACGTCTCTACATTCTCTGACAACAGTCTTATAGTCCTCCCAGGTGGCCAGCCCCTCCTTCCATAATCTATAGGCTTTCTTCTTCCACCTGAGTTTGCTCATGTGATGGTTTGGGCTCTTACCCACCTCCCACACTTTGTATGTGCCCCAGCTAACTCAGACGGCCTCTGGGAATATAGATGAAGCAATTTATTTACAGCTAGCAGAATTTACAAGTAGCTATTTACAATATATACAGTTATATACAATTATATACAGAAATATACAAAGGATAAACAATACAGAAGCACAACTTCCCTCCCAGAAACCTGAGTCCCCAGGAGGGGCTCTCAAACCACCCCAACACCTCCCCCCGGCCCTCTCAACCTTACCCCAGTTCTCAGGAAGAAGAGAGGTGCAGCCAAGAGGTTAGGGAGCAAGGTTAGTGGGAGCAAGGTTAATGAGATGTGACCAGGTCTGAAGGCAAAGGCAGAAGGAAGAAACAAAATGGAGAAAAAGTCTTTCTTCTTCCCAGAGCTCTCAGCGTAACTGTGAGAGAAGGAGACACAATTGTTTTTCATTCCACTGCCTGTTATCAAGTTCTTTTACCAAAACATTCCAGCTTGCTTCAAACTAGCACAGCTCAGCAGTGCCCTGTTTAACCATGTGGGCTTCCTGGCTCCCTTTCTTGCTTTCCTACCTGTTGTGACACTCTGATCTTGAGCTTGGAAGAAGTTGTCCTTAAATGTTAACCAATTATCTTGGGTCCCTTTGCTTCTGTTACCCTGTCCCATGGGAATTCCCCTAGCAATTGCTTGAAAAGTTCCAACACTGGCCCAGCTGAAATCCAGGATAGTGATACTGCTCAGTATTCTGTTCCTACATCCCAAAATCCTGAACTCCACTATCTCTAGGGCAGGCTGTGTCAATCTTCTCTGCTTCAATCAGACTCTGATTGCTAGTGAATATAAGATCCTACAACACTCCTCTCCTACTTGTTTCACGCTCCATTTGCATCAAGAAATTGCCATCTGTGCCCCTGGAGGAACCTCCTGGCCTGTGGCTGTCTGTCTGGGGAGGCCTTCTAGCTAATATCTTGGTAGCTAAAACCCCCCATGAGCACCAGAGCCTGTGAATGCGAGGCTGCTGTCAGCTGCATATCAACTTCCTCATCTTGACCAGGTGGCCTGTAAAAGACCCACAATAGTACCACCCACACTAGCTTGCTTCTTAGTCCACATTTTGTGGGTGAGAATTAAGTCCTTATCAGGCCCTGGACAGAACTCAACATGCTGTAGTTCCTCCCTCATGTAAAGAGCAACTCCACCACCTCTCTTTGTTGACCTGTCTTTCCTAAAAAAGACACAGCTGTCCATGACCACACTCCAGTCATGTGAGCTGTGCCACCACGTCTCTGTAACTGCCACCAGATCATAACCCCCTGACCATACATGGATTTCTGACTCCTGTTTATTCCCCATGCTGCATGCGTTGGTGCACAGGCACTGCAGGGAGCAAGCTGAGCTTGATGATTCTACACTGGTGGGGTGGGAGGCCTTCTGGTCTGCATTACTGCCCCACTGGTGCAAACCCAGCAACAATCCCACTCCCCTTTGAATCTAGCTTAAAGCTCTATGAACATGCACTGCTAATTCTTGCTCTACAACCCTTTCCCCTAGCCGGATAAGCTTTTATCACACATTGCCATGAATAAAGAACGCAAAGCCCTGGCTGTAGCAGAGTCTTGCAGCCAGGTTATTTTTGGACTGCATCCTTCTATTCCATCCCACATCATTACCCACAACTGGAAGGAGGGAATTGAAAACCATTTAAGCCCCAGCCTCTTTCACCAACTGTCCCAAGGCCTTGAAGTCTCTCTTCATTCCTCTCAGATTACAGGATGAAGCTTCCTCCCAACCTGTTTGGAAGATCAGTAGTGGCTTGTAGTCTGACAACCACACCAAGTTTCTGATCTGGGCTCCAGGAATACTGCAGGCTTTCCTATGATGGGAGTCAAGCCAGCATACCAGGCCCTCTGTTCTCCTTAGGAATGAGTCTCTGACAATTACAACTGTTGTTCCTTATGGAAAAGACTGTTATATGGATGGAAGGCCTATCTGACTGTGGTAAGACCTTTGGTGTAGGTTGCCTATCACCCACATCCACATCCCCATTACACTGGCCATCTTCTAGAACTGCCTCCTTTCTGTTTCTCAGAGGCCCCTGGAGAGGTGAGGTGGACAAGGAAGGTGCTCTCCTTCTGTGACAGCCATGAATTCTACTCCACTCCTTTTATTTGGGCTTTTGTCTTCCACCTGACATGGGCAGGATACAGGGGACCCTTGATCATGGCTGCTTTCTGAAGGGTGCTCCCATTTCTCCTTTTAGAGAGGGCAGAGCCTGGCTCCAGCGGTCTGACTTCCTCTCACACTCCCTTGTGGTCCTTGTTCTTTTGGCTTCGTATTTCTGCTTATCCACCACACTGAGTGAAACATTTACCTGCTCACAGCTAACAGGTGATATCTCTGCAGCCCACCCTTGCAAGAGAAAGACTGGCACTCCTTGTGGCCATGGGCCTAGGTACCTGCCTCTGCATGGGACCACTGTCTGGGTCACCACACTTCCTTTGCCAACATCTTTTATCCAGATTGCAACCACAGCTCTTTCTACCTGTGTATCTAACTGTGCAAACTTCCAAAACACATCCAGATAACTCACCACACTCCTTTTGTTTGATCTTGTTTTAAAATTCTCCAATTACCTTAGTTGCTACATGCAGCTAAAAGTGGTTAAGATCCCATGCTCATGCAGGTTTGTTACGCTGAAAAAATCCTCAGGAAAATTATCTGATTTAGATCCTAGGGAGGCACATCTCCCTCAACCATTTGTTTCCACCCCATATGAATCATGCTCCTATTTATCACAATCCCCCCTCTTCTTTTTTCATTTATTGATTCATGTTTGCCTCTCAAATCTATTCAGTATCAAACCAGCCGCTCCTATTTATCGTATGCCTGAACTGTGGAACTTCATTTAGTGATAGTGGTAAAGAGAGATAGTAAGCATGGTATAAACAATAAGAACACAATTATCATTAGACCTAAAAATATTCCTTACTTGAAGGCCCCTGTCTATGAACCGTTTTTGTTTTATTATAGTATCATCTTACTTGAACTCCAAAACCAGTTAGTTACAAACAAGGTTTTTTTTTTCAATAGTGGGAATTTCACATATTACTCCAGTGGCCATTTCTTGAGAAACAATCCCAACCTGTAGCCCCACAATAATTCCAATTAAAAACCAGTGTTTGAGTTATCAGCTTGCCTTGGTGAATGGTTCAGATGCAATCTGTACAATTATCTGCATTTTGGCTTAGAGCGATCCCAAACATCAGAATAAGCAGCAGAGGTCCAGTATGATTCCCACTCCCATGCCTTGTCATCATGAGGTTGCTGCTCATGGTGGGTGGATCTTAGGTGAGTGAGTGAACCAAGCTGGCCTTGCCCTCTGCCTGTCCTGGGTTTATTTGCTAGGGTCAGTCTTGCTGCTCCATACTTGATTCTTTGAACATTGTTCATTAGATAATAGCTGTTCTCGATCACAGAAGGAAACCTCTATCTCTGTTTCCTCCACCTTCCTATACTTATCTTTAATGAGATGTTTGCTATATCTAAGGCAGTATGGCCACCAGAGGTAAGATATGCAATTATTCCACTTACAGCTTACACACCTGTTGTGGAGGGGTGTTTGTTTGGGTTTTGGGGAATGAAATGCGAGGCCGAATTTGAAAGAATTTAAATGATTTATTACTGTAAACACTAGAAATCCTCCTCCCCAAACTTATTTGTAACTACCCCACGTAAGTTCTTTGTATGTGAATTAAAATACAGAACGACCTTTTAGCAACAAGTGTGAAAGAATTTATGAAGAGAGTCTACGGCTTGAGAGAAAGTTCCATCGGAAGGCTTTGAGAGATTATTCAGTCTTTAGATCAAGCTTCAGTTACTCACTGTCCAAATTCAGTTCTGAAAAGTTCTAAATATCGTGGATTGAGGCGCGCTATCCGAGCTTCTGCCGGTCCGGGCCAAGCTGGGCGTTGGCTTCCGACGGCTGGCGAGGATCGGAGCGCTGCCTGTAACCGCGGCGTCCCGAGCCGGCTGCAGCTTCGATGCTGCGGTGTGGTGCGAGTGCCGAGCGAGCGCCGGGCTGTGCCGATGCGTGTGCGTGTGCGTGTGCGTGTGTGTGAGTGAGTGAGCAAGAGCGTACCCCAAAAGGTGCTCAGTTAAGGCAAATGCAGCATCTTTTATAATACCCCAGAAGAGGTGTTTCTAGCCAAACTCGGGCGAACATACGTGAACAATGCAGATTGGTTCAAAGTTATAATTAACTCACACACTGGCTAATTTTCACCAAAACCAACCTGTGGTACCACCCAGGGGGTCAGCCCCCAGCAGGTGTGCGTAGGGTCCTCACAAAGTCTGAGAACCAAGGCCTTTTTTCCAAAACAATAGCCTATGTTTACAGTTTCTGCCCCTCTTGGGGAGAAATCTTCCCAGAGGCTGTAACGGCTGCTGGGACAGCGGCTGTCGTCATACAGGCAGATGAAGGCAATGTTTTGACTCCTCGAAGGATGGCCTTTTGAGCCATAATTTTGTATAAATGAGGGCTTTGCAAGAGGACTTTGCAACCCTCCACCACAACACCTTTCAGATAGATCAACTACAATGCAGACCCTCAGGGTGCATGATGCAATAGATTAGGATACACAGTTGTTCTCCCCTTATTATCCCTGGATTCCTGCTATGAATTTGCTAATGCAAATATGATGACTTTAGAGGACATCTCTACATAGGGTAACCTATGGAGTCCTAACCCTCCATTCTGTTGGAGAAGGCACGGAGCACTGAAGAAACGAGGTAAATAAGCCAGATTCACGTTCTGCTTATCTGGACTCACAAGTTCCCTGGGTCTGATGTCACCTTCCAACTCCGAGGTGAGTCAATTGGTCCTTTGATCCAGCTGGCATAAGTCCATCCCTTTTCAGCTGTTTGAATGGCCATTTCAATGGTCAAGAGAACCTGGAATGGCCCTTCCCAACAAAGAGTTAGAGTCATCTCCTTCCAGTCTTTTATTGAGACCCAATCTCCTGGTTCAAAATTCCAAAGGAACTGATTGGGCAAGCAACCCTTGGACACTCATTTCCCCATATCTTTTAGAAATTCCTGAACTAGGTTGGTATCCATCATTTCTAGTGTGCCCCCTCCTTCCTGAAATAGATAGGGCAACCCATATCATAAGCAGATAACCCTGTATCTGTGCAGGGTTGTGTTCTAACATTCAATAAGGCCATGGGTAAGCACTTTACCCATGACAGTTGTGTCTCTGCCATTAGTTTAGTCAATGTTTGGTTTAGGGTCTGATTCATTCTCTTAACCTGTCCCAAACTCTGAGGGTGCCAGGGGGTGTGATAGTCCCATGTAATTCCTAAGGCTAAGGTGAAGTCACTGATGAGTTTAGAAGTAAAATGCATACCCCTGTGTGAGCCGATTGCACTTACTACCCCAAATCGGGGGAAGATTCATTCCAGTAGCATTTTGGCCACAAATTGGGAAGCTGCCCTGGCAGTAGCATATGCTTCCACCCACTGGGTTAACAGATCCACTATCAGCAGGAGATGTTTCCACTGATTTCCTTGAGGCAATCTGGTGTAATCAACCTGGATCCTTTCAAAAGGCCTGAACACTAACTGCCTTCCCCCACCAGAGACTTGATGAACAACCTTCTTGTTTACCTTCTGGCAAGTCGCAGTTACAGGTAATTTGCTTGGCCAATTCAAAAATTCCAATACACCCACAATTTCTCAAAAATTGATCACAAAGAGCCCTGCTTCCCCAGGGAGTGCATTCCTGGATCCTTTTTAAGGTTGCCCTCGCTACAGGCTTGGGAACCATTTCCTGTCCATTGTTTAGAAACCACTTTGCTTCAATCTCACTTGCCCCCAAATCCTTCATTACTTTTAACTCAGTGGGACTAAATGGCCCTGATTCTGGTGTTAGTTTCCCTGTGTCCATCTTAACTTTGAATATCTTTATTTCCTCTTCTGCTGCTGCTTCCTTTGCTATCTTATCAGCCAGATTATTTCCCCTTACTTGGGAGGCCAGCCCCTTTTAATGCCCCTTTGTATGTACTACAGCCACCACACTAGGAATGGGCTGCCCAGGGAGGTGGTGGAGTCACCGTCCCTGGGGCAGTTCAAGGCAAGATTGGACGTGGCACTTGGTGCCATGGTCTAGCCTTGAGCTCTGTGGTAAAGGGTTGGACTTGATGATCTGTGAGGTCTCTTCCAACCTTGGTGATACTGTGATACTGTGTGATAATGATTCCAGCATTTGTTTGATTAGTTCCCATGGATCAAACCCTTCCTTTGGGTACTGATTAATCATCATTCTTTCCAGATTTTGCCAAATATATGAACCATCCCATAAGAGTGTTTTGAATCTGTATAAATGGTTCCCTTCTTATTTAACCACACCAAGCCCTTCAGAGTGCATGTAGCTCACACGCTTTGGCCAGCCAGGCCAAGCTCAGTTTGCCACTCTCAATCACCTCCATCATTAGCCCATTTATCACAGCATACCCTGAGTTTTGCTTCCCCTCTCTGCAACTAGAAGATCCATCTACAAACAGTCTTTCTTCTTTTTTAGTTCTAAGTCCTCACAGACCTTGGCCTGCATTTGTATAAGGCTTAGACAGTCATGTTCTAATGTTCCTATTCTAGCATACAAGAACTGGGCAGGATCAGCTGTTGAGGTTACGGCCAATTTCAGTCCCCCATTATCTAACAGAATGACCTCATATTTCAGTATTCTGGCATCAGTTAACTACCTTTTCACCTTTTGCTCCAGAATACTTCTCATGCTATGTGGGGTATATATCATTAAAATGCTCCCAAAATTAAGTTGCCAAGCCTCTTTGACAAGCAAGGCTGTGGCAGCCATGGCCTGGAGGCAAGTGGGACAGCTGCAGCTCATAGAATCTAATAATTCCAAGAAGTATGCCACAGGCTTGCAATTACCTCCCCAATTTTGAGTAAGAACTCCATATGCCACCTGTTTTTCTACACTTACAAATAACTGGAGAGGACGTTTCAGATCTGGCAAGCTTAAGACAGGTGCTGCCACCAGTGCCTCTTTTACTTTATTGAACTCTTTGTCATCCTCCTGTGTCCATTTGATGGTATCAGGTGCAAGTCCTTCATACATAAATTTTGCCAACTGAGTATACCCTGAAATCCTGTCTGCAATACCCAAGTAAACCCAAAGCTCACCTAACTTCCCCTTTCAATTGGGGAGGTGGAAGGGCTAATATTCCTGAGACCTGATGAGGGTCTAATTTCTTTGATCCTTTTTCCGATAAGTGACCCAAATATCTCTTTGTTGAGCTGTAATTTCTGTTCAGAGACCCGCAACCCCTTATCACCAAGGAAATTTAGCAGTCTGATTGTACTTTCCTTGACTAAGTCCTGAGTCTCTCCTGCTACCAAGAGATCATCCACATATTGCACCACAGCCACCATTTTAGATATTCCAAATGCTTCAGATAATTTCTCCAGGGTTTGACCAAATCATAGGATGTTAGGGGTTGGAAGGGACCTACAGAGATCATTGAGTCCAACCCCCCTGCTGGAGCGGGACAATGCTATCTAACATGGATCACAGAGGAACACATCCAGACAGGCATTGAAAGTCTCCAGAGAAGGAGACTCCACGACCCCCCATGGGGAGCCTGTTCCAGTGCTCTGTGACCCTTGCAGTAAAGAAGTTCCCTCTTGTGTTGAGGCAGAATCTCTTTTGCTGCAACTTACATCCATTGCTTCTTGTCCTATCCCAGGCAGCAAGTGAGCAGAGCCTGACTCCCCACTCCTGGCCAGCCCTCAGATACTTATAAACATTTATCAGATCCCCTCTAAGTCTTCTCTTCTCCAGACTAAAAAGCCCCAGGTCCCTCAGCCTCTCCTCATCACCCATGCTCTCCTGTCCCCTAATCTTCCTCGTAGCCCTCTGCTGGACCCTCTCAAGCAGATCCCTCTCCCTCTTAAACTAGGGAACCCAAAACTGAACACAGTATTCAAGATGAGGTCTCAGCAGGGCAGAGTAAAGGGGTAGGAGAACCTCCCTTGATCTGCTGGACAGACTCCTCCTAATACACCCCAGGATCTCATTGGCCTTCTTGGCCACAAGGGCACATTGCTGTGCCATGGTTAACTTGTTATCCACCAGGACCCCCAGGTCCCTCTCCACAGGACTGTTTTCCAGCAGATCACCTCCCAGCCTGTACTGGTGCAGTCTGTTATTCCTCCCCAGACGCAGGGCTCTGCACTTGTCCTTGTTGAACTTATCTGGCTCCTCTGTGCCCAGCTCTCCAGTCTGTCCAGGTCTCACTGGATGGCCTCACAGCCTTCAGGTGTATCAGCCAAGCCTTCCAGCTTGGAGTCATCAGCAAACTTGCTGAGCAGACACTCTGTGCCCTCTCATCAATGTCATTGATTCACATGTTGAACAGGACTGGCCCCAGCACTGATCCCTGGGGGACACCACTGGTCACAGCTCTCCAGCTGGACCTGACACCATTGATCACCACCCTCTGAACTCTATCTTGCAACCAGTTCCTAACCCACCTCACTGTATGTGCTTCCATCCCACACTTCCTCAGCTTGCTCACTAAAATGTCATGGGAGATGGTGTCAAAGGCCTTGCTAAGGTCAAGGTAGACTACATCCACTGGTTTCCCTGAATCTACCCATTCAGTTATGGTATCATAAAATGCTACCAGGTTAATGAAGCATGACTTCCTCTTGGTAAATCCATGCTGACTACTCCTGATAACTTTCTTCTCTTCTAAGTGCCTTGAGATGCCCTCTAACAGGTGCCACTCCATCATTTTTCCAGGGATGGAGGTGAGGCTGATTGATCTATAGTTTCCTGGAAGCTCTTTCTTGCCCTTTTTAAAGACTGGAATGACATTGGCTCTCCTCCAGTCCTCAGGCACCTCTCCTGTCTGCCACAATTTGGCAAAGATGATGGAGAGTGGTAGAGCAATAATATCAGCCGGTTTTCTCAGCACCCTTGGGTGCATCTCATCAGGGACCATGGACTTGTGAATGTTTAATTTGTGTAACTGATCCCAAATCCAGTCTGCACTGACCAGTGTGGGGCGTTCCCTCCTCCAGGCTTCCTCTCCTTCATCCAAGGTCTGGAGTGCATAGAAGAGTTCAGCCTTAGGTGTAAAGACTGAAGGAAAGAAGGCATTCAGCAACTCTGTCTTCTCTGCATCCTCAGTTATCAAAGCTGCCTCCTCGTTCAGCAGTGTCCCCACACCTTCCTCCTTCTTCCTTTTTCTACTGATGTATTTGAAGAAGCCTTTCTTGTTCTGTTTTACTTCCTTTGCCAGCTTCAGTTCCAAGAGGTGTTTGGCCTTCCTTCTTGTTGTCCTACAATCCTTGACTACTTCTCTAAAGTTCTCCCAAGTGATCAATCCCTTATTCCATGAATTGTAAGATTCCTTCTTCTCTGAGATTTCCTTCAGGAAATAAATTAGGAGATTCTGTAAATCCTTGGGGTAATACAGTCCATCATAATTGTTGTTATCTCTGAGTGTCTGGATCCTTCCACTCAAATGCAAAAATATCCCTACTTTCTTTGTCCAGTGGACAAGCCCACAATGCATCCTTTAGGTCTATCACAATATACCAGGTATATTCCAAGCATACACAACTCAAGAGAGTGTAAGGATCTGACACTACCAGGAGCTAGGTGACTGTTCTCTGGTTTACAGCACCTAAGTCTTGTACTAGTGTATAGGTGCCATCCTTTTTCCTTACCAGGAGTATGAGGGTATTATGTACCAACATGCAAGGTTCTAAGGTCCCTTCCCTGACTAATTTCTCTATTATGGGATTTAGCCACCTCTTTCCTTCAGACGAGATGAGATACTGTTTTACCCTTATCAGGTAGTCTGGATCTGTGATCATTATTTTAATTGGTTCTATATGTAATTTTCCAAAATTACCATCTGTGGCCCACACCCTTGGGTTTATGCATTTTTCATCTTCAGTTGTTCACTTCCTTAGTTTCACTACCATTACCTTTTCTGTGGGAACCATTCCAATTCTCAACTGGATCTGGAGATCTCTGCCTAATAAGTTGCTGCCTCGTGTACAAAGAGTAGATCTTGTACAACAATTGCCTCCTCAATCCTAATCCTCACCTTTTTAATAACTGGTATTTCAAACCCTTCCCCGCTAGCCTAAATCACCCTTGCAGTCACCTTTCCTTCTTTATGCCCCTATAGGGTATCTGTGTAATACTTGATCTTTCCACTCCAGTATCTACTAAGAACTCATGTTCCCTTCATGGGCTCCAACTTTTACTTTTATCAAGGGCTCATTCTTGTCATTTACCCCCAGAAGGAAGAGCCCCTGACCCTCCTTATCTTGTTCTGCCTCTTGGAATGTCTTAAAATCTTGCTGTCATTTAAGACAGTCCCTCTTTAGGTGTCCCCTCTTCCCACAGTAAAAGCATTCCCCAGCTTGCGCATTTGTGGTACTCAATTTGGGTCTGCTCCTACCATTCTTTGGATACAGCTGTGCTTTCCCTTGCTGCTTCATCCACTGGGTCTCCCTGACTGCCAAAGATCTTGGCTTTATTCTTCGCCTTTTCCTCATCCCTCCTAACATACACCTTCTGTGCTTCTCTTAATAATTCCTGTAAACTTTTTTCTTGCCACCTTTCCAATTTCTCTAACTTTTGTTTGATGTCCCACTTGAAGTCACTGACAAAATTTACCTTTAACACTACCTCACCTGATGGGTAGTTGAGATCTAACCCTGAGTACTGTTGCATATAATTTTTAAGTCTCTCTACCCAGTCTGTGGGGGATTCATCCTTTTCTTGATTAGTGTTAAATGCTTTAGCAGTATTCTGTCCCCAAGGGACTGCTTTTATTCCCCATATCATTAATGTTCTATAATCTGCCATTTGTTGCCAGTTGGCCACTCGTTTGTGATTCCAATTGGGATTAACAACTGGCATTTTCTGATCCCCTGGAAGTGTCTGCTGATTCTCCCTCTCCTAAGTTCTCATCCCAGCTGTTCTGATGATTTGCCTCTCTTCTGAGGTGAAGAAAATCCCTATAATGGACTGCATTTCTTCCCGTGTATAAGTGTTTGGTCCCATAAAGTGGTCGAACCTCTCTGATACTCCGAGAGGATCGTCTAGAAGATTTCACTTCTCTTTCTTGAATGCCTGTACCTCTCCAGAGTTCAAAGGAACATTCACATAGCCTGTTCCCTCTTGGTTTCCTCCCAATGGCACCTCCCTTAGAGGATGTAGTTGGGTAATTCCCGCTGTAGCCTCCTGTGATTCCCCCTCACTCTCTGAATCATCATCTGACTCCTGTTCTAGTTTTAACACCCTAATTCTCTCGATTCCACTCTAACTCAATTTTTTCATCTTGGTTTCACTTCTGGATCTGAATTAAAAGGGAGTCTGTGAGGCATCACCAAGGGAGGTGCCATCAGCAAGTGGGGTGTTATAGGGGGAGGATGCTGGAAGTGCCATCAGTCTAACCACCAGAGGAGGGGGTGGTAGAGAGAGGATGTGGGAAGAAGATAATCTAAAGGATCCCACTTATTTTCGTTAGTCCTCCTCCCATTCCGATCTTCATCCTGCTGTTCAGTCTTAATTTTAAACACCATTATAGCATCCTCAGGCTAGATATGCCCTTTCCAGCAGACAGCATAATCACTCTCCTCTTCATTAAATGGCTCCTTACTATTTTCATATATATTCAGAGCTTGACAAATCCTTCCTTCAAAAGACCTGTATCTAGGCCAAAAAAGATCATTGGGTCTTATCTTTTCCTCTGGCCATTCTATCATACAATATTGTATCTTTTTTGCTTTATCTTTATTTTTAGTATATTTTGCATCTCTCCAATTAGAAATCATTACCCCCAATGGACTGTCAGGAGGTATATTCAGCCACGGCTTCTTACTCCCATGTCCTTCAGGGCCTTTAGCCTTTCTGGCACCTTGACCCATCCTGAGGTTCTTGAGGTCTCATCTGAGTGCCTCCTGCCACCAATCCCCCCTAATCCTGGAGATGTTCAGTCTGTCTCCTCATTCACTTCATCTTCTCACCAGCCAGTCAAACGTGGTTAGAAAGACTCCACACACGCTTGTACACATTCACCATTCCTCCCACCAAACCAGGTAGTGCTACTCATTGTCCAGCGACTTCCCAGAGAGGCCCAATCTGTTCGCATTCACCGACATGTATTCCTGAAGTCCCTGTCTGAGTGCCTCCCACCACCAATCCTCCCCAAATACTTGTCTTCCTGTGACTTCTTGTGCACCTAGAATTACAGGTACTTTATGGCCGTTCCTTGAGGAGCAATTTTTCCTTGCTTCCACCTTAACTGTGTGTGTTCCACACTCCTGGGTTTCCTTGAGGAGCAATTTTTCCTTGCTTCCACCTTAACTGTGTGTGTTCCATGCTCCTGGGTTTCCTGAAGAGCACCAACATGCCACCTAAGGAGGTGGAGGACCCCCCCTGTGCGGGTCGCAGTCACCCAGAGGCAAGGAAGATCATGTCAGGGTCACCAGGAACTGTGATAAATAATGTTGGGCACAAGCCAATCAGTACCAAAGACAATATAAAATTTATTTGTTGAAAAGGAAGCAAGCAGTGGCGGTCATGAGGGAAGTTTGCACTCTACCAACTCATCCAACAGGCACACAACATCCTCTCCATTTATACACTCAGCTAAAGCAACAAGTATGTAAATAAATCTTTGAAATACTTGATACACCAGAGATCTTCCATGCGCCTGCGTCATCTGGGCTGTTCACAGTCATTCGGTCACCTCTGGTGGTCGTTGGAGATATCTTCTCTGTGTGTCCTCCGGACTCTGACCCACCTTCGGTGTAAGCATAAAAAAAACAAACCCAAACAAAACAACTCCACCAGTTCCCATGCTAATTCTCCATCCCAAGGAGGCACATCTCTTCCCCCCCACACCCCCAGTCACTTTGTTTCCTCCCAACATGAATCATGCTCTCATTTATCACATCTGGATAATATAATACAAACTTCAGACTGAAATTAAGGGGTTTATTGACACCATCTGATGTCAGACATTGACTCACACTACTCAGTGGCTGTTACATGATTGTGTAAACAGAGTACTAGTGACTTTACCACTTATGTCTACAGTTTGAATACTTGGAGGATTCAGATTGTTCACTGATATGATCTGGCCCATTTCACTAAGGATCTGCTCACCATAGGTGCATTTTGGGCAAAGCTATTTATTTACACTGGGGCAAAGAGAAAAGTGACAAAGTTTTTCTGTACACAGGAATGCTGTTGACCAAATCTTTCCTCATGATGTTCCTCAATGTGTTTCCCTTTCTGATGTGCACCAGAATCAAATTAAGCATGAGTTGAGGGAAGAGTTTTTATAAAGTTTGTGGTCATAAAGCCATTGCAGTTCCACATGTTCTGTTTATCATTGAACTAGGTTTACAGTTGCCACCTCTCATCTGTTAATCCCTGCTACATTCACCAAAGGTTATATTCTGTTCACACTTACCAGCATAACCAGCCATGTGTTCGCCTCTGAGGGGACTCACAGGTCAATATGTGTTTGCTAAACATCTTTCATAATAGGAGATGCTGAGAGTGAGACGTAAAAACTTCTGATTTTGGTGGATGGTGACCAGAAACAGTAATATCAATCCAGTTCAGCTGTGCTATAACATCTTGGCTGTATACCTGTCTCTAATATGAAATGGACAGAGAAATATTGCCACAGGCTTGCTTAACATGATCACAGTAAGCATATTACTGAATTTACATTTGATTAGGTCTTCTACCTGTAAAATATCACTCAAAAATACTGTAAAAAGTTACTTTGTTAATTTTGAGAAATCTGTTTCTCAGAAAAGATAGTACATTGTTTAAGTGACCTCAATAGTAATCAATTTACATAAATGATATGTTAGTGTCTTTTCAAAATCAAATATATTCCTAAACATATTTTTTAAAACTCTTTTTAGGATGCATTAGTAGTACTTACTGGTTTAGAATCACAGTATTTATGCAATGGAGTAATTACCAAACAGGTTATTACAGGAGCTGTCTAAAAAGGTTTAAGTAACCCAGAGGTGATTAATTTCTTCTTCAATGACCAGCACCATGAAACGTTTATCAAACATGATTTTATCTTTCCTCATTTTGCAGTTCACTGTCAGTGCCTTCTATTTACAGAGCATTTTTTGCTGTGGTGTTGTGAAAAGAGGAAATCACTGAAAGCCCAGAAACTTGACTTCTGTCTCCTCCAATTCCTCCTCAAGACATCTCACAGTATATCCTTATTTTTTGTATCTGTAAAATTCAGGCAACAAAGTGAAACAATCATGGCTGATAGAAAAATGCTTTGCAAATCATGGATCAAATACTTGAAAGAAAGTTGCCCACAACAGGTGTGTAATTTCAACAGTAGTGTGTACAACATTGCCCTAAATGTGGCTCCAACTCAAATGCTTAACATCAGTCTCAACAATGATGATTGATTCAAAGTTTTTAAAACCTTCAAAAATATTAGTTGGTGCAGTTGAGGGCTTTTTGGTTGGTTGACTTGGTGGTTTTTTTTTTTTGTCTAGCTGGTTTGGGGTGGGGTGTGAGAAGAAGGGCGACGAGGCTGGTGAGAGGCCTTGAGCACAAGCCCTACAAGGAGAGGCTGAGGGAGCTGGGATTGTTTAGCCTGGAGAAGAGGAGGCTCAGGGGTGACCTTATTGCTGTCTACAACTACCTGAGGGGTGGTTGTGGCCAGGGGGAGGTTGCTCTCTTCTCTCAGGTGGCCAGCGCCAGAATGAGAGGACACAGCCTCAGGCTGCGCCAGGGGAGATTTCGGCTCGAGGTGAGGAGAAAGTTCTTCACTGAGAGAGTCATTGGACACTGGAATGGGCTGCCTGGGGAAGTGGTGGAGTCGCCATCCCTGGAGCTGTTCAAGGCAGGATTGGACGTGGCACTTGGTGCCATGGTCTAGCCTTGAGCTCTGTGGTAAAGGGTTGGACTTGATGATCTATGAGGTCTCTTCCAACCTTGTTGATACTGTGATACTGTGATACTGTGATACATATACAAGTAATAATTTGAAGCAGAAAGAGGTAACCACTGTGCCTGTCATGACATAAACATTTACAATGATTCAGATGATAGAACTGATCCTGATTTTAGACTTGACTTTGACTAACACAATGACATTAGTATTACTGTCAAACATAGAGTGTGAGGCTTTTTGTCATATTACTAGGTTACACCAATGTGCCTACACTTAGTTATGCTCCATGAAAACTGTCACAAGTCATTTGTCTTTTAAGAATTAATAACTTGCTTCATGTAGGTTTAATACACTACATCTGGTATCTTAAACAATACTCAGCTGACTATTTTTGCTGGGTAAAATGAGCTCACTCTGCTGGGTCTGCAGAAAAGAGTATGGATCTGCCTGGGTCCTCTGGATAAAGGATGGGCATCAATTGAGGCTTTACCATCTGTTTTAGAGAAGTGGATTTTCTTATTGATGTTGCTTGTTAAAAGTACCACTTGAAGGAAAAGGAGTCAAAGCTTTATCTATAGAGAATGTTGAACCACTCATAAAGACTACTGGCTCCAAAGGGATAAAGAGGCACTTTCTGAAACTGGTGTTTTTTGCTAGTCATTAGAAAACTTCCTCCCTTTCTGGGAAAAGAAATTGAGATTTTGAATAGTACAGGAAATTACATTAAAGAGTTTAATTCACTTCCTGCTATATAGCTCATGTGTATCTTTACCATGACAGCAGAAAGATTTCACAGCAGTCTCTTTCAAAAGCATGAGACTAGTTTAAAAATCATTAGATTTGATATTAAACCATTAAGACATCAAGAGATTATATATTTGAAGTGGCTATACAGAAGGGGAGAGTAAGCACAATCCACAGCTATTTTTTCCAAATGTCCTGTTATTTATTTTAAAAACCCCAACAGCATTATTTTATTTGTATATGATTTATTTATTATAATTGCTTTCTTATTGTTATAATAAATAATCCTCAGTCTCCAAAAACTGCTTAAGGAAAACCACCAAAAGTCATGAAAATCAGAATAATGACATACAACAAGACTAAAAGTCATAAAATCTGCAACAATGTCCTCATTTTTCAAAGTTTGGTGTGAATCAGAAACACACTATGAGAAAAAATTTACACTTCTTAAATGCTGTTTGGCCTTTGGATCATTGCTCTTCTTGGATTCACTGTATGCTAACTGTGTATGAACCAAGAAGCTTCCAAGATGCATGGCATGTTTCTCTTCCAAGTTGCAAAGTTTCACAGATGCTTGTAACATTCTGTCCTTACCAGGAACTGTGATCAATTAAGCCTCGAAAGCTCTCTTAGACAGATCAGGTTTTCTCCGAAGCAGAGAGAAAGCATGTTCCATACTGTAGGTATTATTTTGCACTTTTAATTTATGCATCTGTGAGAGCTGTTTTTTGTAAAGTCCACTGCACATCAGTCTTCTCCTGCTTGCAGCAGAATAATACTTGATTGCTAGGTACATAGACCCTTCAGGGTTTTAGTCATGTGACTTAAATTTTGACCCATAAAACACATATGCTGAGAAAGGAACAAAATTGAAAGTGAGGGGGAAAAAAATTGAAACTGTCTCTAAGCATAGTTGTGGTTTGTTACTGTATCGGGAATTAATAATTTGGTATGAATTATGACTACTAATTTCTGTATTAATATTACTTTTTGTTATTAATATTAAAAAATCGGGGAAAATCCCTGAGGTTCTTTGGATTTTCAGTTCGACAAGAAGCAATTGCATAGAATTAAACATTTTAATCAACCAGAACTTGGAAAACAATAACATGAGAACAGGAAAAACCCTAACTACTGCCTATGGAGTCAGGGCATTCACTCCAGTATGTACTCACGACACCTTTGGTCCCTGAGTAAGTCTCCTGTATGAAAGACAAGTAAAATACAAATATTTCAGGCAGAGGAGGAAGGAGATGCTGCTAAGCCACGAGAGTGAGCTGCAAACACGTGGCCGCCTGTTAACGAGCCTCAGACGAGGAGATGCTCTGTGCAGACAAAGGCAGGATGCAGAAAGGCTGCTGTAGAAAGGCAAATGTAGAAAGGCACGGCTTCTAAATCATTCCCCTTTACAGACTTGATTTTGAAATCAAACTGGCCAATAGGCACTAGCACCACTGTTCTGGCCAGTGAATTCAAAAATTCCTGCCTTCTTTGTCTACAAAGGCAAGTTGATGGCAGTACAAGATACTTGACACGAAGTAGTAAGCCCCTTAGCCCTCAAGTCTTTGCTGGAGGGAAACTTATTGTTTGCAGTCTACTCACTCTTGGACCTCAGCACAACAGAAGGAGGAGAGCCAGGGTTAAACCTGCCTGGCAGGATTTATGCCCTACCAGGACAGTTACATGGTATAAGGATTATGTGCTCCAGCATAGTTACGCATTTAGATGTGCATGCTATCTTTTGCTTCTTCACATCTAAACATACACTGCTAAGCACCCTAAAAATTGGACTATGCTTAAACAAGATGGAATTTTCCTATTAAAAAAAAAAAAGAGAGAGATGCTCAGTATCAGAGTCACAGAATCATTGATGTTGGAAGGAACTTCTAAAAGTCATAAGGTCCAACCTTGCTCAAGCAGGAAGACCTAAAGCCAGATGCCTAGGGTGATGTCAAGACAGCCTTGCAATATCTCCCAGGACAGACACTCTGCCACCTCTCTGGGCAACCTGTTCCAGTGCTCACTCACTCTTGCAGTGAAAAGGTGCTTTCTAATGATAAAAGGTAACCTTGCGTGTTTTCATTTACACTCATTGTCTCTGGTCTTGTCTTTGGGCACCACTGGAAAGAGCCCAGCTCCATTGTCTTTACATCCTCTTTTTAGGCATTCAAACACATTGATAAGACCCCCACTGAGCCTTCTCCTGCATGGATGACATTGGACTGGCAACACTTTCCTTTGTGGTTTATGCTCCGGTTAAGAGGGCACTATCCCTACATGTATTCTCTGCAGAGAAAGAGCACAGCTCATCTACAAACAGGACATGCCTTTTTATGTGTCAGAGCAGCACCACTAGAGATGTGCTGAATGCAGATATTTCCGCTATGGTGTTTTGGGTTTGTGTTGGGGTTTTTTTGTTTGTTGTTGTTTGGGGGTGGGGAGGATGGTGTTTGTTTGTTTTGGTGGTGGTGGTCTTTTTTGGGGGTTGGTGTTTTGTTTTGTGCAGCTTACTTTGTCATTGTTGGTTTGGGGTTTTGGGTTGGGTTGGGTTTTTGTTTGGTTTTTGGTCTATTTGGGTGTTTTTTGTTTGTTTGTTTGTTTGGGGTTTTGTTTTTTTTTTTTTTTGAGAGAGGGAAAATGTTTTCACTGACAGCATTAGGTGGAAGAAAAATTAATAACAACATTGCCATGTCTGCTGCTCAGTTTTTCTGTGGTATCCACCAGACAACCTGTTACCAGAATTGGGAAAATCAAATCTAGCTTTAAGAGTAATACTTACTGCCACCACTGAAAAGGATCTGGACTTAATGCAGGACACTTCCCAGAACAGCTTAATGTGAGGATAGCTGAAATAAAGGATGATGAAATTTTAATCTGTTGGAAGTGGAAATCATAACCATCTTGTGCATAGTGAGATGCTTCCTTCATCACATCTAGCATTAACTTGCTATGACCAGCCTTTCTCTCAAGAGGTTCACAAATCTAACCCAAAAAGCAGACTCAAACATAGAAATAACATTTTAGGGAAGCAAATAAAATAACAAATTTCAGCATATGCTTGGATTCAGTTACTTAAGAATCTGGAAGCTACAGGTTCATTTTTATTCCTCTTGCTTAGAGATTTTCCTGTTATCCACAGTCAAAACATTAATAATAGTAATTTAAAAATTGCCAGCAAAAGATTGCTTTCAAGAACTTCCAGCCCTTGACTGGTTCCTGCACAATGTCACAAGTATCCCACATAATATCATCATATATCAATCACAGTATCATCAATCACTACCTTACAAGCCTGGCAGTCCAGGAATGCTGCCACCTATTATATAGTTCATCTGTACTGTCTCTATCTCACCTATCTAGCTACAAGTATACTACAGGAGAGTGCTCTGAAAGCCTCAGTAAGCTGAGGTAAACAGTACTCACTTTTCTAGTCTACATGGAGTGTTACAGAAAGCAGTCCAGTTGGCTAGGTATGATTCGTCCTAGGTAAATCCATGCTCCAAATCCCATTGTTCTCCTTCAGTCATATGCATATGGCTTCCACAAGGACTCACGTTATAATCTTACCATGGACAGTGAGGAGGCTGACCAGCCTGATGTTCCCTAGACCTACCATGTGCTGTTTACCTCCTTCAAATCACCAGAAATCTCTCTGAAACACTACAGCACTTTGAAGATGGTACAGAATGTCTCACAGGGACATCAGCCATCTCCCATTGCACCCCACGATGCATTCTGTCTGGTTCCATGAACTTGTGTATCCCTGACCTGCTTACTTTCTCTTAACTCAATTCTCCCTGGGTAACACTTCACTCCCCAAGACTGTTTTCTATGCCCTAGGGACATGGGAGATCTGAAGACAAATGCAACTAGGAAAAATCAAGGCAGAGAAGTAATTTTCTTAGCTTTTCAGTAGAAGCCCTCACTCCCGCTCTGTATGTCCCATGATAGTTTCCACTCCCACTAAGCTGAGCTTTTTCAACTCTAGCCCTTTCATATCTCAAAAAAGTTCTTAGGACTTTGGCCTCTACAGCATAACTCTGAACAAGCTGACCTGTATGCTAACCCTTTTGTCCTTTCTTGCTGGTATTGCACCAAAGTGAAACAAACTATGAAATACACAGTTCAAGGGTACACGGCTACTGCTCAATGTCTCTCAACCAACCATACTTTCCACCTCACATTAGCTGCACTTGTCTGATGAATCAGAACTTACATAATAAAAGTTAATATTTCTGTATCTTGGAGAAATTTTCCAAGAACTCAAATACACTATGAAACAATAAATATTACTAATATGACCTTAATCTTACTCTCCATGTGTCACGGATGGGATATTGTGCGACCTGTGCCGATTAGGCGGAGGGGAGAAATTAGCTAATGCGAGAGGATATTTATAAAAAAATAGATGGATTTATTAACTTCCAATATTTTCAACTCTTGCCACCCCCAACCACTTAGCTTTAATATTAATGGATTCTTTACACGGTTATGAAGACATTCTAGGATATATATCTACAGAAACTTATTAATAACTAGCAAACATTGAAACTATTAACAGAGAGAGTTTCCCCCATGGCTTAATGACACTTGGGGTCTTATACTATTTGCCCAGCAAAGTTGAGCTGAAAGCTGCTCTCTGCTTTATGGCAGAGGTAACAGAAATTACAGAGGCATTTCAAGTATTTACTCACAATTCAGATTAATAAGAAATCACCCTCCGGGCTACATCACAGCCTATTGCAAGTGTCCAATTCTTCAGAGTCTCTGCCTGTGGACTGAGGCTGGAATCCTCCAGTTTCAGGGGAAATGGCAGTCTCTGACCTTGCTGCTGGCTCCTGGTGGCTGCTCTCTCCAGGAGTACGCAGGCAGGCTCTCCAGGTGCAAAGGCAGAACTCTGTGCAGTCTGAGCACGGGACTAACACTTGCTCCTCAGGACAATCGAATGCAGACAAGTGGGTCTGCTCCTGGCAACCCACGGCAATGAGCACACCAGGCAATTATACAAAGGCAGGCATAAAGCTGCAAGGAAGTATGCAGGCAGGCAAGCAAGCAATGTGGCAGAGCCGCAAACAATGTGGGGAAAGCTGCACGTGAGCCTGTGAACCTCCACTCATTAAATGTGGGTCGAGAGTTAACGGTCTCATTGGCCACTAGAATGACCAATCAGGTTGGTAGTCAGCCAAACCTTACCATACTAGGCAAAACCCACAGGCCTGGACTCCAAATATGGGAATCACATGGGCCCAGCACCAGGCAGGCACGAGCTGGGCGTGTGGGGACTTACACAATCAGGTGTCCTGGGCAACTGACTTTATGGCCCAGGTCTGTTGTGCCCCTTTGTGCTCGTTTACCCCTGGTGCAGGCAGAGAGACGTGTCCAGGCAGAACAGGCACAAATAAGCCTGCTTTCGGGCCTACAGGCCCTCCACAACACCATGTTACACAGCTGAGTAAGGGCTATTTTGTAATGCAGCAACTTCAAGTTTCTATGAACCTACTGAAAAACCAGTTACAATTCACAATTCCAGCTGTAAGTGGCACTGCATGACATAATGCGTGTTTCAATTTCTTTTACTAGACAGCAGGGAAAGCCTCCAGCATTTTCATAGCTCGTGCCTGTGATAGGAAGCTAAAGTTATTTGTTTGAGAATGTAATAAAGCAACACATGAGCAACGGATTTTCCAAAGTTATGGGACATTCTGCTCAAAATGAAAGAGACTTTCTTAGCCAGATATAATTTACTATATTTTTCCATCAAAATACGATGTAGGGTTATTTTCAACAAAGAAATACGAGACATGGAGAAATAATAGTAGTATGCCACCTAAGGCATGCAGCAGGAATCCAGAAAGCCTGTAACTCCTTGAAGTCTGTGTCCTGCTCCAGTAACACACATGTTTTTTTTCTGCAGACATACTGTCCTCTTTGAGATCTTTTAACTCTTTCTAAGTTCTGTTTCTGCTGTACATAAAGTAAAAGGCTCACTGGTTTCCTATTGCCAGCTCAGAACACAAGTACTCTGTAACAAAGAGGATTTTATGTCCTTATCCAGATGTTCATGCCTGATTTTGATATAAAGCTACTCCTTACACAGTTGTCAGTGGAAGAGTGGAGAGCTCTTTAACTTTCAGCACTGGAGAAGTGAAATGTTCAGAAATTTGCTGCACACATTCATATCGCTTTTCTATGTGCTCATTCAAAAAACCCCCAAAAAACATAGATGGGGAACTTCTAGAACAAGCTTTTTGGTGAAGATCATTTTCTCTCAACATATTGAATATTATAAATCTGGAAACTATTACAACATTTGTAGAAGCTGAAAAGCAATAATAATGAGATCTTGCAAACAATGAAGTCTACTCTGCCTCTGAAATACAGAATGATTTATAGACATATTTCAGTGCTTATGCGTTGAAAGAAAATTCCCTTGTGCATCAGCACAATAGGATGCAAATATCCACCAAGTTATTCCACAATTGCAGTGCTAGTTTCACCCATTTATGTTTTTATTGTTATTATTCTAACAGTAGATGGCAACATTTAGCTGAAACTTGGCAAACCTTTATTAGCTTTATAGAGACATTTCAGTTCTCATTTTGCTCATAAGACTTAGAAATACAGAAAAGTATCATATAACCACATATAATTAGAAAGTGTACATTAACTAAATTGTTTAATTAGCATAAATTAATATAGTAATTACCTTGTTTTTTTACAAATTCCAGCTTGCCCAGTATAGTTTTTGACTGAAAATCAGCTGTGCTCTGGTAGTTTTCCTGGCAATTTGGGAAAACATTAGTGTCCTAAAGGTTAAGGACACTAACCTTAAAATTGTAACTGGAGGAAAAACAGCAGTTATTTCTTTAAGGGTTATCAATAAAGCTTTTCCTGAGCTGCACAGGTTGTAATCAAATCTGAACTGCCAACATCTTGGGAGATTTGGATCAAGCTTTTCAGCATAGACATTCACAGTTCTCTGGCTTTTGCCATATCTGTTTCCCCTGATAGATGGTCAATGCATATTTTCATGTAATGCTGAAATTAATGAGAATTCTGCTGCTGACATGAAGGAAATGAGACATGCCCTGTATCATTAAAGGACAGAATTTCTCTGGGTTATTAAGATCACAGTAGAGCTGAAACCTCTTAATACTTCAGAGCTTGTATTGTAACAGATGTCTGCATGCCTCAGGTGCAGGCTCATGCAGTATGTCTCCACTCACCCAAGATAGGCGAGAAACATGTCTTGAGCTATATTCTAGTCTTTGAATGTACACCGAAGGTACTTGTGTAATGTCTGGCCCTCACAGATGAGGCCAAGAGTTCAGAAAAAGAAATGCCAGCCATTGGGAACTCTCCATATTTATTAAAGCAAGATTATGTGTGTGTTTAGTTAGAACAGGCAGCACTGCATGAACCACAGAGCAAAGTATTTTCAGCAAGTTTTGATGCTTTTAAACATTATATACAGACCTTTGCGTAGCACAAGTATCTTTGTGATTCCTTGACTGTACCTGCCTTGAAATCTTGGACTTGAGCTTTTGAACAGCAGCAAGAACAAAGGCCATACAATCAAGGAACATTCACCAACGTCTTCTTTTTAAATTAGCAAACATAAAAAGCAGATCAGCATGTATCTTAACATGCATGGCTTTGAGCCTCCCTCCCCCCCCCCTCTCCAAGGGCACAGTATTCTCTGTGGATTAATCATCCAGAGAGACTAGAACATTTTTCCTGGCTCTCAGAAGCATGGCCTAGGCCTTGAGCGGTTGTGCAGACAAGTACAGAAAGAATGTCATTTGAGATGGAAAGTGGGAGCTGAGTGAAGGGAGGAGGCCCTCTTAGGGGAAGAGAGAAGAAAGCAGAGAGGAAGAAGGCCTAGACACTGGAAACCACAATGCCTTTTAAGCTGCCAGAAGTTTAACAAAAGCAGTCATGAGGTTATCCAAGAGGGAGTGAGCTTCTTATCATAAATACAAAAATGATTTCATGGGTATGCTCTGGATCTCACCAGACTTCTACGTGTATTCTATTAAGTGGTGTTTGGTCTCTGACTTTTTCTTGTGTAATGATCTTTCCTGCAGAACTTCACTGAAGGCTACACATTCCACAGGGCATTTATGTTGATGTGGAAGACTTCAGTATACCTGTAGCTCCTGCCTTTGATGGAATGAAAGATAGGGTATTAAGAAACTGAGTATTCTGGAACTGTGAAATCTAGTAAATGTAAGACAGCTTCAGTGTTCTTCAGATACACTGAGATTAAGTTTGATCAGAGGAAGACAAAAGCACGTAGAAATAAACAGATTAATCTTAAATAATTGAGGCTACCCTCTGTGCTTCACTTGTGGCCACCAATTTCCTTTTAATTGATCTCCTTGCAAGGAAATCCAGTGTATCTGCTTGAAAACCTCTGATTGTGGAGTGCACAAGAATAAGAATCTGCTTAAACTTTAGCTGGCTATTAGGACCAGTTTTAAATCAAGACAAGAAGAATCCCCCAGAGCAAAGGACCTGGAGGTTTAAAAGCAGAAAAGCAAAACAAATCAGGAGATTCAGAGTCACTCATGAAACTTACAAAATTACATTACACTTACAAAATGTTACATTAGTGTAGATTCCTGTTTTCAAACTAAAGAAGTCCATAGGTGACTGAAAGACCCTGGAAGGAATTCTTCCAGAAGGAAAGGCACACATTTTCCCCAATGCCTCCTACACCAATAATTATTTTAGGAAGCAATTGCCTACTGGCAGTGTGTACTATTTGATGAAGCTGGAGGACACAAACATAGCAACTCAAGAGGTTAAATGTGGGGGCTGGAGCATAACTTTTCATACACTGCAGCTCAAAAATAACAAGGGTAAAAGAGGGCCTCTGATTTGGTGTCGTCTTTTCTGGAATGTATGTGCAATTTGATCTAAATTTTGGGAGAATGCCCGGTTTCAGATGTCTACAGCCTCTGTTGAAAGCAGTGGAGACTACACACTGCCAAAGTTTTATGTATGCAACTATAAATTGATTGCCTAATGGCAGTGGTGGGCTTTGATCATGAGTGTCTGGAGAGAGAAGGCACCCTTTTCTTCTTTCCCCTTCACTCTTCTAACTCCCAATTCTGCTATTCTTTGTTTCCCCCTCTTCCCACCCCCGCCATGTTTACATAAGTGTTTCACCAATACCTGAGATAGAAAAATCCCTTGCCTCATGTATTTGTGGTCTTTAATGGATTGCTAGTTGAGGACTGAGAGAAGTTAATTGAAGAAGGTGCAAGAATGTGCAATTGCTGCAACACTTTGTCTACTTTGAGCTTTACGGGTGAGAGAAACAGATGAAGATAATTTCCTCTCATTCTCTGTTTCCTATTAGTAAATCATGAAGAATTCCTAGGTACAGAACATCCAAGCAGAATCATCATCTATATGCAAGGGATTTTTTTTTTCTTACAGTTTGGTTAGAGTCACATAAAAGATGTAATAAGCTGTTTCTGCTTGCAATTAGAGGTTTTGTTCTGATGGCAAATTAAATTTTAAGTCCAGTAGAATTAGGTGTAAAATCATGCAGATTCCCAGCTAACAATATATTGTGATTCCACTTGGCAGCTCTTGGGACTTGGAAAAATTACTTTTATTGTCTCCAACTTTCCATTTCATGTACAATTCTGCAGTTGTGCAAAAATGACAGCAAACTGCCATGAATATATCCTCAGTCTAAATTCAGCGCTCACTTATTCTGCTTAAATTTTGTACCTTTTTACAGAAAAAAAAATAATTAAATGATAAAGAAAAGTCTGACAGTATAGGCTCTGGGTTTTAGCAAAAAAATCTTGTACAGGAAATGAAGATTTTTTTTTTTTCTAAAATGTTGTCCCTCAAAAAGCAGCCTGTTCATTTTTAACTGTTGTTATAGGGAAATCACCTCACAAGCTTCCAACACTGCAACAAAGTGGAAAGTCTTTAGGAGGTGTCTGGGAGGTAATCTGCTGGAGAGCAGCCCCATAGAAAAGGACCTAGGAGTCCTGGTGGACAAGTTATCTGTGGGACAGCAATGTGCCCTTGTGGCCAAGAAGGCCAATGGGATCCTGGGGTGCATTAACAAGAGTGTGTCCAGCATATCAAGGGAGGTTCTCCTCCCTCTGCTCTGCCCTAGTGACACCTCATCTGGAATACTGCATCCAGTTCTGGGCTTCCTAGTTCAAGAAAGACAGGGATCTGCATGAGACAGTCCAACAGAGGGCTACAAGGATGATTAAGGGACTGAAGCATAAGCTTTATGAGGAAAGGCTGAGGGATCTGGGGCTTTTCAGTTTGGAAAAGACAAGACTTGAGAGGGAATCTAATGAATGTTTATAAACATGTGAGAGGTGGGTGTTAAGAAGGAAGAGAGAGCTTCTACTTACTTCTGCCTTGTGATAGAACAATGGATGTAAAGTACCACACGGAATGTTCCACCTCAACACGAGGAAGAATTTCAAATTATTTACTGTTATGTGTCGCAGAGCCCTGGAACAGGCTGCCCAGAGAGACTTTGGAGTCTCCTTCACTGGAGACTTTGAAGACCTATCTGGGTGCATTCTTGAGTGACCTGCACTAGATTATATGGTCTTGATCTGACAGGGGCATTGGACTTGATGGTCTCCAGAGGTCACTTCCAACTCCTTAACATCCTGTGATCCTGTGATCTTGTGATGTTTGAATGATTCCTCCCCTGCTCAGTATCAGCCGTTAAACAGAACTTTCCTCAGAAAGGGTTACCTCCTAACCCTGGCTGCCTTTTCAGGAATGATAAAGAAGAACTTTAAATCATGAAAGTACCTTCTTTGTTCTGGAGGTCATCTAAAAAGCCTCTGGCAAGCACAGATTCAACTTAGTATCAATAGAAGCTGCTGTGACTCCTTGCTTTTAAACTTTACTACACACCAATTATACCACTGGTAAAATTTTTATGAAGATATGGTGAAGCTTGTCATCCTGTGTCCCCCATGAATTCTGCATCTCTCACTTTCAGGTATGAAGGATTCACTTATTTCATTAGCCGTAGGCCATTAGAGAAATAATGTAGGTAACCTCACTCTACTCAGCTCAGCATGCAGAGTGAGGTAGTGAACCCAAGTCAGTGCCGAGAGATAACCAGTTTTGAAAGCCACACCATCACATCAGTGTCCTGAAGCACGGATGTGATGAGAATCTAAACAAATTAAATGAAGAACCCCCCCAAAAATGTAAGAATACAGTGTTAGTATGCTCTTCGGGGCTGACATGTTTTTTTCTAAATAACTTTCACAAGGAGTCCCCTAAACACAAAAGCAAGCTGTATTGCTGTTTTGATTTCCTTTGGTTCTCAGTATTACCATTGCAGGTGAGGTTCTTTTCCTTCAGATTCCAAAAGCTTTTGAAAAGGTAGTTATAAAATGTAGCTTCACTTTGTGTGTTAGGATCTTGATCAGGGAAGGAAGCAGGAAAATATTCCCTATAAATTAATCTATTTAGCAAAATCATAAAAGCCCTATAGAAGAATAAATACAGAAAATAAGATCCCTCCAAAAAGATGATAACAAAACAAGGTAAATAGTTCTTGGAGTGAAACAATTCTGTTTTCATGAATTGGGATGACCTCTGCATACTTCATCAAAGTTCTTGTTTTACCACTCCTGAGCTCATAAAAGAAGGTATATTTCATCCCAGGGGTGATGTTAAGACACTGAGTTAAGCCTAGAAATATGCACTGAACATCCACCCATTACCACACTGGGTGGAGCCTTTGTGCATAGGAATAAAACTTGACTAACCCTTTCAAAATCTTCCTCTTCTCATGACCCTCCTTGCTGCTATGTGCTGCTGCGATGAATTTGTCCTTGTGAAGAGGTGGTAGCCTGTGACTGGGCTTCCTGGAGTCTCTGAGTGAGACCTTAATTCATCCTTGATGTTGCTTCTCAGGTATTCAATAGTCATCAATGGACTAGATGCACCATCACTCTTGCGAGGATCATGAAGGGAAGGAAATTAACAACAACAACAAAAAAAAAACACAACAGTAAAATAATTAATGCCTACTGTAACTATAAGTAGCACTAGGGCTATTGCAACATGGAGTGGCCTCCAGCTCTGATAAATTGCACTAAAATCTAATTTGGCTTCTCTAACAGCAGGCATCCTAAGAGACCCCTTTGCCCTCCCTACCTATCTGTTGTTTCTGAACATGCCATATGTGCTTTAGTTCCCAGAGGAGTAGGGAATTCCCAGACAGCTACTCTATCTGGAAACATTAGGGGTAGACATATTCAAATTCCAAGGGGGAAAAAAAAAGTCTTTTCCTTTCTCCATTGACATTAAAGCTATACTTGAACTCTACCATGGCTCTCCTCAACCTTTCTTTCAAGACAGAATAAACCTAGATGCTTCATCCTTATTCAGTCTCATTTCTCTTAATCTTGAAAATGTCTCTTTATTAGGTCATTTACATATAAGAAATAACATAGATGTCTGCCTAAATTCTGCTCTTCTATAGGAAGCAGAAAACTGTATTTAATTTTATGACTAATGTAGGAGATAATGCTTCTCATTTGGTGGGTCGCACAGCTCTGCCAAATTCATCCACCTAAAGCAAAGTAGAGATCAGGAGTTGCAAGAGTCTGCTCCTTGTGGAGGGCATGGCATCCTGGTGTTAGCTTCTCTGCTTGGTAAGATAGGATGACACTGCCAGCCTGACTGCCTTTGAAGATTTTGTTGCATAGCTGAGATAGATAGCAGCAGTGATGACTTAGAAACAGCCAATTGATTTGATCTGGTTGAGAATTTGGAGGGTGGAAGAAGTGGGGCAAGGGGAGAAAAAAGTTCTCTGCAAACATTCTTATCTCTTCATAATAAGAGAGAGTTTGTGGGCACATGGCATAAAGCTTAGACTGCAAGAAACTGACAGCTCTGCAGAAAAAGCTGTGCCTAAGCACCTCTGCAGGCATCAAGCTTACTGGTAAACCTGTCAGGGTGGATTTTTTTTTTTTTTTTTCAGTTTGCTTAACGAAGAAGCATCAGGCATTGATAGCAGTAAACTGTTTTCAGCGCTTGCTAAACCTCATTAAATTAAGAACTAAGGTGAAATCTGGAGACATAATACAGACTTGTGTCCATAAGCAGTTTTGAGCTGTACTTAGATGATTCAAACTGGAACAAGACTTTAATTATTTTAATCAAGCCATGAAGACTTGATGTCTTTCATTTTCTTCTTTCTGTAACATGAGGTTTACGATCCCTTCACTTCCAAGGGGTTTGGTGCAAGTAAACAATGGCATGTTTGTAGTACCCTTATACAGTACTGTGATGAGGAGGTGGATGTACCCTTCCAAAGAGCTTAGGAGGATGGATCTCTCAAGCTGGAACCAGGAGAGACAGTGTGTGAGGGACGGGACCGGGAAGTGCTGACGGCGGGTGTGAGACCAGCTGTTTACCACTATTGGCCCACGTGTGAAGCAGGCTGGAGAAAGAGATGGGTGCTCTGGTCCTTCCCTAGAGATTGAGGAAAGCTAAGATGGGCACTGGAGGGCAATGTGGGGCCAAAGGAGTGAAACAGAGACTCACCTCCACGACACTCACTTAAGAAGGTGATGTGGCCTGGGGCATCAGGTCATGGGGACCCCAGGTAGTGGGGACCTCAGGCTCTGCACCCAGGAGACCGGACCCAGACCTGCAGGAAACGGTGATAGAAAGGCAGGGAGTGACCCAGAGGCGGGGGCCCGAACCCCGCCACAGCTGTTGGGGGTCGCCCGTCACCGCCACGAGCCGAGCCCCACTCCGCTAGTGGGCGGTGGCGTGCCGCTGGGCACCGCCCCTGCGCTGGGGGCCGGAGGCCAGCGGCTGCGCCGCTCGCTCGCCCGCCTTGTGGAGGCTGGAGGTGGCGGCGGTGGGCCAGGGAATTCTTGCCCTGTTACAAGGGCGGCAGGGATCCACTGCCGAATGAGCGGCCTTCTTCCGAAAAGGGTGGAAGATCGAGCGCTCTGAAAATTATCCCCACCGCTGCAGCGGTGTGCCGGCCAGGGGAAGGCGGCAGCTGGATTCTAGGGTGCAGCCCAAGAGGCATGCCCTGAGGACCCGCAGGGTAGCCGGCGCCCTCGCCCCGACTCGGGGCCCGCCTGCTCCCGGCCTTGCCGGAGAGCCGCTGCAGCTCTTAACGTGGTTCACTCAGCGGGGTTTTTAAACTCGGCTGCATTAAAGAATAAATAAATAAAAGTCATGAAACCGACTGTAAAGGACAGATACTGAGGGCTGTGCCAGTGCCCGGCGAGTGTCGCCGGAGAAGAGCGCCGACCCGCGCTGCCCGGGGACGATCGGGACCTGGCGGGCGGGAAAGACAAGGGCATCGCCCGGGCAGGTGCGGGGCAGCCGGACAGTTCGCCCACGGTAGCCGCAAAAATCCTTTCGGCCTAACTCTGCGGGAGGCAGACAGTGAGGTCTAGGGAGGTTTCCCTGTGCTTCTCGAGGAGGAAAGGTGTATGCGGCGTGCAGGGAGCAAGGAGGTACGAGGGTCCCCGTCGCGTCGGCGAAGCTGGGCAGCCGTCACTCTGGTAATCTGGCAAGAAACGCGACCGGGAGTTGAAACGAAGCCTGCGAGTGTAAACTGTGGCAAACTGAAGTTGCACGTCCGGCCGCTCCCCACCACCCGCGAACTACGCCTGGCGTTGTGACTGTGGGCTTCTTTATTTCGTATGTCATTTCTTTATGGAGGCTTCATTACTGTCCTGAGGCTGGGAGCGCACTTGCGAGGCACGCTGTGCTGCTCACTGCGCTTTCGGCACTCTTTTTGGGGAGTGCTGCCTTGGAGGGGGGTTGGCAAGAGAAGGGGAGTTTCCGGTGTCCGCGGAGAAGCCCGGTGCATGTGCCGCTGTTCGCGTACGAGGCAGGAGCCTGCCTGTCAGGTACCACCAGTCCGGCTGGACCTTGTAACAGAGATAAATAGCGGTAAGAAGAAAAAGCGCGTAACTTGGAGAACAATGTCAGTATCTCACTCCAGTTTTGTAGGTTTAACTACCTGACGGAGAGAGTTTATGACTATTTCTCAACAGACAGGAAAAAGCAGGTAAGACAAGCCACAAATATAGAGGAATCTGAGGCTCAGAGGTTTGAGTGGGCTCGGTATAATCATACGAAAAGGTTACTGCACACTAAGAATAGGTGCTCAATCTATCGATACACACGTACAGGAGAAAAAAAGGCACTCTTTTGTTTATTTATGCAATTTCAGAGCCTTAGTGCTGAAATTAGGATAACTGGAAAACAATGTGCATAATTACTAGCACACACACCGCCCCCCGAAACAGTGACTGAAAAGGACAGGAAGGCTAGCAGCACACAAAATAGCACGAAGATAGTAGGCTGCTTGCTAGCAGGGCATGTTTCCTGGATGGCTGCTCACTCAGTTTCTTCCTAGCAAGCACTATTTTTGTAACAAAGTGGCTATTGCTTCTTGCCATAGCAAAAATCAGCACCTGAGCGGGATTTTGCCCCTGTTATGTGCATTCTGTTGATGAGAATGTAGTGATTTATAAAACTCAGATTTTCATCATTTCTGGTTACGTCCCTTTCAGTGCAAAGAAAAGCAGTTTGCACTTAATGTAGTCATTTGACTTCGTTCAGTAGCTGGCCCATGGCTACAGAAGGCATCGAACGTGAGAGTATTTTTGACAGTAATAGAAAATCCCGTGAAGATCGCGGCCGTCAGGTTTTCAGTTCCATGCAGTGTTTTTACTAATGCATGAAGGTCCTCAGGGGCGAATGGTATGCGAACTTCCCAAACCTACTGCCATGAAGTTTAGAACTCCTGTCACAATTTCTACACCTCAGACTGTACCGATGAGCACATAGAAATGCATATGGCTTTATAATCTCAAAGGAGCCAGTTTTTACAGTCTGGATTACACTAATTCACTCTTTAGGAGGCATCGTTTGACAGAAGTGGAGTTTTCCTTTTCTCACCTACTTTGTTGTGTCCTTTCATAACTCTGTATGCTTTTATCTTCGGACAGCTTGCGGCTAAACACGCAGGGGCGCTTTTTCAGAATGCACACGGTAATTGTGCCAGCCGGAAGCTCTTTGGCAACGCGGTGGCGGTGCGGGGCGTGTGGAACGTTTAAACGCACTTTAACGTCCTCTCTTACAGAAATAGTAGACGCACAACTGCACTGGGAAGGGAGTCCAGGGCTACTTAAAACGATAGATAAATCAAATCCGCATTTTCAGTGTTGTTTATGGCGTGCCCATGGAACTTCCACAAACTGGTCAGTAAGTACCAACAAAATGTATTTATCAAGAGGACAAGAAGGCATGGCAATATTTTGGTTGGTTCTTACTTGTTTTGGTATCTGGACACACCATTAAGGTCATCATAAGGGTAGCACCTACAGTAGATATACAGAGTATTTCTGTGCAACATTTTAGAAGCGTTTCTATACTTCAGCAAATGCTCCTGTCTACGTCTTTAAGAGTGATTTGCCAAGCTAAGGGAGGTATTTCCTATAACAGGTAGTTATAGGATATAACCGTTGGAAAACCGATCATCTTAAATATCAAAAGTATTCAGACTGCAATGAGATTCAAAGCAGGGAGTGTTCGAACATTTGGTTCCAGTGAACACGCTAAAAATAACAGTCTCCACCCTTATTGGGAAAAAAAGGTCGATTTACCCACTTGGAAGGGCCAGTAAGAAACAGAAATTGGATTATTAATGTAATCAAACAAACAAACAAACAAAATTCCCGGAGAGGTAAAGGATGAAAGGATTTTGTTCTAAAGTGCCAATGATTTAAACAATCCCGAGTCCAGAGCAGGGTTTCTAAGTGGGATTTGATGAGTTGCTGTGAGCTTTAATCTAATTTTATACCTTCCTCATGGCACATCAGAACGTGTTTGAACAAGGTCATAATAATGCCAAATTACACAGCCAAGTGTAATCCTGCTCCAGACGTTCTGCCACTCGGAGACAAACCCGAAAATCTCATGTTCAGCCTCAGAGCAAGCTTCTTTCACAGCTTTGCATTTTTTACGTACCTGCAGCACAGGCAGCTCTAAAGATGTCAGAAATGAGAGATGAGAGGCTGGATGTGGTGCACGTCAATAAGGAAGTGCTTAACAACATGACAATTACACTATTCACGTTACTGAGATATTTTGTTAGAGACTTTAACCCATCCACACTGCGGGAGAAGAGTTTACTGTGAGACTACGGGAGAAAGCTAAAACAAAAACAAAAAAAAAAAAAACAAAACAAAAAAAAAAAAACCCAAAACCAAACCCAAAACAACAGCGGCAAAACCCTGAACACACACGTTTTGAATCACACACACATCACCCCTCTTCTTTCCCTCCCGCAGCTCCAGTCACTTTTTCTATGGGCAGGAAAAGCTTTCCCAGTTTCCAGGTAGCTATTGCTTCCCTATTCTCATGAGCGGCGTGGGGTTTGGCTTTGGGTTTCATTGTTGAAAGTACAGCAGAGGCGTGAAAAAAGCTGAGTAGTACCGTCCACTGCAGCTCCACTCAATTTCCCGCCGCCGCGGAGAGCCTCAGCCCTGCCGAGCCCCACAGCAGCTACAATCGCTGCCGCCCTCAAATAACGCCCAGGCTCTCCTCGTGGGCTTCTGGGGTCGGGGTCGGCGCCGACCCCAAGAGTGGCCGGGCCCCGGGCTGCCGCCCTCCACGTCCTGGCCTCCTGGGCGAGGCGGGCGGTAGCTCGTATGCCCCACGTACACTGCTTCCGCCTGGTCCTGCAGCACAATGGTAAACATCGTGCCGTTCCCCACCACCCCAGACACAAACTCAAGCTGTGCCCCTCTCGACCCTGCACCGGGATGGAGCGACCGTCTCAATTTGGCCCTGCCCCGGAGGCAGAAGGCTGTCCTCACTACCAAGAGAGTCGGGCCGGAACTTCCCCCGTTACCTTTCTCTCGAGCCCACCAGCAGAGAAAAGGGTGTCGTATCTTCGGCCACCCGCCCCAGCCCCGCTCCTGGTTCCATCCGCGGGACTCCCTGTTTTCCCCTCCTGTCTTCCAGTTTGCTTGCCCGTTTGCCTGCCTCCCTTTTATTTTCCCTTCCAGTGACTTAAGCCCAAGCCAAAGAAAGCACAAGGAAAAATACAGCCGTGGGCTCCAGGTCTATAAATACATTGCAGCGTGAGCGCCCAAAAGTTTGGAAGGAGCAAAAATAAAAAACGGCGTGCGGAGACAAAAGCTGAGGGCCTCTCTGCTGGGTCTGCTCAGCTTCGCGGCGACGGACCGAACCCGGCCGCTGTTTGTTTGATCTGTTCTCGGGAACAGACGGGAGAAGGTTTGGCGCACGCATCACTGCGGGCTCAAATATGTGCATTTTAGAGAAAAACACCATTCGGTCGGTCAGCCAACTTTGCATTTGCTTTTAAGAGTGCAGCCTGTCCCAAAGCGACTGAAACCCTTTAACGGATTTTTTTTTGTCTGTTGGGTTTAGGTTGTGGGGTTTGTTTTTTTTGTTTGCTTGTTGTGGTTGTGGTTTTGTTGTTGTTGTTTTGGGTTTTTCTTTTTGTTTGTTTGCTTTCGGAGGGTGTGTGTGTGTGTGTGTGTGTGTGTTTTGTTTGTTTTGTTTTGTTTTGAGCTGATGAAACCGGCAGCTGAAAGGCTGAAGCTTTCCTTATTATCTCCGTCGTCTGGGTGCCCGTCGGCTCGCGAGAGAAAAGGCAGTCGTCACTTTAAAGGCGAAGCAGCGGCGCCCTTACCTGTTCTGCGCCAGCGTGTCCGAAAGAATACGTACGTCGAGATACTTGCAAGGCAGGCTACATAAGTAGCGCAGGGATGTCACAGAGGAAATGGCGAACATAAATCTCCCGCATCGCAACTGTATAGTCATTGCAAGAGGTTTTTTCTTCTTCATGCTACATAAGCTATTACTGTAAGACTGGAAGCAGTGCATTTTTTTAGGACCATGCAATACCCAGTTTTATTGTGCTTAGAATAACATCAACAACATGGACAACAAAAGAGTCAACAAAATGTGCACACGCTAGGTGAAATAGGGAGAATTCGACCCGTTTCTGGAGGTCACGCGGGGAGATTGTGGCTGCGGGGAGGAAGCAGATCAGCGGTTAGGAAACGCAGTTTGCAAGCAGAGAAAGTGACTTTGAGTGCACAGGCAGCTTGTTAAAGCGCAAGAAGGGACAAGCCAAAGTCCTCTGAGCGAGGCTGCCAAGCGGGAGTTGTGAGAGGCCGCAAAGCAGTGTGGAAAGATGCTGCCGGCAGCGCCTTGCTGCCGTGCCTCCCGCCGTCCCACCGCCGCCGGAGGAGAGGGAGGGGCCCTCATTCCCCGAGAGGGCGAAATAGTCGTTGGCTGCTGTAAAACAGCTTAAAAGGGGGACAGAAGGAGTTAATCAAAAGGAACAAATGACTGAAGCTCAGCGTTGAATCTTTGCAGGAGTTAGCGCTTGCTTTGCATGCCAAGCAGAGAGATACTATCCGCTGAGGAATTCTGCAAGGCTGAGGGTTCACATAAACTACATTTGGGACCTCCCAACATCACACACACTTGCAGAAGGCAGCGTCTTGCTACAAAACAAAGGTCTTGAGGTTCCTGCTCATCTCGTGCCACTGTCACCTGAACAGGAAGGGCTGATTCAGCTTGCCAAACATCGAGGTTCATGTTTACTTAGGGGTTGTGAGAGTTGTCCACGGGGAGTATTTCTGTGTGGGTAAAGAATGAAGAAAGAGAAATCAAATATCTGCTTTATCATGGAACGTTGTGGTCAGCAACTGATGAAATAACAGCACTGCACAATTTTTTGCATTTCCAGGCATGGCAGTGTATCAGCCTGCCCTGGGCCTAAGCAGGGAGTTGGTGGCAGCCAAGGAGCTCATATGGATGGGGGTCAAACACCCCATGGGCATAGGCACAGGACAATGAAGTGTAGCTCATCTTGCATCCACAGACAGCATCTATCCTTGCTGAGGAAAGGCTGCCAGCCCTCCAAGAGCAGTTTGCAGCCAGGGCTCAGGCTATTTAAAACCTCTGCTGTTGCTGCAGACTGTGCAGTGTGTGCCAATCCTCTTGGCTTGGCAGCATTATTTTTGGCCACAGCTCCTTCCCGCAGCAGAGGAAATACAATAAAAGCCAAACAAACAGAAAAAAAGATGCAGTAAAGGGAGAAAAAGAAAGGAAGGGATTCAGAAGGAAAGAGTTTGGAAGGAAGGAATTCAAAGGAAGGAATTTCGAAGGAAGGAATTTTGAAGGGAGAGAGGAATTTGGAAGGAATTCACAGAATCACAGAATTCTAGAGGTTGGAAGGGATCTGCAGTGATCAAGTCCAATCTCCCTGCCATGACAGGATCACCTGGAGTAGTCCACGTAGGAGGGTTTTGAATGTCCACAGGTGGGTTTTGAATGTCTCCAGAGAAGGAGACTCCCTAACCTCTCTGGGCAGCCTGTGCCAGTGTTCTGTCACCCTCACTGTGAAGAAATTTCTCCTAATGTTGAGGTGAAATCTTCAGTGCTCCGGTTTGTAGCCATTGCTCCTCCTCTTACTGCTGCTGACCACTAAAAAGAGATTGGCCCCATACACTTGACATTCATCTCTCAGATGCTTGTACACATTGATAAGATGTCCTCTCAGCCCCAGGTTTTTAGTCTTTATTCACAGGGGAGATGCTCAAATCCGCCAGTCATTCTCATGGCTCTCCACTGGACTATTTCCAACAGGTCTCTGTCTCTCTTGAACTGGAGAGCCCAAATTTGACACAGTATTCCAGGTGTGGTCTCAATGGATCAGAGTAGGGGCAGAAGAGGGCAAAATACAGGCAGAAGGACCCCCCTAGATCTGCTGGACACACTTTTCTTGATGTACCCCGCAATGCAATTAGATCTCTTGGCCACAAGGGCACTTTGATGTCCCATGGAGAACTTGCTGTCCACTAGGACTCCAAGGTCTTTCTCCACAGAGCTGCTTTCCAGCATGGCAACTCCTAACCTGTACTGGTGCCTGCAGTTATTTGTCACCCAGATGCAGGAACCTGCACTTGTCCTTATTGAACTTCATGTGGTTAGCCTTCCTCCAGAAGAATGGGAGGGAGTGCAGGAAGAAGGGAGAAGTGAACTTGGAAGGAACTTGGAACTAAGAAGGAAGGAAGGAATCTGGAAGGAATTCAGAAGGAAAGGAATTCAGACTGAAGGAAGGAAGGAATTCAGAAGAAAGGAAGGAATTCGGAAGGAAGGAATTCAGAAGGAATTTGGAAGGAAAACAATTCAGAAGGAAGGAAGGAAGGAAGGAAGGAAGGAAGGAAGGAAGGAAGGAAGGAAGGAAGGAAGGAAGGAAGGAAGGAAGGAAGGAAGGAAGGAAAGGAAAATAGATACTACATGACACATGCCTGCCTAGTGTGGGGTGGCAGGTATGTAGTAAGAGGAGGTAGCAGGGCAGTGCTGCTACACACTGGTTGCTGTTGGCCTTCCCCATTTCAGTTGCTGGCCCTGGTCCCACTGGATCAAAAAAAAAGGGTGAGCACTCTTCTGATCCATACCATGGAGGAAGCAACCCCTGCCCAGACCTCAGGGTGATAGCTGTGGATGGTCTTGGGACCATTCTGTTCCGGTACTTCTATTTAAGTAGGGTAGATGTCTTTATGTAAGCAGCACTGACTTAGGGTGATGTTGGGTCCTGCTGCTATCCAGTCTTCACCCTGTCTTCAGGGAATCATAGAATCATGGAATCAACCAGGTTGGAAGAGACCTCCAAGATCATTCAGTCCAACCTTTCATCCTGCCCTATCCAATCAATTAGACCATGGCACTAAGTGACTCATCCAGTCTTTTTTTGAACACCTCCAGGGATGGTGACTCCTCCACCTCCCTGGGCAGCCCATTCCAATGCCAACCACTCTTTCTGTGAAGAACTTCTTCCTAACATCCAGCCTAAACCTGCCCTGGCACAGCTTGAGGCTGTGTCCTCTTGTTCTGTCACTTGAGTGCCTGGGAGAACAGACTGACCTCCACCCAACTACAATCTCCCTTAAGGTAGTTGTAGGGAGCAATAATGTCTCCCCTGAGCCTTCTCTTGTCCAGGCTGAACAATCCCAGCTCCCTCAGCCTCTCTTCACAGAGCTTGTGTTCCAGCCCCCTCACCAGCGTTGTTGCCCTTCTCTACCAGACAAAGAAGCCCGTACTTTCCCAGAAAACTTTTATCTGTTGAAACTTCACACAGAACATCTAAGGATTAGGTTAAGGGAGGGAAAGTAAATCCTTTATGGTAAAAAGAAGCCACTTTAACTGGTGCAGAAGAAAACATCACACCACTTTGTAATGGGAAAATATCACTTGAATATGTGTCTTCCTCTAACATACCAATCTGTTTCCACCTGTATAGAGAGAACATAAATACATTATTTACTGAAAATTTGGTAGCATTTCTATTTCAGGCTGTAATTTAATTTTGCCACCTTCTTTGAAAAGGCTGAGGTATTTTTTTTCCTTCACACAGTGTAAAAATCTGATAAAGCTTTCCCCGTGACTTTACCTACCTTGTGCTGCTTCAGCTCCTCCTACTTTCTAGCATATTTTCCTTTCTTTGGCTCAGAAAGAGACAGAGGGAAAACAGTGAGGGTTAATGATAGAGACAATGGGGTGGGGGGTTGGGAAGATAAAGAAAGAGATGAAGTTTTGCTTTTGTTTAGCCTTAACTAATCAGTACCACTCTCGTGACAAAGCTTTCATTTGCTCATCTTAGTCAGACAAAACTGCGCTTGGTCTAGACTGACCTGCTGCTTACAGTCACATCTTCCTCTGACTTTCTCTACTTCCTCTGCTCCAGAGATGAGAGCTGTCCTGTCACTTGCTTGGTTTAATGCATATTGTACTGCAAAATATATTACTCCCACTCAGTTTAGCTGGTTAACAGAAAGATTAATAGTCTTACATTATTAGTGTGAGTGAATGCATCTCTATATTCAGAGTGGCCAAAGAACTAGAGTCAAAGAGTGTGATTAAGCTACAGAGAAGTTCCATTATAACCTTGTTTTTCGTATGTTCAAAGCATTCTGGAAATATCACCTTTGGAACTCAAATTTCCTGTGTCCACTGAAAACTATTCACATGCCAGGAAATATTCCTCTGAACACAAAACCCATCCTTTCAGAAAATTCACCGTACGTTGTAAAGTATGAAGCAGGACTTCCATTTTAGCTTAAATGCTTTCAAATAAAAATTTTCAGTCCAAACATGTCTTGAAAGCCAGAGTTGCTCATCTGTTTACTGGTACAGGCACAATACAGGCTTCATTTTGAAATGGGCTCTGAGAGATTTACTATGTAGTGACTGATGAAAAAGTTCAGATTTTGGTAGCTCCTCAGTTCAGTACTGCAGTACTTTACTATTCCACACTCTTTCATCTTGCGGCTTACTCTATGCAACACAAATTACTTGTGGCTTGTACACATGTAACTCCCCTGTCACACAACTTGTTCTGTTTTTACATGCTTGCCTCACCCTGGACATGCTGCTGAGGTTAACCAGCTCTTGACAACACCAGACTTGTCAAAGAGTTTGGTTATTTCCTGATGTGATCATGGTTTACAATTTAATTTTGGTAGGTGCATGGAAAATAAACACTGTCAGTAAGGCACATTCCGAGATGGAAACAAGAAACCCTGCTGTGATTTCCAGGTGTGCCATTATAAATCCAATGAAGAACTGCAATTGCAGCAAAGTGTGGCAGCAAAACATCTCGCTGTGCGTCTGTACAGCCACTGACTATGGTGAGCTTGCTGATCTCTATGATTGCCTCAGATATCAACTTTTAACTAAACATTTTATTTAGAGAAATTTAAAGAAATTATTTATTTAAAGAAATTTATTTAAAGAAATTTCTGATATTTGATTTAGCTGCTGTGGCTTCTTGTTTCTCTAATTAGTACACTAACATAGACAGATACTCCTAAAACATTGTCTCCAAGTCTAGACTGTAGATCACCAATGTGTGCATTTAGTAAAAAATCTCCACTGAAGTTTAGAATTTGACTTCCTGGAAGTTGTCATCATATCCTGGGAGAGAAGAGAGTAAATCTGACAGTCTCTGCAAAACTTTACCTTAGTCTCCTGTCGATGGCTCCTTAAATTGTCTCACTCCCCTCCTCAGGATGTTAATATTTGCTTTTAGCATTTGAAGTTTAAAATATCAACACTCAGTAGGCTTCTTGGCCAGAACAAACTTCCTGTAGCTCACCAGCCCTTTCTCTACCATGGTATTGCTTCTTCACTCAGTGGCTCATGGGTTAAGAGAAAGTTACTTGTTTTCTTACCAGTAATCAGTCCTTACTAACATCCTGAAAAGACCCTTCAGTCCATTTTTATAGAGTCATGGACTCAGAGAATGGTTTTGGCTGGAAATGGCCTTGAAGATCATCTAGTTCAAATCCTTCTGCTATTGGCAGAGGCACCTTCCACTAGACCATATTGCTAAAGGTTTCATCCAGTCTGGCCTTGGGCACCTCCAGGGCATAGGCATCCATGACCTTCTTTGGCAAGCTGTTCCAGTGTCTTACCACTCTTATTGTAAAGAATTCCTTTCCAATATCTAATATCTGATCTAAATTTCCCCAAATTCTCTTGCCAGTCATGTAAGAGACTAGTCAAAAATCCCTCCCACAATGCACTTACAGGATGAGAACCAGGTTGCTTCATTTTGCATAGGCCAAAATGAAGAGATGAAAAAAGAGCTCTGGGTTCTTGCCATGTCATAGAATAAGATGGAGCAATTATTTTGTTCCAACTAAAAAACAAACAAACAAACAAACAAAAACCACCCAGAACTAAAAAGGTTAATATATGCATGAAGTACACATCAGCTCTGGGCAAAAGTTGGATAAAAATTAAAGTCAGTAAAATGAGTATGAGTAATGATGCAAAAAAAATTATGAAAAATGAAGAAGGTGAAGTGATCTTTCTTTAAAAAAGCTGAGCTACTGCTCTCTGACCAGTACTGGGAGAGCTTGAAGCAAGGCAGAGGAGAGAAAGGAGCTAAGTGGTTGGTCACTACCAGGAATTCGAAGGCAAGGGTTCCCAATCCTGACCTATAATTACCTCCAATACTTTACTGATGCTTTCTCCTGTGTACTATCTGCTCTTGCATCAAATTTGCTCCAGAGAGTACAAGATTTTCAGTTATTTCAGAACTGGAAATAGGTACTGCTCCCCAGTCACTTCATTTCCACACAGCACATTGCTGGCATGTGGTCAAAGGGAAATAGTAACCTTTGGAAGTCCTTCTCAGCCACCAGTATGACTGTACCACCAGCACTTACTGGCACAGTAAGTCTGGATCTTTAAAAAATGTTACCAGAAGCAGATGGAATGCCTATAACAGTTCTAAAAATGCTTGGGTTTTTTTTAGCTTAATACTTTTAAAATTGCAGTTTCTCACTTGTCACAAAAGCAATGGAAATTATCTCAATGTGTGCTGAAGGCGTGTGTTGTGTCCCATTTTATTTCCATAGCATGATATTTTCTCTTGCACATCACAAGCAATCTAAGGGAGAGTGCAGATAGTGCTTTCCTTAAGATCTCCCACTGATGGAAAGCATGATTTCAAGCCACCTGACTCAGGTCTATTGTGCCTTGAAAACTGGTGGAGCTATTTGAGGGTCCTTTTCCTTGGAGTTATTGTGCAGGATGCTGCAGAAGCTAGGAGCTGAAATTACTCTGGCCACACTTTTATCCAAAACTGATTTCACAAAATCACAGAATTAACCAGGTTGGAAAAGACTTCTAAGATCATCGAGTCCAGCCTGTTGCCTCACCCTTCTAATTAACTAAACTGTGGCATTAAGTTCCTCATCCAGCCTCCTCTTAAACACCTCCAGGGTGATTCCACCACCTCCCTGGGCAGCCCATTCCAATGCAAATCACTCTTTTTGTGAGTAATTTCTGAATAATTTCTTCCTCATGTCCAACCTAAACCTGCCCTGGCACAGTTTGAGACAGTGTCCTCTATTCTGTCACTGAGTGCCTGTGAGAAGAGACCAACACCTGCCTGGCTACAACATCCTTTCAGGTAGTTGTACAGAGCAATAGGATCTCCCCTGAGCCTCTTCTTATCCAGGCTAAACAACCCCAGCTCCTACAGCTATACCTCATAGGACTTGTGCTCCAGCCCCCTTACCAGCCTTGTTGCCCTTCTCTGGACACGTTCAAGCACCTCAACATCTTTCTTAAATTGAAGGGCCCAGAACTGGACACAGTACTCAAGGTGTGGCCTGACCAACGCTGAGTACAGGGGCAGAAGGAGTTCCCTGATCCTACTGGGCACACTATTCCTGATATAGGCCAGGATGCCATTGGCCTTCTTAGCCACCTGGGCACACTGTAGGCTCATGTTCAGTCAGCTGTCAACCAGTACCCTCAGGTCCCTCTCTGCCTGGCTGCTCTCCAGCCACTCTGTTCCCAGCCTGTACCATTGCATGTAGTTATTGTGGCCAACGTGCAGAACCGGGCACTTGGACTTGTTAAAACTCATGGCATCGTACTATCTATCCAGTCTGTCCAGGCCCCTCTGCAGGGTCCCCCTACCCTCTAACAGCTCAACACATGCTCCCAACTTGTGTAATCTGCAAATTACTGATGATGCACTCAATTCCCTCATCCAGATCATCAATGAAGGTATTAAACAGGATTGGGCCCAGCACTGATCCCTGGAGGACACCACTAGTGACTGGCTGCCAACTGGATGTGGCATCTTTCCCCGCCACATTCTGTTCTTGGCCATACATCCAGTTCTTAACCCAACAGAGTGCCCCTGTCCAAGCCATTGGGCAAGGGATTTGGTAAGGACTATCTTTTTCTTAGCTTCCTGAGTTCACACGTTGCTAGTGTCCTCCAGATGGCAGTCTTTTGTGGGTTGCAGTGATGCCAACATGAAGAGGCAATAGTGTTTCTTAAAATGAAACTGTCCATACTCTTGTGAAGGATGAAGGTCTTCTGCTGTTTGAACTGGTAGATACCATCTCTGGCACAGCATCACTCTGGTCATCACTCTGTGACACTCTGTGTTATCTTTCAGGCTGAGGTAGCTAGGTTTTCTCTGTGATCAGTAAAGTGAAGTGTTAGCACCATCTGCAGAGCATTTTATAAAGCCATTATCTCAAACCTTAGCTATTATTTTAAGCACAGTAGCAACAGGGATGAGATCATCAATCATATAAAAAAAATCTTTACTACCACAAGATCTTCAGCTGTCTTGCTGACACAATAATGACAAAAATCTCTAGAAGTCCAGATGAAAAAGCCACCAGGTGGCAAAGTCATCCACTGTGGACAAAAACATCTGCAGTTATGGACCGACCCTAGCGACCCGGGGTGTTGAGGGGATGGGGGCAGAAAAAGTTTGTGGTCAGGCATACTTCTTCTTCACATGGAAATGCTGAATGTCAGAAAATTACATACTGAGGGTATAGCTTTCATTTGCACAGGTTGTTTGTGTGCCTACAGAGAGACAATAGGCATAGTGGTGTGCAATTAAGTGTCTACCAGACTGTCAAATCAGTACTTATCAGCAGAAATAAGTTAGTTACATACATTTATTTATTTATTTATTTATTTATTTATTTATTTATTTATTTTCCCCCTGGATTTCCCAGTGTTAAAGTGAGATGTTCACACTAAAACAACCTTTGTTGCCCTCTCAAATGTCACCTACATTCTGCTGCAAGAATGCTAAAAACACATTCATGAGTGGATGATCTAGGTCCAGGCTGATGTAATAGGAAAGGACAGAAATGAAAGTGAGATAACACCACTAGGTTAGCAGGACAAAATAACTTTTTCACAGGTGCTTATGACAGACATAGAAGTTCTTTCTCTGATTGTTGTGAAACATAATCCTGAGCTGATGAATGCTAAAAACCTTGGGAAAAATTGTGGAGAAGTCCTACAGCAAAACCTGCCCTAAGACCAAATCATATCACCTATGTAAGTGAGTATAGTTAGAGTCTGTTAAAGGAGTATGTGCCATGTGCAGCTCTTCAGTTGCACCTTTATATATGGGTTTTGTCAGCTCAGGTGAGCACGCTTGTGTCCAGGGCAAGAAATACTTCGCCAAGTCAGTGTGGGTGTTACAGGACTCATCTCAGAAACAGTGAGAAGTGCAGAGCTCAGTGGAAAGAGACCTCCTAAATGGAGCAGGAAGGAGACTTGGACCTGGTAGACTGGTTTGAAAAAAATAGGAATCAAAGTACTTGTCTTCTAAGAGACCTGGCTCCATTTCACAACATTCTGTAATTTCTAACCATGACATCAATCAATCAATCAAACAAACCCTAAACACAAACCCAAACAAAAACCAAATGAAACCCACCCAAAACAACAAAAAAAAACCCCAACAACCAAATAACAATAAAATCTGCTGCAAAGATATAGTTGCTGCAAAATCAAATGCACTGCTGGTCTATTCACATAGCTTGGCTGAAAATGATGCAAGGCAAAAGCAACTACAAAGATGTGTGCTCCTTTCTTTTCCGTTCACCTTAATGTGTGAACACATAAGGCTCTATATGCCATTTAAATGCTACCACTAAGCCTCAGATTTAAATATTTTTCTCCTTTTAAAAACAGCAATGTTACAGTTCCTCAGCATTCCTGTGTATCAAGAGATGCAAGGGTCTGGAGAGAAGAAATTACACTTTGCCATATTATTAAGGATATCTGAAGAACTGAAGGCAGTCCTGCATAGGGAATTTTCTACCTTCTTTGGTGCTTCACTCTGTAATCTTCTAATCATCTTTTAATTTGTTATGGTGATGATGTGGTTGTGTGGTGATGTTGTGATAGTGCTTCCAACATATATTAATAGAAGAACAATATTAAACAAAGATATAGTATGATACTATTAACCAGGCAGAAATAGATGCTGTGCATCAGAATTCTACATCTGCTTTCCTGGACAAGAAAAGGGACATTCACTGATGACTGAAATGGTGTATATTGCATTTCATCTTCCACATTGCTTTATTATCCAAGGTTGTCTCCTGTACTCAGTAAGAACTTTGTTTGTACTTGCTAAATCCTCAAAATTTATAGAAAAAAAAATTGCAATCTTGAATTGTCCCTTATCTCATATGCCAGAGCAGGGCTGGGAACAAATGACACTTGGCTTTGCCACAGCAAGTGGGAACTCCAGGCTTTTCCTAGGAGAACAGTGAATTACTAATATCAGTCTCTGTAAACCTGTTGACCAGCACCCCCTGGCTCTTAGTGTGTTTTACTCTAGACCACAAAGGACTTGCCTGGGCGAAGCTGCAGAAGAAAACATTTTGCAGTGCCAAGCTCAGACCTTTAATTCTGCATAGTTGCTAGGAGACTACTCAAGAGGTTCGGTGGGGCTGGGAGGCTAAAGAGAGAAACATAGCAGAAGTATGAACTTTCAGTAATAGTGAGTAAGTGTCTTACACATGTACAAATTATGGATTTGCAACTGTGCATTGAAAATTGTACGTTGCAAATTGTGTACCCAAAAGGGTTATTGTAGGATTTTTAGGTGGCACTTTCCTAGCTACTGCAGCCTTTCCCTGGAAAGTGTGAAGCTCCTACTTGAAAGCTGGTAGGGCAAGCACAGTTCTTTTATATGTGTAAAATGATGCATTTAGCCACACCTACCTGGTTTTCTCAGTTGTCCTGCTGTACATAAGAACAATTATACCCCTTGTGTGCACAGTGGAACTGTATTGAGACACTACCTACTGTATTGTCACTTATTGTGATTTTTGTTTACTCAGTTTATTCTGTGACTGCTCTACTCCTAGACTTTACTGTTGAACCATCACTATGTTGGATCCTATTTAATTCATTTTCCTGTCCTATTGATTGCTGAAGAAGCTTTGACAATGCTGACATTTTTAATAAAGCAAATCACATCAGTAGCTTTGAAAATAAGTCTTGAAAAATCTGATCTTTCTTGTTTTAGTGAAAATTCTGCAAGTCAGTCCATCTCTCTTGATATTATTATCTATTAACATCCAGATAGACAAGAGAGTATGTAACAACTTTTAATCAAGTATCTATGGTCTTTTCATGTTTCATCCATTATGAATGTTAGAAAGTATGAAGTATACAGATAAATAACGCCAGAAGATTAAAAAGATCCACAATCAACAGAACTTAATGTCAACCTGTTACAAAATGTATAAGCCTCTGATTTCATTTTTGAAAAGCAAAGTCACAATCAATACATGGTAGTGATGTACAATTGAGAAATCAAAGGCAATGGAAATTATAAACAAGATATTATTTGAATTGTAAAAACATGTTCAAGAAAAGTGATTACAACAATCTAGGCTTAAACTAAACTATCTATGGCAACTTGGGTAGAAGTTTTTCTTTCTAAGAGACTACAACATCCACTGCTTTCACTGGTGTCACTATTTTTCTCATTTGCCTAAATATAAAAAGTTCTTCATTGTTTGCTAAACCACTGGCAGAGTTAGGCTTATTAACCACAACAAACTTAACAAAATCAAGAAATAAGCAGGCTAATTGGCATGTCTACTGTGATGTCTGTCTTTGCCAGCAATCACAGCAACAGCAAAATTAAATTTAAGGAGCAACAATTCCCCTGTCAAAAGTTCTTGCAGTAAACTCCATTAAGTGTTGATGACAAACATGAATAATTGTGACTTTCTGACTCAAAGCTTGAATTCTATAACAAAGATTTTTAAAAAAATCAGCACCCATAGATTCTATCATGGAGAAAGGTCTTGCTTTCCACTCAACTGACTGTCTGTCAAAGTTCAGAAAATCTGTGCCACTCTTAGCATGAACAATTGTTTTCCCCATCCACTGAATAGATAAATTTCTAATTTTATGTTCTCTAGGTTTGGCTTTTTCATGAAAGAATCAGAAAAAATAAAGATGAAAACTCCAGAATGTTGGTTCTTGAGTCTAAAAGCTTATGCCTTTTGTCTTATTTTGCAGCAATTCACGCTTTGTTTTAGAAGCAGAATGTATTTTTATCAGCTTAGAATGCTTTTCTTGAATCAAACAAAAGAAAATTGGCTTCCTGAGAAGCCCGCATGTTCACAGCAATGGTCCCCAAGCTATTATGAAGGCTACTTTGTACTCAGCAATCAGTTTTTAACAGGAAGGAATATATTCGTTATCTGGCCTATTAAAACTCTTCACACAGTTTTGCCTCATTCAATTCTGTTTATTTCATTCTAAGTGCTTTAATTCTATAAGAAGTTTTAGATGTGAAATTCTTCCTCTACGAGGTACCTTCAGGCTTGCGCTTGAGAGCAGTTCCTGCGGCGTGAAGACAGCCCTGCAGGGAGAGAGCAATTTCGTGAGAGTTTACAAAAGGCATGCGAAGCCACGGGAGTACATACGCAGCCTGCAGAAGCCTTGTGTAAACACAGGGGTGAAGAAAGGCACTCGGCAGCCTGGCCTGTGACGCCTAAGGTGGAATATTTAAATTTTACAACGCAATTGCAAGCCATTTAACTCTGGTTCCACTCTTTCAGCCTGGATCCATCATCCTCCTCCGAGTACGGCGCTCGCCTGCGCGGGCAGCACTGACGTTACACCCTTACACCCCTCGGGGGAACCGGGCGATTTGACAGGCACGCAGGCAGCTCGAGACTGAAACAGAGCAACCGGCGGCTCTACTGCCGCCCGTGCGCCAGCTCGCATCTGCCGCAGCCTTCTTCTCGCCGGCCCGTGGTAATCCTCCCCACGCTGCACCTCACCGGACAGCAGCAGCACCGCCGCTACCCGCGGGCTGCCACCGCCCATACCGGCCCCGCGCCCGCCCATCGAGTGCCACCAGCACCAGATGCCTGCCCCGCCCCTTTCCCCCCCCCCCATTGGCTGTTGCCCCACTAGTATGCAAATGAGCGCGGTGCCGGGCTGCGCGAGTCTGCCGCGAGGCGGAAACGGAGAGCCGCGCTTCCCGCGCCGGAGGCCTGCCGGGGCCGCGCCGGACCCGGCCCGGTCGCGGAACCCGTTGCCGCGGCTGCCAAGGGGAGGCTCGGTTGCCGCACGCAGGCCCGCGCCAGCTCCGTGCGAGAGGCCAGAGGAACGGGTGCAGCTGAAGAGCAAAGGCAGCCCGGCCACAGCGGCCACATCTACATGTGTATGTAGCTGTAGCTGCCTGCTAAATGTAAAGAGTTAAAAAAAATTAAGGTTTGCTGGACCGCGTCCAAGTCAGCCGCCGCCGAAACGTGCTCTGCAGCCTGGCAGCTCAAAAGAGAAAGGAAGACTTGGAAGAGAAGGGAGGGGTGTGGGCAGCTCGCTGCCCGCAGGCTGTGACTTTGCCGCCTTTTCCCTCGCTCTGGCCAAGAATTTTCATCATGTTCTGTGTCAAGCAAAAAGCCGGCAGCAAAAACAAACCAAAACAAAGCCAACAGCCAGCCTGAACAAATAATAACACTTTCCTCCCCCTACAACAACCGAAACAAACCCAAATACCTCACCCCAAAACAAAAGGCAGAAGGCCGCTACTGGAAGTAGAAATAAAAAACACAACAAAACACCGACAAAAAAGCAGCAACCAACAAACCCTGAACAACAAAAAGACTCCAACATACCGAGTCCGTGAGAACATAACTGATTTGTTTCCTGGAAAATGTGAGGCCAAAGGCCTGATGGTGCGTTATACTGGTTTCAAGATCTCATTTATTTAATGCAATACGCTTCAACGGTATGTGGTGCCTACAGTGAAATCGCACACACTCACACGCACATATATGTATACGTTGTTTTGTAATTCCTCCAGGCTAGGACTCACTCTCTGGTTTGTAAGTGGATGTTACACTCTTTTTGTAAATGCTGATACCACTTCTGCTTTACAGAATGAGATGAAAGTGGTGGATTGTTTATATTTTGCTTTTTTGGCAGCTTTTGTATTTGGGTCACCCTTCTATGTCAGGAATCGGTTGATGAAAGTTTGTGTCCGAAAGTGCTGAACTTGGCACATTTCCTGCTGTAGCTTTCCCCCTCCCCCTTCTCTGGCAGGCAGCTATCGTTTAAGTGCTAGAAAGGATAAATGCCAATGCTGCTTTATTTGTACCTTGCAAACAGTTATTTTTCCCTTCTTGTTGCTGTAGAGATTTTTTCTTTACTCTCGTATTATAATATTTTCTCTCTGTCTGTTCGATGTTTTTTGTAGTTAACGGAGTGCAGTGTTAGTGAATAATGTTGGGGAAATGGCATTGTTTATGTGTATGGTCTGCTCCGTAAATTGTCTAGAGGTTTATGGTCGTCTAATTCGTGCTGTATTGCAGGATGCTGTGTTCGGGTGGCTTTCCCCCCCCACCCTCCCCAAGTCACTTTAAAGGGTTTTATTTGTGGGTTTTTTGTTTGTTTGTTTGTTTGTTTGTTTGATTGGTTCCCCCCCCCCTCTTTTTTGTTACTTCCCCCTCCCCCTTGTTCCTTTCACTGCCTTTTTGTTGTGGGACCTGTGTGTGTATTTTAATTTGTTCCTTTCTCTTGCGCGTCTCTGCATGTCTGTCTGTCTGCTTTCCCTCTTGTCCTCTCTTCGCCTGTGTGTCTGGGCCACATTTTAATGCACAATATCCCATCCATTAAGTTGTGGTTGAATGCGGAGTGTGTAAAGACTTGGCAGCTCTCAGGTTGAAGGGGGCGGGGAAGCCAGTTTCGACTCTGACACAAGATGCCGATGTGGTGTGATCGGAATTATTATTAGGGCCGCGAACATGGCCATCTTCTCCTCCCGCGGCTGGAAAGCGCTGCCATTGAACTTGAGACGGGACAGACGAGATCTCCCATCTCTTTTTTTTTCTTTCTTTTTTTTTTTTTTTTCCCTTTCCCCTGGAATACAGTAGCTGGCAGTGAAAAGGCGCCAAAACACACAAGATGAATTCATAATGTTCGCTGAAGCCGTTTTGAGCTGCAACGTTTGTAATTTTAACTTAAAATCACTAGAAAAAATAAAGCACTTTTATAATTCTAATCTGAGCATACATTTAATTCCAGGTTCTAGACATCACTCTCTCAAAATCTGGCAAGTGATACAAACTGTAAGAAAAGATCGTGCTGAAATGTTATTATTGTGGGTTGTTTTTTTGGGTTTTTTTTTTGTTACTGTTTAGGATATTTAATATCAGCAAATGTGAATTTTTAAAGGAATTTACTGTATTGGGGTAAGAGGTTTTCATGCCTTCTTTAAGGCTGAGAATGTGACCCTCAGTGAGGACAAAACCTGCACAGTTGTGTAACCCAAAACGTTGTGGTTTACAGCTTTACACATGAGGTTTGATGTTTTCATTTGCTGGTTCGGGAGCTGTGGAAGGCTCAAGTATTACAGTCCTCATCAAACCATATGTGGACAGGGGTGAATCACACCTCCCTCTCATATGTATGTCTGTCTCTGCACAGAGTCAGTAATGTGTTTCTTTGCTTTTGACTGTGTATGTACAGACTTTGTATCTGATCATACATATACGTATATCTAAGCATACATACACATAGTTCATAAACAGCATGTGTTTATTCTGAACACCCAGAAACAAACAGAAGTGATAGTAAATATTGTGATACATATATTTATAGATGCACTACACTGACCTAAAAGTTTCACTGATTGCTGTTCACATGGAAAGTCATAAATACCTTACAGTTCAGCTGCATATGAAATGTACTGAGACTCCATAAAACAGTGTATTATCAGTTTGCTTATGTAATGAGTTACATTTGTTACCTAAATGTTTTCTTCCCAAATTCCTATTCATATACATACATACATACATACACACACCTTTATATATGCACATATATGTAGTATGTATATATACATATATACACACACACACACACACATACATACACACATGTATATGTATGGTGTGCACATACATACATATATGTATGTATGTGCACACCATACTCCTGTATGTAGAAAAACTGGCCAGTGCTCTGATAATACCAAAGATGTGAAACTTTGGAGTTTCATGTGATGGTACAAGGCATCTTGCAAGGCACAAATCAGTTGCACTGACTGAATCACCATTAGATAACACTATGATAACATGATATGCTTTAGGTTGTTTATTACTTGTGGTTGAGATTACTGTATTTGTTTTCCTCACTATGCATGTACCTAAGTAATTGTGTATCTAATGGGCATATGTGTAAATGGCAGGTTTTTTTAATAAACAGTGAAAAATTTAACAGTATTATTGCTATAGATATAACTAGATACAAAACCACAACAAAGTTTGTATTTTGGATCACAGAGACTTCTTTAGTAAATCTTTAGGAGCTGGTTGTTAGACACTGAATCTTTTACATTAAATGTCACATGCTAGAATCAATTATTTCTGATTTCCACAAAGAGGTGACTGGAATTTTAATGCAAATTTTATGTCGTAGAAGTTCAGTATATGTATATTTAGATAGTTGGGGACCTCCTGCTTGTATTCTAAGAGTATTTTAGGCTGCATTTTTCAGCATTAGCAATACCTTTCTTTTTTATTTTTGATGCATAATAATAGTCTTGTGCTCCAAAACCTGACAGTTGAGCAGTTGTCGGGCCAAAGGGCATCAACTGAAATTCTGCTTTAGGAAGAATATGGGTGGCCTAACTGGCCTTTCCACTTTTTAGTGCTACTGTATCTGAAGTCCAAGGGCATTGCTGTTTTGCAGTATTTGGTAAAGTTTGTGAGTGTTGCCTGTAAGGGAGAGAAGGGGAAAACCAGACTTTCAGTGCAAACCCGGCATAACAGGGTCTGCACCGTCAGCAGACCATGGCAGAGAACATGGGGGTAGCCCTCTGCCTAGAGGGTGCAGATCTAAGAGATGGTGATTGTCACACAGCTTTGGCATTTGCCACTTAGGGGGTGTGAAACTTACCTTTTCCTCCTGAGTATGCGTTTTTGTTGCATGAAGTTTTCTAGCGTGTATGAGCTGAAAACAGCTCCTGGCGTCTCTCACCAGGAAGGTCAGAAGGTGACTTTCATTTTGTTCAGTGCTTAAATTGAAACAGTACCTGAACTTCCAGATAAAGCATGGAGGTTGGCATAGCTCTGATAGTGCAGTTCCTCAGCCTGGAGTTTCAAGGTTAGAGAATTTGCAGTAGTGACAGAGAATATTTTAGCTTTAGGTAGGAGAGGAAGATTTTTACAGGGGATGGGGAGTTAATGCAAGCCAGGACTTGAAAGCAATTGAACCATTTTCCCACAAAGTCTCCCTGCATGCCACGGCCCAACTACTGTGGCTGCTGTTGCTGCATTAGTACCATGTTTCTCCAGGCTAACCCTGTTCCCACATATCTATTTATATACCTTTGCAAGGAAGTGGTAGAGAGTTGCCCATTATTATTATTATTATTATTATTATTATTATTATTATTATTTTAATGGAGTTTCTTTCCTCATTCTGAAAATAACCTCTATCTTGTTTTCCTGTTAAAGGAGATGGGCCAGGGGTGGAATAGGGGTGTGTGTGTGTGTGTGATGTATGTGTGTAGGCATGTACATATGCATGTATGTGTGTGTGTGTGTAAAGTTTTCTCATGGGAAAGCCTCTCTGATGTATAGATTTGCAGTGGGATTAAGCAGAAGGAAGACAGCTGAAACATGCCTTTTTGGATATGCCATTCAACCTGCTTTCAGTGAAGCACTACAAGTGTACAGACCAAACTGAAGACAAACCCATGACAACCTGCACCGTACCTTCTTTATCTTCTAGGTCATGCAGAAGACAAGATGCTGTTTGAATCATGCTGGTCAGGCAAATCTCTTTGCCCCAAGATGCCTTCACATGAGGGGTCTGCTCAGTCCTGGTCAATATGCTGGCTGTGGGGAAGGTGTGGTTTTTGCTGTGGTTTGCAACATTAGTGTTCTGGGGAGTACTGGCACATGCCACAGAACTGGTTTGGCTCAGTCCCCCATGTCTGCTCTTGGTAGGGATGCAGATCTGTCCTCAGCTGTTTTCTGTGATGACAGAAACCCAATCTCACCTTGACTCTATAACCACTGGCAGTAGTGAGGGCTGCAGAAAGCATCCAGCTTGGTGTCTGTCCTTACCTTGCTCCAGTTGCTTTTTCCTTCTTGTATCTCACTCCTAAGACCTTGCCAGACAGTTCTTGCTTACATTGCACAGGTCTTTAGGACAAAATGATCTCTTGACTGCCAGGATCTGGGAGGGAGTGGGGGCTTCTGTAAGACTTGCCTGAGAGAGGTGAGGCCTCTTACATCTATGAATCTCACAGGAGTAGCTTTGCTGATGTGGTATTGGGGGATTGCCTTGATCGTTCCAGAGGTGTATGAGGTAGAAGGGTGTGAAGTGGGGTTATTAGGGTTTTAAACAAGGTCTGCTTGTTGTATAGGAGTTCAAACACTCAAAGAAATGTGTTCAAGGACAGTACATTTGTGCCAAGGGGAATGTCTGTTGTGGTAAATTAACTCCAGTTAAATTGAATATTTATTCAAAAGGAAACTCCATCTGGCATTATCAGCTTTTTGCAGTGTCTGGGTAAAGGAAAAGATGATAGGGTTGGGGGTTTTTTTTGTGTGTGTGGAGGGGTATGCTACACCAGAGATGAAGTAAGTTTCTCTTACTGCTGTTTACCCCAAGTTTGCTTCATCTCTTTTTGCCTCAGCATGTGCTCTGAACTTATTAATGTGGTGTGCAGAGGGGAAAAAACGTCACTATTGCTCGAATCCTGCAAATCTGGGAGAAATGGGCAAGTGCAACCAGAAACGGAGCTGTGGGGATGCGACACAGATTCTGCAAGGTTTAACGTGTTAGCGGCTCTTTCTGTTTTCTTTGACTTTACCTGAGCTCTCTCATTTCCCATCCCCCTGCTTCTTTTGATTTGTAAATTTATGAGAATTGCAGCTGGTAGACTTGGCAAGCTCCCCTCATTAAGAGCGTGCTTTGAAAATGGGCTGTGTTTGAGCATTTCCCTAATGAGGACAGGACGGGGTTAAAAAGTGACCATTTCATGGTTGACTTGAATCTGCCTACTTTTCTTGATGTGTCGTTGTGAAATGCCTGACGAGAATTAACTTTCACTTCGGGAAGGGAGGCGGCCGGCGGTCTCTCCGAGGCGCCGCCGGGAGCTGAGCACAAGCACCGAGAGGCAGTGCCGGTGTCGCGCAGCGGCGGCGGTGCTGGGGGCGCGGGGGACCGCGCGCACCGAGCCCCCCCGAGCAGCGCCGTCCATCGCAGCGCTTCTCACAGGAGCGGAAACAAGTTTCGTTCACCACTCTTCCCGGCTTCCTCAGCTCCGCTGGTAAAAGCTGCCTCGGGAGAAAGAAACCAGACCCCGCACCCTGTTGCGGTCCGGCAACTGGGGCGCCCTCCCCCACCCGCCGCCCGGCAGCTGCCCGCGAGTGCGGCGGGGACAGCAGCTACCGGAGGTGCCGTGTAGGCCCCCTTTCCTGCGGTATGCTCTTCCCCGAAGGCCGCCGAGTGGGGTGAACGAGGGGATCTTGAGCCCCGATGCAGCTGTCAGAATCTCATCCCGAAAGGAGAAGAGGAAAAAGAAACCTGCAGCGGATGACAGACCCCCCCGCCCCCACCTCCCCACACACACTCTCCCAACCCCCTCCAACTTTCTCTCACCAGAAGAGAGGGAAAATGAGGGATGTTTGCAAAATGTGCTAGTTCCTCTGCAGCGCTCTGTGGTGATTAATAAAGAGGGAGGGCAGAGGAGGGGGATCTGGTGAAGCAGGAATGTGTTTGCAGGAGGAGGAGCAGTGTAAGCAGTGATTGTGTAATTAAATAATTAAAAAAATTACTTAAGTCTCATCTGGGGTGAGAGCTGGAACGGGGTCCAGAGGGTGTAACTGGTGAAGTTTTCAACTTCCAAGTTTTGCAGGGGTGGGGGGGAGGAGGGGGGAGAAGGGGAGGGGTGCAGGGGACGGACTCGAACGCGGCGGGAGCAAATCGGGAGGGAGCGCCAGGCAGAGATTGATGGTTTGAATTTTCAGGAGATCACTTTTATTACAGTGGGCGTTTGGAAGGCCGCCTCCCCCCGCCGCCCGCAGAGAGGGGGATGTGTGGGGAGCGGGCGGGGACCGCGGGGGAGCCTGCAGGCCGCGGGCTGCGCTCTCTGCCAAGCTTGTCCTGCCATCCTTCCACTCTGGACCGTAACCTTGAACTTTTGAGAGCGTGGTGACAGTGCTGTAATAACCCAATAACTTCTTTAAAAAAAAAAAAAAAAAAAAAGGGGGTGGGAGTGGGGAAGGAGGGGGAAGGAGGGGGAGGCGAAAAAAAAAAAAAGTCCAAACAAAAAAATCCTCCCGCCCCCCCACCTTTCCCCCCCGCCCCCCCGAGTCCTTCCCCCCTCATCTGCAAAACAACCATCACCAGCAGCAGCAGCAGCAGCAGCAAAAGCAAGACTCCTGCGCCGCCGACTACAAGAGGGTTAAAAGCATGGATTGGATTTCACCCCGGGAAATCTAGCACACGGAGTGAACTTGAATCTTTGGCTATTTAAGGAGGACTGGGTTTTGTTGTGAAGTTGTGGTGATCCAAGGCAGAGCCTGGATTGATTGATTTCATCTTCCTTGAGTCTCAGATGACTGTAAAATGAATAGATGAAATTATTCCTTTTTGAGGCTTTTCTTAGGGGCTCTCCGGGCAGCACTCTCAAGTGAAGTCATGATGTATTCGCCAATCTGTCTCACTCAGGTATAGACTCTTTTTATTTAATTTATCTGCTTATTTATTGGTTTGTTTAAAAAAAAATTAAAATTATGTGAGTTGTTAATGCGTCGTTGCTAGTAGTTGTTGTAACGGGTTAAAGCACAGTTGTAACTGCTTGTCAGGTCCAAACTCCTCTCTCAAGAGGGAACAGTAGAGAATAAACTGTACCAGACCATTGTTTTGGGGAGATTCATCCCAAGTGTCACTCGTAGACAGATACTAATTGTTGGTGCGTAAGAAGTCAAAGGTTAACAAAATGGAAGTGAGCATAATTGCAGTAAAAAGCAGAGTTGCGAAGTATTGATATGGTTGGAATCAAAGGGTTTGTTCTTTTTTTCAGCTCGCCGGTTTACGGAAAGTCTAATGCAAAGGCTTGAAAGGAAAAGTGCTAGTTTTGACAAAACACGAGCGCTCTCCGGTGCGAAGTAATCCCATCTTATTCTTAGTTGATAACACTTAGCCTGCCAACAATGAGGCCGATGCGAGCACGGCTGACCACGCTGCGCAGCATTTTCGGTGTTTTAGGGACATGGCATTCTCCTCGCAGCTCAAGTGCGGTGCTTGCCGCCGAGGCGCAGCCCCGCCGGCAAGGGAAAAGCTCCGGCCGGTTTTTACAGCCGCACTTGCGGCTGCTTTCAGAGCCCGGACGTGGCTGTCACTTGCGGCGTCGGGAAGGCGCGGGGCGAAGCGGCGAGGGGAGCGGAGCGCGGTGGGCGGCCCAGGCGGGAATCCCGCCGAGGCAACCAGCAGATTTTGAGAAGAGAAGGGTATAGTGCGTAGGCTTGGAAAATTCCCGGGTTACCAGGGGAGCGCCCTTGACGGGCTTACGCTAACGGGGAACGAGCGCCGGGGCACCAGAGCCAGGTCTGGAGAGCAAACTCGATCTGTAAAGCCAGGGGATTGCTTTCAGAAGCTTTTGTGAAAGACTGTCTTAGGAGGATGTGATGTAAACTGATGAAGCGATAACTGCTTGCTTCCACATTGGTGCAGCAAATAGGTAAAGACGCAGAAAATCTGCGAAAGTAACGTCTCCGGCAGCACTGTTAGTAAGCGGCTAGCCATGCCCATAAAGGTGCACGGTGAATAAATAAATGTGATTTCGCTTATCCACAATTAGAAAGCATTGTAATTCAAAAGGACTGAAGTATTCGTAAGTTGTGAATGAAGATGGAAACGGTGATAAGGCTTATTCAGTGATTGGCTACAGTCCTGTAATTTTTTGGCTGACACATTTTGTATTGTTTATATTTTGTTTGGCATCTAAGTGTGATTGACTTAGATATGGATATTTTCAGCAAGTAAACGTGAGCTGCAGTGAAGCAAAAGCTGGACAAGAGCACTGTTGAGATACTGGCTTTTCAGCAGAGAAGTGAAGGCATGTAAGAAGCATTTGGGGTAGTGTATACACATGCTTACAGGTACAGACATAGAAATAATTACCTATGGTGGAATCTGTAGTTAGTCAAAACTAATTCTGCGTGGGCTGTCCATCGTGAGAAATTACTGACAGGCAATAAAGCCTCTGCACCAGAGTATAAACCTGAGAGTACAACTTCAGAAAGTGGTTTTTACATTGAAGACAGGCAGATTTTCACTATCACTTCAATTACAGTGGGTAGTTTATTTTGGTGTTTCCTGCTGTAAGGGCCATTAAAAAAAAAAAATCCCCTCTCCTTGTAAGTTTGCTTTTAGGACTCACAGATATAGTAGATTCACTCTTTCTTTACAGATTTGTCTTAAAGCACTGCACTCAGGTGTAGATAAAAACATAACATTGTACTTTTACAGACGTAAGTACAAGAAAGCAGTTCCTAGCTTTTGTGTCTTGATAGCTTCTCCGTGATATATTACAATCTTACTCTGTGTTGTGCAGAGACAGCTCCCATTTGCTAGTACATACCTGAAACACAGATGCAGCAAATTGATTTTTAACTTCTATACCTGTTTGGAATCATAAAGGCATTATACAAATAATCTTTTCTCTCCATAAATTAAAAATTAAGATTACACTGGCAGCGAGATATTAAACTTTGTATTACTTACTTATTTAAAACAAAAGATTGAGTAGCCTTATTTAGAGTTGCTGTGAGTTAAAGTAGAGCTGTCAAGATTGTTTAGTTGTTTTTTTTTTTTCCTCTGTCTCTAGTGCTCTAGCAATGCACATTGACTTGTGCTAGTGTGTGCTCAGAATAAAGTATTTTAGTAAAAGTTATAAGCACAGAACACCTGTTTGGACCAAGCTCCTTTGAAAAAGCAATACTTCAGTTTGTGCCGAGACAGTGCTGAATCACCTTCTAGAAACAAGTTTAAATTCCAAGGTTGGCTCTTTAGACAACCTTGTCAATTCAAATGTGACCCATTGCTCTGTCAGTAAAACTTTGGTGGGGGTAGATTAATTTCCAGGAAGAATGAAGACTTAACGAATGCAGTTCATATATTTTTTTTTTTTGAGAGGGGCTTTTGTCTCCTTCCCATATGCCTCTTTCCCCTTGTTTTGGAATGACTGTAAACTGCATTTATCTCACTTACTGCAGCATGATAGGTTGCAGTTACCACATGCCTTTAAGTGCTTGGTCTCTTGTGATATTTTTGCTGTGGTTTATTTTTATGTTATGGTGGTCCAGGAAGCTTAGACTATGTTGCCATTTTCTTTTCCTCCTAGAGTATGTTTTGTTAGGCACAGATAAAATCCATGCAGGGAAACCGAGCACATGTGGTTTTCTTTATAAAATCTCTAGACTTCTGCCAGGTGTATTTGTTGCACTATCCTGAGTTGAAACTTGCATGAATTGATACAACATTTATAAAAGCAGGAGATAGGAGAAGGATGCTGCATTTCCCCTTTACTTTTTCCAAAAAGAAAACCTGGCCTATCATAATTAGGTGGCTTTACAAGCTGCATAGATATTATATAGTACCTTCCATTTAAATTTAAATTGCCAGTGTACAGTGGTTCACCTGAGCCATTTGATATGACAAGAGCAACTGTGGCACATTTGTAAGTGCCACATAAAAAAATTCAATATTGCCTGTTGAATATTAAGAGAGGGGAAAATCAAATTCTGTAGATGGCTTTTTAGAAGGTTTGGTGGAAAAACATGTGTGATTAATTGCAAATCTCCATTTAAGATCATTTTTATGGGCACTTCTTGTCAAGTAATGTTTCATTTGAAGGGACTCCAGATGCACAATGAATCAAAGATACCTGGTAATATTGCTTTAGAACAGGATGTTCTTTACTGTGTTTCTCCTTCACACTTTTTTCATATATATTTATATCTTTAGGACTTACTGATACTATGAAAGAAAAGTCTGAGTACAATTTTTAAAAGGTGTTGGGTTTTTTTCTTTCTTCTGCCCCCCCCTCCCCCCCCACTTTCAAAAAGGAAATCTTCAACCAGATTGGAATTTAAAAAGTGGGATTTCCATCTATAAAATTTTCATAAATGCAAAATGCTACAGATTAATATTGGCAATTTCAAAATAGTTCCTTGTGCTCTTCTTGCAAGTGAAAACTAGTACCACAGAATAGTTCTGGTTTTAAGTTACAAATTTTGAAGTTGTTGAATCATTGTGGTGAAACCTAAATTTCTTCTGAAGCTCTTCAGCCCCCTCTCTTCAGCCTGCCTATTTACCTTAGCTGTTAACATTTTCAAAATCTGCAGTAAATGTGTTTTATTCAGTTGAAAATTAATTGTAAGGACTTAACACAATGTAGTTTGGTGCATATGTTAAATCATTATTTTTTCATATTTTATTGGAACACTTCAATTAAGATGAAGAAAATAAATTTTCTTTAGTAGTTATAATTAAGAGGAAAATAAGTGTGGCATCAGAAAACATATGAAGATAGGGAAGTCTTATCACGGGCTGTGGTTACTTAGAGCGGTATTGCCTTCCCACACAAAGAACAGATTGTGGTTTAACTCTTTCCATGGCCTAGTTTTATGCACCAGTACAGTATCAGAATTGTTCAATTCGTTGCTGGAAACTACTAATCAGTTTAATTCTTTCTTTTGTCTCTTTTTGTTAAGCACAATACTATAATGCGCTCATTTCTGTCTTGAGTTATCTTCCTGTATTGTTACTCTTTTATTTGATTGTTTGCTTATTTATTTATTTATTTTTATGTGAAGGTAACATGGTTTAAAGTAAGCTGCTCACAACTTTTCAGTTATTTTCTGTTTGATTTGATAATGGCTAGTGAAAAGAGATAGCTAGATCTAGTGGGCTTTCTCTATCCTTCAATGGATTTTGACATTTGTTCAAAATTTGAAGATTTAAATACTAAAACCATTTCCTGAAGCATCTACGGTAGCAGTCTGTACTCTGTATAATTGAGACCGTTAATTATACTTTCATCATTTTTACCTAATGGAGTTAATGAGCCTATTGATTAAACATAATTCATTCCTTGTCTAGCAACATAGCTAAAATATTAGTTTGTTAATTGTATTCTTGAATGTAATTGTATAAAAAAGGTTCAGTTTTAGTCTGATTGCAGCATGCCACAGTATGGGGCACAATCTTTGTGGTAGTTAAACCTAAATATGCCTGTACGCAGGAAGAAAGATACCTCCCCTAAGGTCTCCCTTCCAAACCAAAATGCATTAACGTTTGGCAAGCAGATTGTGCTGTTTTAAATAGCGGATCTGCTGATAGAAGAAAGGCATTAGTTTCCAGGAAAGGCCTATTTAGATATTAATATGGATGCATAGGATGATACTTCAAGCAGACAAAATGAATTCATTAATTGCTATAGGATGTACTTGTCAATGACAACTAAGCATTACCTCCTTAATGCAATCCATATCAATGCTAGGCAGAACTTACAGGTGAAGCCAGATGACAGAAAGGGATATTTTGGAACTGTAAATAAATTGCATGCACAAAAGCAACGTTTGACTAGCAGTGCACTCATAATGCCATTCTGCCACAGCATGCAGAAACAGAAAGAATGCAAAGTTTGTGCCAAGTTGCCATTTTTCATTGTACACCTCAGACTGATTTTTAAGGAGTTGGGTATAATTGCCACACTCATGTGTTCAGTTAACAAATTAACTGACTCTGTGGGGCTTCAGAACCTACAGTGGTGCTGCAGGAAGAACATAAATGTAATTTTTCTTCTCAACTTATTAAAACTTTAATTTTACAGAGTTCGGGGGTGGTGGGAGAGAAGCCCGAAGAGCTGAAAGTGCAGAAGCTCCTGTTCGTGATTTATATACAACATGCTGTGTCTTTTGCCCATTTTCCCTTCCTCTATACTGGTTTCTCTAGTTACCACCATTGGAATGGTGCTGTTTCGGTGCAGGAATGTTGGATGTTTGATAAGAAAATGGATCAGGTTTAATGGCGCATGCTCTTTGTGCCACCAGCAGTCTCTTGCTGAGAGCATGCTCCAAAAGCGGGAACTGTGTGGCATTACACTGAGCATGTATATGCTTTGTGTTTCTGTGCCACCGAGGAGAGAAATGAACTGTGGCATTTGCCTCAGCCTTCTGAACGTTTCTGCTCAGATTTTGTAAAACCGAATAGTGTCCTCTTTGTGCAATGGTACTTCTCTTGATGTTAGCCATTCACTGAGATATTTGAATGTCAGAAACAAAACACCTTGCTAGCATCTCTTTTAAATGGGATGGAGTGATGGGAGGCATACAAAATAAAATTTTCACGTAGTTCTTTGTAAGAGTGAAATGTGGGGAAAGTGCAGTTCTCTGTGTATGCTTTGTCTGCTGTCTGGCAGTGGTAGTAGTTGCATAAAAAGTGTTGTGCAGAAATTTGTGTAAATTTTAAGTGTTTGTTCTCTTCGTCTTGGATTTCACTTTAAGATTTTCAGAACATTTCTTGGTCCTGCTTTAATTATGAGAACTTACTGATTTTGAGTTTTCATCTCTTTCGTTTTTCTCCCTTTACTTCTTTCCACAGGATGAATTTCACCCATTTATTGAGGCACTTCTTCCACATGTCCGTGCAATTGCCTATACTTGGTTCAACCTTCAGGCTCGAAAACGCAAGTACTTTAAAAAACATGAGAAACGAATGTCAAAGGATGAGGAAAGAGCAGTCAAGGATGAGCTACTTAGCGAAAAGCCTGAAATTAAACAGAAGTGGGCATCTAGGCTTCTGGCCAAGCTGCGCAAAGATATTCGCCAAGAGTTCCGAGAGGATTTTGTGCTCACGGTGACTGGGAAGAAGCACCCATGCTGTGTATTGTCCAATCCTGACCAGAAGGGTAAGATTAGGAGAATCGACTGCCTGAGACAGGCTGACAAAGTCTGGCGTCTGGATCTAGTCATGGTGATCCTGTTCAAAGGCATCCCTTTGGAAAGTACGGATGGAGAGCGGCTCATGAAATCCCCACATTGCACAAATCCAGCACTTTGCGTCCAACCACATCACATAACAGTATCAGTCAAGGAACTTGACTTGTTTTTGGCATACTACGTGCAGGAGCAAGGTAGGAAGCAGATTGTTGTGTTTCTATGTTAGCATGTCAGACTCTGATTATAAGTAGCCCTGTTTCCCCTGTGGGCTGGCTTCCAGTGAAACGTTATTCTGTGGTCTATAGACAAAATGTGGGTGCATACCCATATGTAAATTAGAGTGCATACACAGATACTTACATACACACATATTCCTAGAGACTTGTGTAAATGACGAGTGTGTTTGACATGTACCTTGTTCATTTTCAAGACAAAGTAGGTCATACCAAGGTATTGTGTTTAGTACTTCACTTCCACTGAAGTTACCTTTATCCAAGTGTGTGTGTCAAAAATATTACCAATATATTGTGTATTTGTTTAAGTCATGACTTCAGAAAATATGCGTCTTGTTTTTCAAGTTGGATTGTTGTGGGTTTGTTTTGTTTAGTTTGGTTTAGTTTTCTTTGTTTCCACTTTTCTTTAAGCTCTGTTATGGTTGGTAACAGATACAGCTATATGCAAGTACACAGTCACGATAGATACTATGAATATTTGTTATTGTTGTAGTTACAAATAATCAAGAACTCATCCCTAAACTGATAAACCTACTATCATTTTGAAGAACAATTGTAGACTCCCTCACATATATAAAATGAAACATGACAAAACTTTAGCACAGAAGTACTGCTTTGTAAATACTATATGTAGCCAGAATTAAAGTGTGCAGTAGTTGGTGTTGTATCTGTGGCTTACATCATTAGCTCATCTTACCTACCTTTGTTTAAAAACAAAAATCGAAGTTGTAATTTTTTTTGAGAATTTTACCTGAAAAGTGCATTTTTATAACCACACTTGAATACTTAATTTCATTTGGCCCAACACTAAAATGTGGAAAATACCAGGAATACTACGGAAAAGCTCTTTAAACTTAGTTTTATAGAATGAAAATAGAAACAGGGCATCTGACAGCCATGTATTGGGCAAAAACCCTGCTGTATCATATTTTGTATTCAGATACCAATCTACTCATAGGCAGGTTCCCCAACATTGCAAATGCCTGTAAGTAGGTAAGTTTTTTTCCTCTGATACTAAGCCTTCTGGAATGCTTTTTGTCTGTAAGGGGGTCATTGTGGTTCTTTCCAGTGATTATACCGTCTTTGTATTGCAAACTGATCAGCAATAATAAAGCATTTGGGTTTTAGCTGTGGATCTTAACAAGGGAAAGTTTGACTGGCTGCAGATGGTGGGCTATTTTGTAACTTGGCCTGGTAGCAAGGCAGAAATGGCCTGCAGAAGGGCAGATGGCTGTTACCTGATGCCCAATACATAAATGTGAGATTTAACTGAAAACCAAATGGAGTGGATTTTGTTAGTAGCAAAAATGTAAAAATTTCACATCTTCGTTTGGCAGGTACTCACTGTTTAAAAGAACAGATACACAACCTTTCTGTATTCAGAGAATTTATCTCTTAGTATTTAGTTATGCAACTGGAACACTATGTGAGCATGTGTGAATAAACAGCGCTCAAATTTTATTTTTATGGCAAATTGTGAGGGTTGATTGATTTTGGTTTTGTGTTGTTGTTTTTTTTTTTTCCCTGCTTGTATTTTTCTTTCCACAGTAGTAGATAACATTTACCTATTTTGCACTGACTTTCAGTAGCTGGAGAGTCTGGTAAATCTGACCCCTAATAACACAGGAAGAAAGATTTCTTTGATAGCATTAAACAAAACAGCTTAAGTACAAATAGTTTGTACTTAAGCTCTTTTTGTGAAGGAAAAGTCAAATGATATTTTGAATGCATAGATTGCAAGACATAGTTTACTGATTCGTTGTGGTGGTTTTACCTGTTCCTAAAAGTAAAAACTTTAAAGGATGCAAAACAGTTTAAGAAGTTGAAGAAGCTAGAGTTGAGTACTCAGAGTACCCTTAGACACTTTCAGCTTTTAAGTTGTTGGAAGCCAGTTGTTGGAAGCCAGTGACTGAAAGTGGGAGAGGAAATTGCAGAGTGTATCAGATTTTACTGATTTCAATGGACCGAGAATATGAGTTTATTTAAGAACTTGTCTGATCGAAAATGAGTAATATAATCATGCTGTAACGTTGCAAGTTTCAAAGTTATACAATGATACTTTGAGAATATACTGGAAGCTGGCTAATTTCTATGTACCAAGTCACCCTTAGTAGACTCCTGTCTTGCTGCTTCACAGTAAATTTCCCGTTCTGTTGTCTCTTCTTGAAGAAGACATATTAAGTTGTCTTTGTATCATTTCTCCATTATGTCAGATTTTGATTCTCTATGCAGGCATATGAATTGTGGCACTTTGTAGTGCACTTAAGAGCACCAGGATTTGCAAAAGATAAGCAGGAAGTAAACCAAAATTCTGCATCACACACATACTGTTTAGCATTTTATTTCTCCTTCAGGATATATAAACCTGCCTACTAGTATCATTTATAAAGTAAGTGAAGACATAGAAATGATTACATTCCCAAACAAAATATGAGGAAGCAATTAGCAAATTAAGCGAATAAAGAGGCCAAGAAGTTTTATTTTTTTGTTGTTGTTTTAAAAAACAAGATTAAAGGAAAAAAAAGAGAAGGATAGTTCCAGTGCCAGTGATGGTTGCCAGTGGTACCAGGATTGGCATCAGACCTTCTTTGTTTAGCCTAGAATGCCTGTGATTTGTTGGTTGGCATCCGCATTGCAGTGCAGGGTAATGTTACAATATATTGACAAATTCCAGATCTAGAAGTGTCAATAATCCTTTCAGTTCTTAATAAAAAGAGCTTCTGCTTTCATGCTTGACTTGAAAGAAGAAATAAGGACTGACCTGTGAAGTACTTTCATTGACTAACTTCACCTAGTTCTAGTTTTCACTTATCTTCCTCAGAATTCGACATCTTCCAATTCCTCTCCTCTCCTCCTCCCTCCCCCTCCCCCCAATTCTCTTCCTATTATCTTCTTCTGCTTTAGGATCTTAGGATCTATTGGGAAAAAAAAAAAGGAAAAAAAGAAGTAAAAATTGTCACTTGACATAGGTTGCAATGCTGCTCCTTTGACTAAAATGGAGGAAGAAAATGGGAAATACATACTGTGATCAATGTTTAAGATCGGAATGATTTCTTATTCATAACACACTAATATGGGGCTCCGCTTGTGTGTGTCAGAGCTACCCTCATACCCCCCGCCCCCCCTCCCCCTGGCCTGAGTTTTTAAAATGCCCAAACCTTGAAAATAGTGTGAATGTTGTTTCTGTTGACACAAATGTTTTGTTTTGATTTTTTGTCTGTCAGGCATCAGAAAGTCCCTCTCATTTGGTACACGTTTCAGTCCATAAAATCATTTGATGGTATTTGATTCAGTGCGGTGCTTATGCCGTGTCCCTGTTGCTACAAGAACCGCCATTTTGTTTGTCGAGTGCCAGAAGAGGGGAAAAAAAAGGCAGACAATGTGCTTGATGCCAATAATGGTTGCCAGTGGCACCGAGGTTGGCATCAGATCCTCTTTGTCTAGTTACTGAATGCCTTTGATTCGTTGGTTGGCATCCGCATTGCAGTGGGCACATTAGAAAGTTTTTGACAATCAGTGAATGAAAGCTGCTGTACTTGTTTGCTGCAACAGAACTCAGATAATATAAATCTCTTCTCATAGATGCTTTATGTACTCTTACAAAGGCTAATAAAAAAAGTACATTGCTGTTTTTTTGCAAAACATAAAATATCTACAGCAATGTACCTCTTCTGCAGAATTCTTAATCCCTGAATCACCTTTGCTGTTTTTTTATGGTGTAAGTAAAATACAAGCCTGATGTTAGGTGTTTCAGTACATACTGAATGAAGCATAGTAGACCTTCAGAGAAACATTGGTAATTTAAAGGTCTGAAGCAATGGTACCTGTAAATGGCAAACACTTAACATTTTTTTAAATGCATGTACCTCTCAAGAGCCTATTTCTTAAATCAGTCATGTTACTGTTTACACTCTCCTTTGTCCTTATGTGAGTGATATAATTGGAGGAGCCTGCATCTCCATCTGCTAATAAACTCTGAAGATGAGGGTGGAGACGATCTTCTAAACGATCCAAGGAGGACAGAAAATAGATGCAGATGTCTTTAGTGCTGTACTGTTTAGGCACTTTTGTTTTTTTAACTTCTTACACCGTCAAGATGCTGCTGCAGTTCCAACTGCATGACTTTGCTAGCAGGAAATCAGGAAGAAAAGTAAATAATTTCTGTTGGAAGTTTCCTAGATGGTTAGCATTAAATATTGCTTTCTGATTAACTGCTATTATTAATGAGAAGGACTAGCAGCTCTACCCAAAGGGCTGCACAGAAGAAAGCCTGGCTTACATGAGTCCCTGAACTGCCAGGTCTTGTCCTTGGGTGGGTAGGTAAAAAAAAAAACAGCAAAAAAAAAAACAGAAGGGAAGAGACCAGAAAAGAGGGGGAAAGTGAGGGTGCACCAGGCTTGTACAGCCATGGTAGGAGGGTATGTCTTGTGTGGCGCTCTCCTTGCTGGCAGGTTGGCAGGTGGGGGGCTGCCACATGTCAGTGACTTAGGCCAGGGGTCCTGTTTTTGGTAGTATGCTTTATGCTGTTATGAAGCACATTTTCAGATAACCTCAGCTGAGTGTCACATCTGCACTGACTCTAAATTGTTTTTACTGCACCTGAACTCTGGCAAACTGCTAATCCCCAGCTGGACAGGGATGACACTGTTTTCCTTAAGAAAGTACTGGCAACACGTATGCACTGTTTTTGGAAAAAACCCTCATATTCTCCTTCCAAAAGAAATTGTAGTTCTTTTTCAAAAGTTACGTATCCAAATTGCAGGAGTGAGTGGTTGAACTTGATTTGTCAATGGCTTGATGCTTCTATTAAGCTAATTGAGCTTTGAGAATTTGTTTGTACAGGGAGCTTCAATTTTAAAATAGCTTCATATAGTAATTTTCATCTTAAATGTCAGATCTCATTTATTAAGTATAGAAAACTGCTGATACGGTAGTGTAATAATACTGTTTGTATTTGTAAATGATAATTGAAATTATTTTGGTTAGTTTGATGTAACTCCAAGAAATTCTACTTAAAATCTCCATCAGAATTATATCTGAAATAGTCTCCTTTCTGTGTGAGTCATATAGTGGTCATATGTCTTAAATGTCACACCACCCAGAAGGATTTTGGATGAAGGTTTGCATTTCTTGTGTGCACTGATGCTTCCACTTACAATTAATAATAATAAAAAAGGCTTAGAAGCCTTTATCAGTCAATCAATTGAATTGCTGATTGTTCTTTCTTCCATTAATTATGATGATTTGCCTTCATCTGAATTCTTCACCTGAGAACATACACTGGAACATTTTACCTATTTTGCTGAAGGATGTGTTAAGCTACATGGTGATTTGTTGGAGTTCACGCAGCAAGTTTTAAGTCATGCTGGGAGCAACAGGAAATAGAGGTTATTACTGCCTATGCTTGTAGGCATCTAGGTGCTGTAGGAGCTTGCTACTTAAAAATGCGTGTGGAATGGCATGTTCATCCCTTGCCCTAAATCTCAAATTTGAATTAGAAAGACAATGCAGAAAGAGAACTGTGACCTCATATTTTGTCTGCTCTCATACGAGATGATTTTTTTTTGTAGCTTAAGAATAGGAACTAGTAAACCTTTAAAAAAGATTATATTACTTTGAGCAATTCCAGTCTATTCATACATGTGTGAAAATGTAGTAACCAAAAAAACTAGTGTCAACTGACAAAAATACTGTATTGATTTATTTTCCAGCTTTATAATGTAAAATTTTGGATGACTGCTTTGAGTGGCTTCATTGTGCTGAAAATTACAGTGGGAAAAACATTTGTCAGTGGGAGATGGAGATTAATATATTGCATATATGGGAATAACAATCATTTTCAATTGGTGATTATAGACCTTTTGTTTATGAAAATATAGGATATGAAAATATTTTTGGAGGTTACCTATCAATTTTTATTTTTCAGAACTTGTGTGTATGGACTAACAGTAAATGCAAAGAATTAAAAATACATTTATTTTTCTCTTGAATTTTAGTTTCCCTCAGGATAGGGATACAGGTCATCTGACAGGTTCATGTTGAAGGATTGGGAATTTTCCATGCTTAATTTTCCACTTGCAGTCAAGAATTACATAGGTATCAGTTTAAGGAAGGAGTTTTCAGCTTCTGGGTTTTTTTTTTTTTTGAACTTGATACACCAAGGGAAATAATTTTCATAGTGTTAAATTACATCAATTATGTTTAAGACAGAAGGGGCTTATAGTTAAATAAATTCTGTGCAACAAGTTGAACATTTAGAGGTCAGTGTTAATTTATGAATGACATTTAGGTTGACAGCAAGAAGCCATAAAGAAAATAATGGAAAACAGAAGATTCATGGTAGGTTCAGACAGAAGAACAATGCTGGGAATGACAACAACAAAAAGAAAAAAAAATAGCTTTAAAACTATCAATAAGGCCACTAATTTGTAAAGGAAGGTGGTTCAAATGACAAAATAGATTTCTGATTTGAATTTCATAATTTTCAGATATATTGAATATATTGAAACTGAAGACTTCATTAAAATAATTAAATATTAAATGCCATTACAGGATGGATTTTCAAGTTAATTGCACGAGATTGCTGTCAAGTCTGCTTTTTCTGTCTTTCCCTTCTTCCTTGCTTTTCCTCATTCTCTTCCCTGTTGCTAGGAGTGTAATGTAGGAATCTCAAGGACTGGTGGCCCTCTGGAGCTCAGGTCCTTGGAGCAGCATTCCACAATGCCAAGCACAGTAACTCAAGGGGCTTCCTAAAGCCTAGCATTCCAGTCTCAACTACAAGATGGTATGTTGCTTTGCTGTAATCACTTGGGTTAAGACGATCTCAAAATCAAGTTAAATGTCTAAGTTAATGTTGCTTCTTTCATTGTGGAGAAGAAATTCCTTATCTGGAGACACTTCCCAGATGCCACACGGATATATCAGGAAGAAAGAAGGTCTTTGTGATCAGCCAGTTTGGCTGAGATGTGTCAAACACGGTGTCATTTATTATAGAGAGGTTTCACAATTTTGCTCTGTCACCTTTTCTTTATTTTGTTGTTATTGTTCTTCTTGTTGCTGTGGTGGAGCTTGTGGAAGGAGTTGCAAAAAACCTGTCTGAGAGAAGTGAAGTTGAGGTGGAAGAGGTTTGAAAAGCTTAGAAGCTAGTAGAGGAGAGGTAGATCTTACATTGTTAGCTTTGTTCAACCGAAAAGACATTTAATTTGGGTGTGTGTATTATACTGCTTGGGAGCAGTGAGTTTTATGTGAAGCTAGAAACATTCTTCTAGCACAGCTGTTAATCTTTCCCCCCCCTACATTTTTATTTATAAAATGATGACTTTCTTACACTTTCCTCCCACCAAATTCTCCTTGAAGAGAGGTTCATTTTCTGACATATATTGTGCGTTAAAACATTTTAAATAAATATTTCTTTAGCCTTTTCTTAGGAACCTTGTTATTGACATGCAACTTTTTTTTCTAGCATTTTCCACAGCTGGTGGGAGTTGAGCACTACAGACCTTGGGCGCTTCAGTTGTTTGTGAGGGATTCTGTCTGAGGAAGAGCTGATAGTCTGCATGTGCTTATCCATAATGGTGTTCCGGACATTTTTAGCCAGGCTGTGGACCAGACCTTTTGCCTACATGCCCTGTAAATCCATTGCACTATATCCCTCTTGTCCCCATGTCCCTTCTAAAGTCAAAAAGGTGATTTAAAGTTGTAGTGAGATCAGAGGAGTCATTTTAACATTGTTTTCCTCATAACTACTTATGGTGTTTGGGACTGTTTAAACAACTCCTGTAGTCTATTAAATAGAACTTAAATAAGGAGAAGTTATCATGATGTGACACTGTACCAAAGCTTAGCTGAAGCCCATGAAACCATTAAGTTCTCTTTTTTTCTTAGGGAAACCTTACACTTTTTAGCAGTAACTAACCTACCTACCTCTGCCTACCTCCAAAGCAGAAAGGAGACCTTTACATTTTCTAGTGTTATTCCATAAAGACACCTTCACTAAAGATATCTCTGTCAGTGGAGTAGGCTTATAATAATTTCTCCCCGAAAAAATACACAGAATTTGAACAGAGTGGTTCTCCCCTCCTTATTTTTTATTAGAAAGTGAACAGGAAATCCAAATGCAAAAATTAACAGGCAATGAACTGTGTTTGAGAAACTCATCAGGTCTGCCAAGAAATTAGGAAACCCATGTTTTTTCCCTAAGTTTTGTTTGCTTTTTTGTTTTGTTTTGTTTTGTTTTGTTTTGTTTTCACACAAGCACTGTGGACAAGTATATTCGAGAATTGTTTCACAGCTGAAACTGTTAAACATTTAGCTCTTGAATATGCTGTTTATATACTTCTCTTCCCAGTCTTTATATTAACCTGAATTAGTCTACATTCTTTGATAAAGGATGAGTTTAAACAAGTGAAAAATAAATATGAACTCTTTGTCTTAAATCTAGCATTGCATTTTAATTATTAGTCAGTTGTCTTGCCATATCATTCATAAGCAAAGGATGTATATATTTTCCTTTTAAATAGAACCAAAGAAATGTGCACACATTAGAATCCAACATTTACAAACTCCTTGTCTTCAGAACTTAAATACAATGGAAGCATTGTCTGAGTATATATTTTTGCTTGTGAATTTTGTTTTTTTTTTTCTTGTGAAAAATGTCGAACCATTTGCTGCCTTTTTTTCATGAAGCAGCTAACAAGGAAGTGCTGGACTTGCTTAGATTATCATGGAAGTGCTTTGTGTCTGTGCAAGTAAATGTACTGCAGTGTCAGTTTTCCATTGCATGATTAATGCCATTGAAAATTAAGCCAAACGTCTTGAGAGAATGGCTACACTCCAGTGTCCCTGATTTAAGTGTGAATACACCTCCTAGTCAAGACAAATTGTATTTTATTATTCTGACATCTGCAGTCGCTGGACAGATTACCTTAAATTTGTTATGCTATATTAAAAGATATGTTTTACAAGACTGGCCTCAGCTCCTGGCCTTAGTGTCAGGAACCCTGCTATGTGATGCAACATGTCTTGTTAGGTTTAATTGACCAAAGCTGATTTGTTAAAACAATTCGTTTGTGCTGTAACTCATGCCCAGGCCAAATTGCTACCTGAATCTCTTGACCTTAACTTGTACGGGTCATGAAATGGCTGTGAACTGCTTGATCTTGCCATTGTTCTGCAGCCATGACATTTCCTGTGGTTCTTTGTGATAATAGTTGACAAGAAAACTTCTGTCCCAAATTTACACCTCAGTGAGTTTTGCAGTGTTCCTCCAGAATGAGCATGTCCTCCCTTGGATGTGCTTCTGATGTCACCACCTTTTGTCTGCTAACAGTGAGGGGGACAACAAATAGCCATTTGTAGTGGAAGAGGGAGGACTTCAAGGGGCTCTGTCCTCTTTCAGATTGCAGTTTGTTTTATTTCTGTTAGGGTGCATGGGTTCACTACATTTTTCAATGGCAAACATCATCAGCCTTAGTAGGGCCCACTTTACTGAAAGTGTTGTTGGAGTGGGGTGTGGTGGGAATAAGGTTCTGGTTTGAAAATGTCTTGTGATGAAAAAAATTTATATATGTGCATATATATATATATATGTATGTGTGTGTGTATACATGGAATATTTCAACTTTTAGGAAAACAGTTATCAAAATGATTCCTTGACATGAAATGGAGGAGATGAAATTTCATGTCTGTGTCGTAAGTGGCTACTTTATTTCTTTGGTACCAAAACATCATTTTCTTAAAGATCCAGCTTGTAGTTTCTAAAGAAAATGACTTTGCATACTGTTTGATGTAGTAGTTAAACTTACAAAAGGGAGAGAAAGAACAATCTTTGCCAACATTTTTTTTCCCAGTGCAACGTTTTGTTTCTAAGGGAGACTACTTGTCCTCAGGAATTACTCTCAGCAAGGGAAGCACTGACAGGCTGCCTACAGTGAATTCCTGCTTCTAGTGTCAGCTTCTTGATGTAGGCTTTATGCTTCCTGTAATTATCTACAATTTGACTGTTAGGACAATTTAGTTGAGATGGGTATTAGATCTAATGATCTGCTGACATGGGTTTTAGGAAGCAGTGCTTTTTGAAGTCAGTGGCTGGATGGCATGATACAGTCTGGTTAGATTAAGAAGGCTCATGTGCTGGTACTGACACCATTACAAAACACGTGAATCAGTAATTCAGTTATCATCAAATAATTGGTATAGTCTTAATTTGAGGTCTTAACTGGAGAGTTTTGCTCAGGTGAGTAGATTGATTCACCTGAACTGACTTAATTTAAAACATATTTTTTCTTACAACACTATATACTTTATTTCTACAGTGCATGAGTAGGTTTATGTTTATGCAGTCTGCCTGATTTCTCTGTCAACTCGTTCATTCTCTCTTCTTTTTTTTTGTTTTAAGGAAAAAAACCAAACCAGATTGTATGTATGCATACAGTATTCTTGTGCACTTGTAAGTGACCCAGCCTTTTATTTCAGCATGAAACTCCACAATCTAGGTGTGATTTTTTAATTGCAGTTATACAGTTTCTCTAAAGGAAGAGGGTGGGCCTGCTGACACAATGTCAGTCTGACTCAATGTTTAGTTGCAAGGACTTCAAAATCGCTGTCGTGGTCACCTTGGGTCACCTGTGCTTCCGTGTGCAAGAGCCCTGCGCTGGGTTAGCCCTTGAGGTCAGGGTCAGAGAACAGGACCTTTAGTGCACTCAGAGAAACGTGTTCTATTGCCCTGTGACAGTGAAGGCAAAAAATACTTAGGAAGGCAAATGAAATAATTGTCATGGGCTGTTATGGGCAGTTCATCCAGGTGACCCATCACAGAGAAGGCATTTGCAGAGCCTGCAAATGGCCTTGGAGCTCAGAGTGGTTTCTTGTCCCTCTCTCAGCTCTGACCCCAGGTTTTTCACTGAAGAGAGAAGTAGACAGTAGCTCAAATCAGAATACATCAGTATGAAAGGGGGATGGATGATGCTTGTATCTGGAATATACTGGTCATCCTGTTTCATCTTCCAGACTTGAACAGGTCTGGTTTGTGAGGCATCTGAGGAGGTAGCCATTGATTGGTAAGGATTAGTTTGAGATTTTGTCATAGGGAGCTTGTATTTGGTTGAAATCCCTGTTAACTCTACTGAAACTTTCCCAAATACTTAATTAGTAACTTGTGCTGTCCCCTTTTACTCCTTAAGTCATTGCTTTCCTCATTCATTCCTTTGTGACGATTTTTAAGGGTTGGAGAGAACCTCTAACGTTAACACCTACAAAATTACCATGTTTACTTCTCAGGGTGGAAAGTGGCACTAATTTATTAAATGATAGGAAGTCTCCAGGTGATAAGGAAACAGGGCATTTTGCAGCTAAGAAAGAGTTAACATCAAAAGTGATTCTCTTGCTTATCTTCCAGTTAAAGAATAACCAACTTGTACAGAAAAGAAAACTGGAAATCTTCTTGGGCTGCCTGGATGCAGACAAATAATTGAATCTGTGTTGAGTTGTCTTTTATCATATTTGCATTCATTCATGAGTTCACTGCCTGCAGTACAGTTATCTGTAAAGGCTCATGTTGTGGGAGTCATGGATTTCTTTGGTTTTGTTAAAGCTGAGGGAAGTTGGTTTTTTTTGTTTTTTTTTTTTTTTTTTAAAGCTGTGTATGTGTTTCAACTGCCTCAATTTTTACTCTTTTTGGTTTTAAGTTAAGGAAGCCTATTGCATCTTACATATGAATTAATTCTGCATTTCAACTGTAGTGAAAAGTGCTGGTGTATTTTAAAAGACTTGCCTAATCTTGCATTTCCATACACAAAAACAGTATGTGTATATAGTCCTCCCTGACCTTTCACATTTTTTTTCACTATATTGTTGCTATAACTTGAATATTCAGAGTCAAAAGTTATAACTGTCCTGTAGTGATTTCTGTTATGTTTACAGGCTCCAAATAAAAGCAAAGCTGCTTATAGTAAAATGAGGATCACTAGTCTTTGTGTAATTAAATAGACTTGTTATACTGCATTAATCCTTTTTGGAACATTTGGAATGACTTCTTAGCACTCACAAAGACAGCATTAGGGCCAGCAATTAATCTGTTGTTTGTTCTCCAACATTCATGCACATGTGCTAAAGGCATATTTCAGGTTTAGGACTAGGATCATTACAGAGTCAACTAATGATATTGATCATTCTGTAGTCTGAACCAAGACTTAGAGTGAAGTAGGAAAGATGATGGGACAGCTCATTTTGGAGATCATCATGGACAGCTCGTTCTGGATATCATCTGTGAGCACACATAGGTAAAACAGATTGTCAGGTGTGGTCAGCACAGATTCATGAAGGGGAAATCATGCTTGACCAATATGCTAGCCTTCTATGATGGTCTGACCAGCTGGGTAGATGAGGGGAGAGCAGTGGATGGTGTCAACTTCGACCTTGGAAAGGCAGTCTCACAACATTCTCATAGATAAGCTTAGGAAGTGTGGGATAGATGAATGGACAGCAGACTGTCTGAATGAGAGAGCTCAGAGGATCGTGATCAGTGATGCAGAGCCTAGCTGAAGGCTCGTAGCTGGTAGTGTTCCCTGGGGGTCAGTACTATGTCCAGTCTTGTTCAACAGGTTCATTGATAATCTGGATGAAATGTGCTCTTAGCAATTTTGCTGATGATACAGAACTGGGAGGACTGACTGACACGCCAGGAAGCTGTGCAAGACCCAGGCAGGTTGGAGATTTGGGTGGAGTTGAACCTCATGAAGTTCAGCAAGGGGAAATGTGAAGTCATGCACCTGGGGAGGAATTCCATGTACTAGTACGGGTTAAGAGTCAACTGCTGGAAAACAGTTTTGTGGAGAAGGACCTGGAGTGCTAGTGGACAGTTAATCATGAGTTAGCAATGTGCTCTTGTGTCAAAGAAGGCCAATGATATCCTAGGGGGCGTTAAGAACAGTGTGAGAAGCAGCTCAATAGAAGTTCTCTTCCTCTACTCTCCCCTAGGGAGGCCATATCTGGAGTACCATGCCCAGTTCTGGGGTCACCAGTACAAGACCAACACAGGACTATAGTAAAGAGTTATGTATGTGTGAAATCCCCAGCTTTTGTCGTAATGTTCTGGAAACAGACTTCAAAATGTACAGAATTGAAAGTAGTGGTTAAGCTACACATTATATGTAAGCTGAAAAATATCTCTACAACTTTTCAATTTCATTCTGAGGAAGCTTTCCTACATGGTGTAACACAGTGATAAATATATCACAGTGTGATGTGAGAAAGCTCAGGTGTATCCTGAGAACAGCAAAATCGTATTCCTCTGGCATCCTCATGTGGTTTTGTGTATGTTGCTCCTTTGAGTTTCCTATAGGGTGATGTGGATCAGCTCTGGGAAAATATGTCCATTGAGGTAACCACAGAAGGCTCATCTGAACTTCTTTCAGTTATATGTGTATTTTATTTTCTAGTAATAATATATGCATATGAGTCTATGTTCACTGATGTGGTGCTTGATGTGTAGTTTCCAGTTTGTGTGAATGGTGTTTGGCACAGCTTGAATTTCTGTACAGTATTGACAAGGATGCCTTACTTTGGTTCTCATGCCTGGTTTCTGTTACTGGCAGGTTACTTCTAAACCATATTGCTCAGCACCACATCTATACATCTTTTAAATACCTTCAGGGATGACGACTCCATCTGTTCTTGGGGCAGTGTGTTCTAATTCTTTACAGCCCCTTTGGTGAAGAATTTTTTCCTAGGATCCAGCCTAGACCTCTGCTGGTGCAACTTCAGGCTGTTTTTTCTTGTCCTGTTACTTGTGTGAAGAGACCAACACATCGCTACAACCTCCTTTCAGGTAGCTATAGAGAGTAATAAAGTCTCCCCTCAGCCTCTTCTTCAGACTAAACAAGCCCAGTCCTCTCAGCCACACCCCTGTTCTCTGGATCAGCATTTTTGTTTTTCTTGGGCAGGCTCCAGCATGTCGATGTCCTTCTTGTAGTGAGGGGTCCAAACTGTATACTCTTTTACAAGTGTCTCCACAGAGGCAGCTATCATTCATCAGATTTTTTTTGAGTCTTATCACCTTTTGACAGCTCGGTGGCCAAGGGCTGTGTGTGCCTCCTTGCCAGTGGAAACTGCAGCAGTAACTCAGCTCCAGCCAGAACCTAGCGAGGAATGGGGAGTGCATGAAGTGATAGAAGGGAGTGCATGGGAAGCTAGAGAGGGGTGGGCAGGAGGTGCCTTGGAGAGTACCCAGGAGTGTATGGAAGGAGAGCAAAGTGGAGTTTCAACTGCAAATCCAATTGCAATGTCCGTTGCCAGTGGCACCAGTTTTGAAGTGCCTGAGCTAAACTTCTGAATTGTTGTCTCTTATTTCTCTCTGTGGTAACACAATGTTACTGTATATAAAATGTTAGCAGCTCCATATTTTGATGTAGGGAGAAGACAATGCGGGCATTCAGTGCTGTGTTCCATTTGGAATAACAAAACAAAACAACAACAGAAAAAAAAAAAAGGAAGAAAATAAATAATTTTTGTGTCCTTTCCTCAGATTTATAAATGCAACATGAATTCTTGGATTTTGTGCATTAATATGGATCAGGTCTGTACTCTTTGGCTCAGGTGGGATTGTTTTACAGTAATATAAGGTCCTAATGTAGAATTCATGTTACAAGAACTGTGCTCACATTCTTACTGCTCTGAAAAGATGCCTGGCGTGTTCAGTAGCTATTCTGGTGTATTGCGTTCCCAGGCAACAAAACTGGAACACGTAGGACTGAAGTACTGCAGACTCTAGTCTGTAGACCTAATCCTGCAAATCCCTATTTACATAAATCCCACTGATTTCAAAGGGTCTGCACATGAGAAAGCAGGTTTTACAGGATCAGGCCATTCTTCCTAGAGACCAACATCTGTTGCACCAACTGTGATAATCTCATGACTGTTAAAGAAAACTCTGAAGTAACATTTTATCTGAGCTAAAAGAAAAAAGCAGAAAAGTAGCACTGTTGTCTGTTGCTAGTAGATTGTTACCAAAAGCAACTGTCTGTATACACTAGGTCTCTCTTCTATTTCTTTCCTTTCTATTTCTGTTTACTTATGAGAAAGTGCTGTATGTAGCTGAGTGGTGCCACTGCTGTTCTTCACATATGTTGTATGTTGCAGACTACAGATATAGAGGTATTTTTAGATACCAAAAGAGGTCTATGGTGTACATATTAATGCCTGTCAATATCTTGCTTTTGAAGTTTTTGTTAACAGAGAGTAAAGAAAATTTTAAGGTATTTTGTGTCCTGCAGTTCAAGTTGTGCTAAGATTTGGCTCTGGCTCAATTAACTAAGGTAGTACTTTCAAAGAGTTCACTGGGCATTCACTGTAGAACTGTCACCCATTGATGGATGCTCAATTTTCAAGACTGCAATGAAGAAAGAAATCCTAGCAAAAGCAGGTGGTGATCATGTTGGGAAGAGTCCACTTCCTTTACTCTCTACCAATAGAGTACACCTACATAGCTGTGGTAGTATTTGCTACAGCTTGAGCTGAATATGTTTTGTGACAGGTCTGTGGTGGAAGGGGCAATAGGATGCTGTGTTACTTTGGTTGACGCTCTGCTCCTGTGGACTTGGTTTTGTAATGCAGGAGCATGTGGAGTGGTAGCACCGGACTAGTTTGATGCATAGGCTGAAGATTTCAAGTGCATGTACGCTATATGCTTTGGGCTGTGCTGCTGAAGATAGAAAGGATATATTATTCACTATCCTTTTTATTAAAATAGATGTCATAATTAAAGAGCTTTAGAAGAGAAAAGAGAAAAAGCTTGGTAGCTCAGCTGGGCTGCAGTGATGGTGCAGCCCATGCACAATAGTTACAGCATCTACCCCAGGTTTTGGATTCCCTGTATAAGACAAGGACAGTGGTCTAGGATTTCTGTGAGCAAAAAATGGACAATAAACAACTGCTATTTGTGTTGTCAGACCAGTTGGTATGAAGTGGCAAGATGGCAGATATGCTGACAGTGCTAACTTGCTGTCAGAAGCTGCAGTGTTGGTGGACACAGACATACTACTCCTCTTGACTATAGCATATTCTTGATTTTTTTTCCTGATAATTTTGAATATTTCGGATTACTACCCTTTCACCTCTCTGAAATTAGTAATGTTCAAAGCCTGATAGACAAAGCTTAATGGCCTGTATTTTGACTGACATGAAAAAGCTGGACTATAAATGGAAGTTCAGCTTGAGAATGTATCACACAGTATCACAGTATCATCAGGGTTGGAAGAGACCTCACAGATCATCAAGTCCAACCCTTTACCACAGAGCTCAAGGCTAGACCATGGCACCAAGTGCCACATCCAACCTTGCCTTGAACAGCCCCAGGGATGGTGACTCCACCACCTCCCCGGGCAGCCCATTCCAGTGTCCAATGACTCTCTCAGTGAAGAACTTTCTCCTCACCTCGAGCCTAAATTTCCCCTGGTGCAGCCTGAGGCTGTGTCCTCTCGTTCTGGCGCTGGCCACCTGAGAGAAGAGAGCAACCTCCTCCTGGCCACAACCATCCCTCAGGTAGTTGTAGACAGCAATAAGGTCACCCCTGAGCCTCCTCTTCTCCAGGCTAAACAATCCCAGCTCCCTCAGCCTCTCCTCGTAGGGCTTGTGCTCGAGGCCTCTCACCAGCCTCGTTGCCCTTCTCTGGACACGCTCAAGCATCTCAATGTCCCTCCTAAACTGGGGGGCCCAGAACTGAACACAGTACTCAAGGTGTGGTCTAACCAGTGCAGAGTACAGGGGCAGAATGACCTCCCTGCTCCTGCTGACCACACCATTCCTGATGCAGGCCAGGATGCCATTGGCTCTCTTGGCCACCTGGGCACACTGCTGGCTCATGTTCAGGCGGGTATCAGTCAGCACCCCAAATCCCTCTCTGTCTGGCTGCTCTCCAGCCACTCCGACCCCAGCCTGTAGCATGGGGTTGTTGTGGCCAAAGTGCAGGTGCTTCTATTCACAAGGTGTAACTTTCTTTTCAGTGTCTTTTCTGGTTGTTACAGGTTAAGTTTCCTTAAACATGCAAGATTCATGAGTAAGCAGACATTTCGTTACGGTGAAAAATGCTTTGCTGTAGGTTTTTCCCTTATGTCACCTGTATCTCCACACTAAAATGATCCCAATTCCTGCTTCCTTATCATAGGCCTACTTTTCCCCTTATGCTTTAAGGCCTAAAGTAATGCAGCATTATATTGCCAGTGGTTTATAATGACGTTTAACTGTTCCCCTTTGCTTAGAATTAATTGCTTTGTGAAGTGGACCATCCTTTTTAGTATGTGTTTTCTATTTTTCACACTGAACTTTATGGAAGATCAGACCTATGCTAAATGCAAAACTTAAATCAACCATACGATGCTTACAAGAGAAGAGTGAGGAAGATTATCACCATAAATATTTAAACTGCAAGATGTAAACCACCAGGAAACAGAACTTGGGACTGAAGACAAAACAATTTGCACATTATTTTCATAAACATTAATATGCAAAATCTCTATGATACTCTATTATACAGAAAAAGAAAAAAAAAAGGACAGAGAACTTTCGTGCTAAGTTCCTGTATTGACACATTGTAAACGTAATTTGCTAGGAGCAATTAGGTAATTCAGTCAGCAGATTTTTTTAAAAAATTATATATATATTTAATTACACAGGACCAATATTCTTTAAATAGCAAATGTATAAGGTCAGTTTGCTCAGTGTAATTGTGCACATTATTTCACTTGCCTGCCCTTCCTGAACTCCCAGGGAATACTGTTAGTTCTTTAGGGTCTGAATTTATCTTTTGTTTGTGTCAGATTAAATCCAAATACTCTTAACTAACATTTATAGACCTTTTAAATTTAACTTGATTTTGTTTTGATTTATTTTGCCATTTGTTTATTTGATTTGGGTGCTTAGATTTTTTTTTTATATACCTCAGAACAGTCCTTGCCAGGATTTGCAAGTATAACATTACAGCAGATTATGCCAGCATGAGAAGAAAGTGAAACTGATTTCTAATCAAGGGGTAAAATAATTCATTAGTTTTGAAGAATAGTCCATTGTTTTTTTTTCAGAAGCTAGTTGCTGGTTGCAACAAGTAGTCCTTTGTCACGTTCTCTGTGGCTCTCTGTGTTGTGGTCTTGCATCTCAGGAGAAGTAATGTTCTTCGTCAGAACCAATGTTTGTCCTTAATCATTAAGATAACAGGATGTCTTGTCATTTTGCTGTGTTTTGAGGCTCTTGCTGAAGGTGAATTAATACCTTTGGAGTTCCAAAAGAACTTTATTTCTCTCTAAAAATGACATGGTGTCTCCTGACTAAGCGAAACATCTGTTGTTTATACAAACATGCTACTTTATCTTGTTGATTCCAGAAATACTTTTACACAGATTTGAAATTCTGTGTCTGATAGAAGAAGGAATGGAGTTTTCTGAAACTGTTGTCCTGTGCCTCAGTTCAGCACCAAGTGCAGCAGACTCTTTATTGCTGTTGAGGCTGTGATAGATAGTGATTGTTTGAACAATTTCTGTGGAGTCTGTGCTAAAGCAATGCTTGGCATCCTGCAGATGCATTCCAAATTTTAGGCTCTGGTTCTCAGGACTTATTTCTAAATTTAAAAAAAAATAAAGGTTAAACTGACTGAGTCAGTTCATGTACTCAGTGTTGTGAATATGCATTCTGGAGGTCTTTTGGTCTGAATAAGAACAGATATTTTCAAGAGCATGAAAAGATAGATATGTTCTATGTCACATTCTTTACAATGATTTCTGCTTTTGTGTATTGTACTTTCAATGCTAAAATGTAAAGTCACTGGAGAAATATCACTCATGCATGCAGATGCTCAGATTTGTAGCTTTTTCTCTGGTTTTGAATTTTGTAACTCTTTGGAAACAGCTGTGACATTCTGTTGGTGTTTTTTTTTTTTTTTTTTTTTTTACTATCAACATGCATAAATGCAAAAATATAAAAAAGAGTGGCTTTCAATCTGTAGTATACAAATAACTCATTGAAGTAATCTGCTGTCCATCCACGGACTCATCCTGCAGAGTGCATTTAATATATTTTAAAATTAAATATTCACTACAAAATTACATGGTGGCTTGTAAGAAATGGTGATGATCATTAATATTGTGTTTATAGATAAAAAAAATGTTTGGGTGAAAAGGACAGTTTAGTTGAGATGGGTATTAGATCTAATGATCTGCTGACATGGGTTTTAGGAAGCAATGCTTTTTGAAGTCAGTGACTGGATGGCATGATACAGTCTGGTTAGATTAAGAAGGCTCATGTGCTGGTACTGACACCATTACAAAACACGTGAATCAGTAATTCAGTTATCATCAAATAATTGGTATAGTCTTAATTTGAGGTCTTAACTGGAGAGTTTTGCTCAGGTGAGTAGATTGATTCACCTGAACTGACTTAATTTAAAACATAGTTTATCTTACAGCACTATATACTTTATTTCTACAGTGCATGAGTAGGTTTATGTTTATGCAGTCTGCCTGATTTCTCTGTCAACTCGTTCATTCTCTCTTCTTTTTTTTTGTTTTAAGGAAAAAAACCAAACCAGATTGTATGTATGCATACAGTATTCTTGTGCACTTGTAAGTGACCCAGCCTTTTATTTCAGCATGAAACTCCACAATCTAGGTGTGATTTTTTAATTGCAGTTATACAGTTCCTCTAAAGGAAGAGGGTGGGCCTGCTGACACAATGTCAGTCTGACTCAATGTTTAGTTGCAAGGACTTCAAAATCGCTGTCGTGGTCACCTTGGGTCACCTGTGCTTCCGTGTGCAAGAGCCCTGCGCTGGGTTAGCCCTTGAGGTCAGGGTCAGAGAACAGGACCTTTAGTGCACTCAGAGAAACGTGTTCTATTGCCCTGTGACAGTGAAGGCAAATGAAATAATTGTCATGGGCTGTTATGGGCAGTTCATCCAGGTGACCCATCACAGAGAAGGCATTTGCAGAGCCTGCAGGGGTGGCAATCATTGATATTCTGTTCATAGATAAAGAATATTTGGGTGAAATGGGCAGCTCTTTTGCAAGCAGCTCAACATCTATAGAGACAGTGAAAAAAAATTGCACGATTCAAGAGTATATTTCAGAGCACTTCAGAGGTTCATCCTGAGAATTACACAAGTGTGACTCTGGCACAGCTTTAATCCAGGTAATGGTATCAAGATGAAAGTGTCTGACACTTATTTTAAGAGATGAAGGTGCTTTTTCTTTGCTGCACAAAGTAAATATTTGAATATGCATGGCAGGTAGTGTTCTTACGCATTTACTGAAAAGTGAGAAATATGAAGCATCTAAGCAAGTCCAGATTTTTAAGAAGCCTCCATTTTATAATATGAATGCACCTGTTGATGTGAATGAAATTAACTTTTGGGCTACTGCAAATCAACATAAGCCTTGAATGGCCTTTATGTGCTTTCTTGCAGGATTTTTTAGTTTTGCTCTGGTGTGCTTTCCTCCTGGTATTTTTTTAAGTTTCTTTGCTCTCCTTTACCTATATTCCCAAAATGCTGTTATCTGCGGTGTGTTCGTTGACTAGTAGTTCATCTCTGCCTGTTTGTGAGGGATTTAGAAGCTAACAGCTGTATTTACATGCATGTTCCTAGCTGAGCAGCAAACTAGGAAAGTGAAGTTTAAGTGTACCATTGATGCATTACACCCAATAAAGAATTGCAGGGTGAAATAAAATAATTGCTATACATTCTTTTGGTTTCATGATAATTGTTATTTAAATTTTGGTTAGAGGAGTTACCATTGTCTGTTGTGTTTATGTGACCACATAAAGAGGACTTCAGTTCTGTGTTTTGTGACTTTCTTATATTTGTTTACCACTTCTTCCTTATGTCTCAGCAAAATTGTAAATTACAGATAACAACTTTCTACAGTAACTTGGCATTTTTGCTGTGGAGAACCAGTGCAGTTTTTACCACTAGTGGTGCAAGTATGTAGGCAAGGTTGCAGCATGCACATTGAAGTTCAGCTATGAAGTGTCATAGCCACTATTTCCTGCCTGGCTTACTCTCTTAAGATTTGTTAAGCATATTTAAATAAGGCAGCTGCCTCTAAGGTTGAAGTGTGCATAATTAAGACTTTCATACGACAGGTTTTCTGTAACAATTGAAGTCATAACATTTAGAGATTCAACTCAATTGTACAGATGCATTTACAAGTGTTATATTATTTTATTATTTGATTGTTAAATTTGAATATTCTTAGAGTATGTAGAATATAGTTTATTTGTTGTGGTTCATTATTTTGTTTTGTTTGTTTGCTTTTTCTTTCTCCTTACCATAATCATGCAAGAATATAATTTTCTTATAATTTTCTTACTGAAACGGATTTGAATCCAATACTAGAAGTACATCCTCCCCACACCCAACATGTGAAAAGATTAAAATATTTCCCCATTTATAGCATATTAAAAAAAAGTATCCAAACTTGTGAGATGTGCAGGAGGTCTGTAGAAAATACAAAGTTTCTTCCATTAAGATAATAAGCATCTTTCCTTAGGCCAAGCAAAATATCAGCAGCAAGTTGAAAAAAAAGCTTGATCATAGAACCATAGAATCAACTAGGTTGGAAGAGACCTCCAAGATCACCCAGCCCTATCCAGTCAACTAGACCATGGCATCATCCTGTGTGTGATCCCTGTTCATGCTCAAATGGGCCTTGTTACCACATTCTCAACTCTTGAAAATTAGAGTTGGTTTCCTACTCACATTTATAAGTATACTTCCCATTGATTCTCTGAGTCTGCACCAGACCTTCTTTTGCATTAGTCTGGTTCGGTACATTACTCTTACTGGTGTCTTGTTTTAGAAGGCAGAGCAGAATTGCATTTTATGGGCGTTTTATGGGCACTGCTGTGAAGCATGCTGTATCTAAGATTTTTTTTGTCACAACCTGATTTTTACATAAGTCAAAGCTCACTTTCCAGGAAAGTGTTTTGTGCTAAAGTGGTTTACACAGCATGTACATTAAGAAAATTGAAGCAAGATTAGGATGTATTAATGCAGCATTTTGTAAGCAGACCCAGCAAACTTTCTGTATACTCTGAGCCACCCAAGTGCATAGCAGCAAGAAGGCACACAGTTCTGCTGGCTTGTAGCATAGTCAAGGCTTGCATATGGCTGCCTACAAAGTACTGTATAAATACACTTGTACTTATAATAGCAGTATGAATAGAGGAGTGGTCAACATTGAGCTTTCAAATAGCTCCTTTCCACCTCAAGTGACAGGGATGAGGCAGGCTATGTGTCAGGGGAGCGTGGTGGTGTTACCTTTCAGAAGCAGCTTGTGTCCCTCTAGCAGGCTTCCTTTGAAGTTCCCAGCTGCCACTTAGCAATGTAGCCCACTCTTCTAATATGACCTAGCACAGCCATATCAGAGGTGACTCCAGCTAACTACCTCCTCTCTTTGCAAGACCTAGTTGCCCATTTGCAGGGAGGGATGGGCTTGTCCTAGACTATTTTATTGTCTGTGTTTGCTAGATGTAGAGCTTCATCATTTAATTCAGTTTGTAATCCCTCTGGATATTTTTGAGAAAGTTTGTAATAACAGCAGAAGAAACCAAACTTCTCAATATTTCCAGAACACAACATCTTTTTTTATTTTTTTTTTTTTGTTGAATTATTGATGCTTTTGATTTGAAAGGTCTTGGTTTCTACTGGCAAGAACTACAACTTCTTTTTTTTTTTTAAATTTTGTTTTGTTTCAAAACAGTCCTTGAAAAGTTACATTTGAAGACACAGAAGAGAATTTACCAAGGTTAAATCTTCATTTTCCTTCTATTCTTACTTCTGTACTCTCCAAACACTTTTGCTTCCATTTTATGGAAAATTGTTTTAAAATTGCTTGTTGTTACAATAAAATATGAATAATACATTGAAATACTTTAATTGTCCAGAAAACGGCAGTGATTTTTCTCAATTAATATTTGTCATAGAATTTACCATGTTCATTCATTTTTAGAGAGTGAAAAGCCCACAGATTTAACATGTGTACCTTGTTAGCAATGTTTTGACAAATAGCAGCAGCTGTATAAACTAATCTTTCTTTAGCTTTCACACATGGGACTCAATTAACAATGAACCACTGTCAGTACCTAATCCTTTCTATCTATTAAAAAAAAAAAAAAAGGTTTCCTGGTTTCTGTACATTTTCCCATCTGTAACTCAACTATTATTTTTACCTATAAACTGAGGGAAGTGACAGACTGTAAATGGATTGACCTTGCATGATGTTTCATATGTGATTTATAGAAGACAGTGGCACCTGTGTTTATATTCCTTGTAATTTCAGATTAAAGTCTGTTATTTGCAGAACATTCTAACGACTGCAGGGTCTAGAATAAAGCTTTGTTTGAAATTCCTGTATTTCAAGCTCTGAAGTATAGAGAATCGAGAAGTATTGCCCTAGGTATGCCATTCAGCCTTGTGGTAGTAAGTAAGAGGAAGAAGAAATCTGTGGGAGTTGTAGTAAGCCTGTGAACCCATGGTATGTGTTGTGCAGAAGTCTGTATTTGCTTATGGCACAGTCCAGGCACAAGACTTTGTCATTCCAAATATTTTTGCCTTTAATTAATTTCCAAATGGATCTGTAGCCAGCAGTTGAAGTACTAGAAATTTCCACAGTGGGAATTTTTCAGGTGTTTTAGAACAATAGCAAATACAAATTCAAGTTCCATTTTAAATGCACTTAACATTTGAACCTTCTGTTTGAAATGCTTGTACTAGAATTATCCAACAAGGACATTTAGAATTACAGGGGCTTTTACAGGGGCTTCTTCTCTTCGACAAGCGAGTGGAGAGATGGCGAAAGGATATAAAGACAGAACCTGGAACAATATGTAATTAAGTTTTTCTTTCACCTAGTAAAACTTAAGTAGAACTTGAGTTGATGAATCTTGAGTAGGCCATTGTCACTACTTGCCAAATAGTGCATGTTTGTGCATCTATGTAACCTATATTTGAAAGCCACAAATAGAAGCACGCAGTTTGGCGTAGCACCAGAAGCATGCCTCAGCACACTTCAGGAGATTCTTTCAAATCACTTACTGATTCAAAAATTCTGTGCTGTTTGCCTGTGCATGTGCCATGAGTGTCTAGAGAAGTTTAGCATGAATTCTACAGGAAAACTATGTGTGTTACCTTTGAACTGGAGATACGACGATTATTTATCCCTACTAATTTACTGTGACTCTTAGATATGTTAAAATATTCCTTCCTCCCTCCCCTTTCTTGTCTTCTGTTTCTCTCTCTCTCTCTCTTTTTTTTGTTTGTTTTATTTTTGTTTTTCTTGTGTGTGTACAAGGAATGGTCATGCTCCCACTGATGGAAAATTGCTGGAGACAGTGTACGTGGAATGGGCTACATAATCAGCATTGTTTTTTTCCCATTTACTTTGTTTTCTACTATTGATTTACTTCCTTTCTGCTGAACTTTTAATATTAGGCATTGACTAGAGCTTAGAGACTGTAGAATTGGAGTACAAATTCCTTAATAAAATAAATTCCACAGTCAAGAAATAATTTTGTTCATTCCCATGGTAACTGTTCTTTATGTTAATCCTCTTAGGCACATGGTTTATTTCACAGTGAAATTTTTCAAATGTTCAGATAAATTTAAGGGTGCAACTCCACGAAACAGCTGGGATGACCTCACGGATAGCTGCTGCACAAAGAAGCCCTTCCCTACCAGACCCATTTATGTAGCTTTCTACAGCAACCTTCTTTTACCTTGTTGCTCATGGCTGCTTGTCTCACATCTTTGCTATTCTCTATGTTATGCTGTCAGGTGTTTAGGTGGTCAAGGGGTGAATGTTATCTGGGTACTGATCTGGTTAAAATATTAAATTGAAAAACCAGATGTAGTGTTCTAATATTTTGAAATATACAACATGAAGCGTAGCACAAAAGTAACCAGCCAATTCAATTTTTAAGTAGAGTTTATCCTTCAGTTTTAAAAGAGTAGACCTGTTTCTTTCATGCTTCTTTACCACTCTAGATGCAAATATACAAAATCCTATGTAATATATTCTATAGTAGTTGTTATTCCAGTATAAATTACTGTTGTGGGCACCGGTCTTTTTGAAGTTAAAAAGGATGCTTTAGAAGAGGAAAAGATGTTTTTATTGCTTTCTAAATAAAAGGAATAAAAAACAACCTTTCTAAAGGAGTGTTATACCAGAATAACTGTTCTGGTAAATTTGCAATAGTAGACAAATCTTTTTGTGAACAAATACATTTTTGATTGCAAACTGTGTAAAAGAAAGTGAAGCAGATGCGTTTCACACTTAATGTCCGTACTCAGCAGAACAATTGCAGACATTGTATAAAAACTGAGAGAGAGAAAAAATGTCTTTTTCCTTAGATTTCAAAACCTTAGATGTGAAAATATTGTCACCTGGTAGTTTTTACTGTATTTCTTTCACTGATGAACAGAGAGTGTGCTGAAAGATCAGAGTAATGGAAGACAACTTATGCCATAAACTGAGTTTTCGGCTTTTAGTCTGGAGACTTCTTTAGGACAAACAGGTAATTACAATATATTCTGTCACAATAAGAAAAATACAAGCCCTGTTCTGTCTTCTCCCTGTGGTAAGTTCTACCTTGGTTCTCTGCTAGATGTCCACCAAGGCATGCTCTTACTCAGCCCCCTCAACAGGGCAGGAGAGAAAATAAGACAAGAAAGATGGACTATTGTTGCACATACACGGAGGTTCACTTCTGAATTACTGTCACAGGTAGTACAGATTCAGTTTGGGAAGAACTGATCTAATTTACTGCCTATTAAAACAGAGTTGGATAGTAAGAAAAAAACTAAAACACCTTCCTGGTACTTCTCCCTTTTTTCCTGGTTCACATTCCCTCATTCATCCCTGACTCCTCTACCTCCCTCCAGCTCTGGCCTTAATGGTGCGTGTGGATGGGGAACTGGGATTGTCTTCAGTCCATAACAGTTCCTTTCTCCTCTCCTTGCTTCATTTCACTTGTTCCAGTGCACATCTTCTCTAGGTTACAGTCCTTTAAGAAATACCAACCTCTTGCAATGTGGGATTCTTCATGAGCTCTACCATGGTCCCTTCCACAGACTGAAGGGAAACATCTGTTCCAGTGTGATCTTGAAACACTTCCTCTGTATTCGTCTTCTATAAACTTGGTGCTTGCAGGGTTGTTGCTCACACCTGTTTTTCCGCATTCCTCATTGTTTTGCCCTTTCTGAAATACGGTTTCCTAGAGACACTGGCAGTTTGGTTGATGGACTCAGCTGTGTCACACGGTGGATCTGTTATAGCTGGCTGTGTCCATCATGGAGCAGCCCCTAACTCTTGCACCAAGACTATCTTGCTCCACTGTCAGCGCCTCAGCATTAGTGAATGTCCTTTTCTGCTGGAAGAAGACTATTCATGGCATATACCATGGGGTATTAAGCCTTCTCTTAATAGGTAACAAAGAAGGAAGTGAAACACTCCTGTTCTTTTTCTGTGCTTCCTTCAAACTTACTCTATTAAGCTAAGCATATATCAGATATGCAAAGCATCTGAAATGTATTCTGCAAGAAATTTCTTGAAGACTTGGCACGGAACAAAAAAGACTTAATTATATTCACTACTTTGAACATGATTTTCAGTTACAGCTATATGTGTAAGGAGAATGAGATATGTTTCTAGTTGCTTCAGCTGAGGTTTTGGGTGAGTTTAAATCATAGAGGTGTGAGTGAAATCTTTGTTACTGTAGGTAAACAGGTATTTGGCATCTGTGTGGGAAACTGTGGTTTAGTTTTACAGTACCGATTTGTTAATTTCAAAACTTCAGACATAAAACTTTGCATTTGCCTCCTTTAGTTTTGTGGTTGGAAGCTCTAAAACTAAATGCCACCATTCTTCAGGACAACAATCTCTTCCACTTTTCCTCTTTCCTCAAACAACAGAGAAATTGCAACTTCTAGATCAGCAGTGTGATGTATTTATTATCCTTCAAATAGGCTTAGGGTTTTCCCTAAGTATGGAAAGCTTTTTAAAGTAAGCCAAATAAACACAGCTGCAAACTTAGCTACTCTCTTCTACAGCCCAGTAAAAACTTTGTACCAGTCCTTGGTGTGAACATTCTCAACTTGTGCTGAGTGCCTTTGTGCAGGGAAATTTATTGCATTTGCAGAGTTTAGCAATTGGCAGAGTTTAGCAATACGATGGCATTGCTAACTCTGGACAATACTACAGTGATTGCCCAGTGTGAACAGACTGTTAAATTAAATACTTCTACCATATTTTCATGTGTGAATTATGTCAATGGGCTACTGAAGAGAGTATCCAGCCATTTATTTGTTGTCTCTATTTTGGACTTTTTAAAAGAAGGCTAGAAATGGACTTACTTTCTCTGAAACTCCATTGATGTCAAGAATAAAATGCAGCTACTTTTTCTTCTTGAAAATTTAGTAGAAAAGAAGTTCCTTGGTAATGACTTTTGTGAGGATAACAGTTAATCATGAGCAGAATCAATATTATCAGTTTGTTGCAGAAGTACATGAAACAAACAAACAAAACAGAACAGAAAACAACCAAACAAGCAAAAACCCAACAAACCTGAAATGAACATTATAGTTAATGCTATTTTATAGTTGCAGGACCACACAAATATGTCCACTACAATTAATGCAGTTGTTACATCTATCCCAAATTTCAAAGTGGGCAAATTTTGATTAAAATTATATAAAAGATTGTCTTTTGGCTTAAATTTATGGTTTAGTTTATTAAGGTTTTGTTTGTTTGTTTGTTTGTTTTTTAATAGTTGATAATGTAGTACATTGTGTGCTTGTACTTGTGTGCAGATTTGTCAGATTCTTCAAAGATCCTTTTTAATTTTGCACACACCCATTCAGAGTGTACATTTTCTTGTTTAGTTTCTATCAGTCAGTTGTCAGGAACTTGGGTTCTGTGAAATCAGTTCTCTGGGAATTTGGATCAAGTTCTTCAGTTTCAGTGGTGACTCATTAATTCCTGCCGGAATGAAGGTGAAAGGCAAATTCCTTTGGGTATCAATAGGTGCCTCAGCTGCTCAACTTTTAGACTAGAACTCTGGATACATTTGCTTATCTCCCAGTTGAGATAAGACCTAATCATGTTTGTAAGACACTTTCAAACACTTGAATAAAAAACAGTGCACTGCTTATCAACATAAAATCTGCAATTATCTGTGGTTATTGTATTGTGATGTCTTGGAGACTGCTGTATTACCCTGTTTCTAAAGTAGGAAATTACTGTGGTATTTCAAAGATTATGATTTTGGGACTGTCAGTAAATCCCAACAAGGAGCATGTATGAGTCCAGAAGCTATGTACCAGGTTTTAAGAGTTCTGTGTTCTGATTTGGCTTGCTGGCTGGGAGCAAGTTTTTAAATGTCAATTATTACAATATTAATTTTCATCTGATGGGAAAAAAAGATACCTTTCTTGAAGTCTAGGAAATTAAAATACAGAATTAGGCATTCCAGTAGACCTGCAAAAGAGGAAATAGTTGAATTCTCGTACAAAATAATAAATACTTGGTTTTAGGGATTTCCTTGTCAAAATATAAGATCACTTTTGTATGTGTAGCTTTGTGCTCTCAGTTACACTTAAAATCTTCTAAGTGAACTGTCAGCTGAAGGGAAACTGGTGGGAATAAAAGCTTCTGTGGCATCCAAAAGTGAGTGCAGTTCTGAGTAAAGCACTGATGCATCACTCCAGAAGAACAGAGTCTGGCTGCTTTATTGCACAAACAGAGAGGAAGAATGACCCCACAATGGGTGGTATAGTTTAACAGTAGACAGCTGTTGGCAGTAGTGCCACATTTGGCACCGTCAGAGTTTTGGTTTGGCTTAATGACAGTGAACTACACTGCTTTTAAAAATAATTTTGGCACTCAGTACCAGAAATGTAGACCCTGTTGGTATAATCTGTAACTGAGCATGATTCAGAATAGAAATAGAAAGTATAGTTACAGACAGGACAATGCATTTGGACACTCCTTATCCTAGCAGTGGTGGCAAAGCTGTTACAGTGTCTCCTTTAGAACAGAAAGATGCTGTATCAAAAGGCAGAGTATATGAAAACATGAACAAAAATGTCTTAATAAAGAGACTGCAAAACCCAACCTCCCTAAGGCTTGTTTTTGTTTTGTGGTGTTGTTTTTAAATTCTCTGGTAGTGTTGGATGTCGCTGTTTGATGTCCTGCAGTTCAGGGAATGGCGCTGGCTCTGTAGTGTTTCTTCCAAGCTCTGTTGTGGCTGGAGCGTACACCAATTAATGATGTTGAGCACAGGCAAGTACCAATCAAAAAATGATAAAAACTGCCCCCAAAAGGCTAGGATCTACCACTGTGATTAATCAGTTGAAGTCTAGAATAGAAGTTTTGTTAGAATTGCTGCTGAAGAATGTGATCTCACTTGTGTAAAACAGAATTTTGAGGATTTAGTCTGGCTTCTGGTGTACTGGTTTTACAGGGAATAGCTGCTGAAATGGTTGCTAATCTCAGCAGAGAAACCCAAGAATGAAAAAGAAAGAGTAATTGAAAAACTGTCTCCATTTTAGACATGATTCCTTCAGAAAATAAAGACATTGATAGATCAGCAAGAGGAAACTAGTGTCTCCCTTTTTTTGTGAGAATCTTGGTTTGAAGCTGAGGGATTTGAGGTTGAGGGATTCAAAGCCATCAGCAGGCATTTTTTAATAGGCTGTTTTTCCTTGTGTTTTATACCTTTCTTTCCCCCTGAAAAAGCTGAATAAACTGAGTATGTAATACATTTGGATTTTTTTTCTGTTAAATCAAAACTCCCACAGGGGCTCTGAGGTATTGGAACTGATTTTAACAGCATGATGAATGGCTACAGAGAAGTAAAGGTTTGCAGTACTCTCTGGTTCTTCACTTCCAAAGTACAATGTTGCACATGGGCAAAATCTGGTTGGATAGATAAAGTTGCTTGGTGGTGTTCAGATAAGTAACGTTACTTACAAAAGGCTGGAAAGCGGATCCTTTTCAACCTAAACCATTCTGAATATCTAGAATGGCACTTTCAGAGATAGTATATCCATATAAAGGAAAAGGAAATGACTCAGGAGGAATTCTGTGAACCACATTTATCAATACAAAATTAAAAATGAAAAAGTAATCACAGGAGTTTTTTCTTGCTCGTGGTTTAGGTGTTTGTTTGCTTGCTTTGCCCTCATCACTCTCCTCCCCCACCCCCCCCAGTTGAAGATAATACTATTGTTGCTAACAATGTCTGCAGCTACAAATGGTTTTGAGCATACTCATGTAGGGTTGGGCTTTTTGTTTGTTTGTTTGTTTGTTTGTCTGTCTATGTATGTATGTATGTATGTATGTATCTATTCTGGTGGTTGTTGTTGCTTCCTGCTTTGTCACACAAAATGTCACTCCTTGCCCATATAAGCAGTCTCTGGATCAGACATGTTTGTGTTTGCCGATAGGATCTGGTATTCATTGCCTTATCTTTTTAATGCTGTTGGAGGTGGAAAAAGGCTGTTTCCCTCTTGCTAATTATGGTGAAGTGCCATATTATGTTGTATTGTATATAACAACTTCAGGGACTCCAAGGGCTTTAAGTTTTGTCTCTTGAGAGTAAGACTTTTCCTCTTTTGCTAAGCTCCAGGAAACTTGAACATTTGTGTTTCAAGACCACATACCACTGGGAAGGAAGCAGGGGTGAAGATGTATTCAGAGATTAAATAGATATGAGAAGCTATGTGCTTTGTGGAAGATCTAGGAACTGAAGAGTTTTGGGAAAGACATATTCTCTTTGGCATGTCCTTTGGCATTTTTAGGAGTTCAATGACAATGCAGCTAAATCTAGTAAGCTGTCAGAAAATTCTGTGTAAAGCTGTTTTTAAAGTGTGGTTGATACAGACCACACTTCTTGCATACTGTTCTTGCGCTTCAGCCTGCATAGTGAATATGCAGTGTGTCTGTATGTGGGTGCACAAGCTTTCATGTATTCTAGACGTGCTTTTCTGGAATGCACATTTATTATTTGTCATGGTAAAGGAATTCCATAACTGTGGCAGGCATTTATTAAAAAATAACCTTTAAAGTGTTTTTACTAGTTGAGCATTAAGTTTTCTCGCTTTGATGTTGCATCTGGAGGTTAAGAGTATGATTGTAAATTTGGACCCATAAATTCTGTTCATCTACTGAAATGCTGTTAATTCCACAGCATTTGTGTTGATAGTTGGGAAAAACAGACCGTTCAGGAGAAATCCAGATTTACCAGATACTTTGTAACTTGTTACCACTCAAACTTCTGTCGTGGATGCTGTTGTAAATTCAGTAACAGTGTAGTGGTTAAGAACAAATTTTCCTTTCCTGTTTGGAATTCCAAAGCAGAGTAGCTCAAGGCCAGACTCAGCGTCCTTCACAGCTACACTTAAAGGCTCTTGAAGGGCAACATGTCCTACAGCAGTATATACTTCGTATTTTCCTACAGTAAGAACAGAAGCTGTACATTCCCACAAACTGAAATATTTGTGTTTGTATCATTGAATAAATATTATTCATACATAATTTTTCCTTTTTATTAAATAATTCATGAAACTAAAATTAGTGAGAATCTGGAATGTGCCATGATCTTCCTTGCTTTGTTTCTTCGCAGGCTTCCTGTTTGTTGTTTTGTTTTGTTTGTTTTTTGGTGATGTGAAGGAGCAGTATGGGCATGTGGACCAGAGAGGGAAGGAACAGGTCACAGGGACAGCATCTCAAATAGTTCTGTGGCTGGGAGTGTGAGTGTAGCACAGAGTAGCAGAGTCTTTTAGTCTACAAATGCAGTCCTACTGTGGAGGAAGCCATAGGCTCCAGTATCAAGCCATCAAGTCCCCAGTGAAGATGATTTCTCAAAAAGTGGAGATTTTGAGAAAACCAAATGTGAGGCTTATTCTCCCAGCCTTGTAAATCTGTTTAGAGCAGTCTGCCTGTGTGATTAATATATTTCCTTTCTCTGTGTTACTGTGATTCTGCAGCACTGACACATTCAAGTGATGGTAATTTGTTGTTTTGGGGATGAATATTGGTCATCTTATTTGGAAAAAGCAAAGCCAAGAATACCTTTCTAATATTTACTTTCTTTCTGTGGCTCTCAACTTTGGGCTACATGAAAAAAAAGTTGACTAAACCCTCCAAAATCTTCTTTCAAATAGGGAAAATACATAACTGAAGGTTAACAAAATAAAAGTGGGTAGGCAAAATGAGGTTCTAACATGGTTTTCTCAATAATTAGCATATATATTAGTTTTAAAATATGAAGAGGCTAGACGACCAGTATAATCTTGTCTGGAAGTCAATTCTGCAGCATTTTTTTCAGCAGAAATAATGCTGGAGGTCTTTATTTGCAAAGGGTGGTGGTTGCTTCTAAAACATTGCAAAGTATGCGCTAGTGGGAGAAATAGTGTAGGTAAAGCCAACCTTTAACGAATACTATCTCACCTACTGCTCGGATTCTCTTTCCTGACTCGCTTAGAAAATGTTTTCTGTTTCTTGTAACTGATAGAAATAAGAATTTATGATAGAGATATTTGTTGAGGGTGGATTGTTTATAACAGGGAAGCTGCTTAGCTATGCTTTTTGCTGTTCTAGAAGAGCTGTTGGCAAAGAATGTGTTAGGGCCAATGGAAAACAAGCACTTTTCCAGCATTTATATATTTAATGCCATTAATGTACTTAGACCTTTTTTGCCCACAAAAGTTAAACACAGTTCATGAATGTTTTAATGTTTTATCCATAATTTAATTTGGTAATAAGTCTGAGAATTAATCAAAATTAATTAGTCTTCAATTGCACATTTAAGAGCCACTTTTGAGAATGAAGTATATGGTGAGATGCAGGGCCATGTCTTTTACATTGAAAAAATCATTCTTTCCAGAAAGAAGTGCTGCAAAGAACAGAAAATGTGCATCATGTCTATGACTGCCAGAGGCCTTTAGAAGTTTAACCAGAATATGTATGATTTAACCTTTTAAGTCAGGATTGAAAGCAGGACTTGATAGCTTTGACAATCAAATCGAAAGGCAATATCTGAAAATGAAGCATGGAAGTGTTTTATCCTTTACACTCTGAACTTAGTGGAATCTGACTTGCAGATATTTTACATTTTGAAATTTTTATTGCTTTTGCTATTTGCCAGGGAGTTAAAGTTTAGCTTAGACTTCAAACTTTATTTTTTTTTGTCCCCCTTAGTATTTTCCCTTAGTCCTTGGTAAGCATGCTCCAGTCTGAGAATGTGTCTTTAAATGGAGATGATATATGCACCTCTTCCCCTAGGTTGTTATGGAATCCTATGGAAACAAAATTTCTCACAGAAGAACATGCTGATTTACAGGCCTGCTGTGAAGATCATGATTTTAACATGTTTTTCTTCTCAAAGCCCATACAGAGGTGTAGAGATGTGTTCTACAGAAAAAAAATTATCCACTCCTAGCCTGTCTTTAGTTTTTTCCTTTGGCAAGTTAATAATGCTCATTTTTTAATAAGTTAAATGTGGAGAGTTAGATGGTTTTCTTCTGGACATTTTTTTTGCTGTGTATTTCCTTTCCCTAATGTGAAGTGTGTTTATTTCTATATGTGACAAGTCTGCAGTCGTGTGTTCTTTCTGAGTTATAATGACTCAGATGTCATAATCAATCTGATGAGCAGGTGGGGGTTATTAGCTTTGTGCTTCACTTGCTAATAGCTGCACAGTTTTTCTAAAGTACTCTTTCAACTAAGGAGGCATTTCTTCACATAGAATAAACAGTGCAGCACAAAAGCCTCAGTTAGATAACTATCCATGGGTTTGAAAAGCTGCCAAGCAGATGTTGTTGTTGGAGCAGGCCCAGACAAGATTGGGCAAGGCAGATGCAAGATGGGGGAGGAGGTTACACACAATCCAGGCGCTTTCACTCTGGTGACTGCAGAATGGGAAAATGGGAGGTGTCTTCCCATAAACCAAATCCATCCTTCTCTAGTCTCATACTCATTCCTCAAGATCCACCCTTTAACTGTAAATAAACGGGGAGGAAGCTCCCTCCCCCTACTTTGTCTTTGTATCCATGTGGGAATGAAACTGAACGTTCATCCAGCAGCCAGTGACTTCTGGTTTGCATTAAATCGTCTGTGTGCAATTTTTGAGGGGCCTACAGAGACTTTGCTTCATACCTATCAACATATGTAATGAACATGACTGCAATGACATTTACCAGAACTCTTAGGTTCTGCTTTACTACTATAAATTAGGTTGTGCAAATTTAAAACAAAATGCTGCTTTGTTCCCTGTCACCTGTTACTGTAGATTTTTTCCAAGAGATTTTTTCTTTATTAAAAAAATCAGAAAGATCAAGTATCAGTTTTATTTTATTTTATTTTAAGTAAGAGAACACAGAAAATCCAATGGATTTGTATATGAGAGACAAAATGATTGGACTGAAAATAGAGCTGATCTGTCTTTTACTCTCTCTGGATTTTTTTTCTCTCTGAATCCTAGGCTTTTTAGAACACATGTCTCTGTGTGTGTGTGTGTCTCTCTCTCTCGATTAAATTGTATTATCCCATTTTTCTTTGACTTGAGCTCAAGCCAGTAGTCTGGCCTTTTATTGCCAAGGGATAATGTTTTATAATGGGCTATTAAAACACTTGGAGCTTCCATCCTATCTTTCAAATCTGTATACGCATAGATTGTCTTTCTGTGGAGAAAGAAAACCCCTCAATTGGCAGAAATCAATGGATTACACGCATGTATGGCATAAATGACTTAAAAGAAATAGGTGCTTGTTGAACTAAATACAATGTAAAAATATCACAGTACCCAGATGACTGTATTTTTAGAAAGATTATGTCATGAGGTTCTTGTCTCTGTACTTTGTTACCTCCAATCATAGTTTGTTGATTCTTTTGCAGACTCATATGGTACATGCAGACAACGATTGTCCTACAGTCTCTTTAACCATGGAAATTTACTGGTATATGACAAGACATGCAAGTCATGTGTCCTTTCAGTGTTACTTACAACACAGCTAATATTAGTTTTGAAAGGACCGAGAGCTCAAAACACATCAATGTATTCTATACAGATATGCATACTTAAGTATTTGGTACATTTGACTTGTAAAGATCCTTAATCTTCAGTAAGTATTGTAAGAGTCATAAAAGCTCAAAACAAGAGTTTATTTACTAGCATGTCCTTTTTCCTAACTTAGAATTGATTTTTTCAGTCAGAACACGGTTAGGCTTGCATGCTTCGTAAGATAGCAAAGTACTAATGTCTTCCTGAATTAAAAGAGTAATTTTTCATTTCATGAAATAAGTTGAGCCTCTTACTGCAGTGGTCTAAGAATTTTTTTTTTTTTCTTTAACAACATTGGTTTTCATTGTGCTCCTTCAGCAAGTCCATGGAAGCTTGCTGACTTCATCTCTTTAGGATTTGTTTAGCTAAGGTGTGCATAGCACAACTTAAATAACCGAGGAGAACAGAATGAAGAAATGTTAAAAAAATTAAAAATCAAATACTTTTAGGAGAGGACTGCTGGGAGAAGGTACAGCTTCTATACATCTTGATGTGCACACAGATTGACCAAGAAACATGCATCTTGACACTTTTCTTGGTGCTCCAAGATGCTGAAGTTGTAAGATAGTCTATACATCAAGCCACAAACCTTCTTTCATTAGTTCCATTTTAACCTATTTGTTTTTCATCCTTGATTGAAAAGTATTAGATAGGACTGTTAAGATGTTGGTCCTGCAGCCATGTGTTCCAAAATTGTGCTACTTTTGTGTTTCATTCAGACAAATGCATAGGATTAAAACCGGTCTTTTTTTCTAGGTCTGGTTAAAAGATAAAATCTACCAGTAGAAAATATGGTGGCAAATAAAGCAATTATTATTTTACAACAACAAAAACAACAATAAAAATAAACTAATAAACAAAACCCACCAAACCCAACCTCTCAGATTATCTGCTAGGACAAAACAGGCCAGTCTGCAAAGGATACTTAGTAAAAATTTTACTGCTGATGTCCTCACGCGGTTTCATTCTGGTCTTTTTTACCATCTTAGCAGTCTCTAAATTGGTGACAAATTTGCCTTGAAAATAAATGAAGAAACTTTTAGAAAATAATATAATTTGATTAGTTTAGATTTAAAACGTTTTAAACCGCTGAATGATAGCTATATAGTTGCAGCATAGTTTCTTGTTTTCCTGATGGTCTTTCAGTTTCACTGCTGCACAGTATGTCATAATCATGGAAAAATAAATTAAGCCAGAAGAGCTTTAAGATACATTAAAATAATTTTAGCAGTCACTAGGGCACCAGCCAGCTTGGCTTAGCACTCTTCTAAGTTAAAAAAAATGAGAGAGATCAAATTGGAAAAAAAAAAAATCTGGACTAGTTTGTACCTTTGGTCCTTTATGCCTTTTAACTTGTCCAGATATAAAGCTGTGTGGATCAAAGACCAAAAGTCACACTTAAAAGCCTGAACAACAGTGACCTTGAAAATGAATAGACCACAGAAAATAAGACAAATATGGCAGCAAGTATGAATCACTTACATGTAAATAGGAAAATCCTGATCCAAAAGCAATCACTGATACTGAGCTTTGTTCTAACACATGTGCTTCAATAAGAACAGTTCTTCAAATGCTTTGATGAGCAGTGCTTAAGCTAACAGTCTATCAGCTAGCTAAAGCCAATCTTGAATCAGAAGCATTTTGAAGGGGGCAAAATAGTTAAATGGTTTTTCATTGGCTTTTTTTTGTGTGTGTCCTCCCCACCCCCATTATTCTAGAGTTCATATTTCCATCTGGGACTAGATATGCAGAAATAACTCAAGTCAGTCAATTTTTACAGCGTTTCTGCTCTAGTTGGGGAAGGAAAGTATTGGCTTGATTTTGTGAGATTCCTAGTTTAACACTTCCTGAAATATCTTCTTATGAGGCGAGGGTCAGATGTGGTACAGAAACTTCTTCCAGTTGAATAAATGCTGGCGACAGTCTATGGCTTTTTGCAGTGCAACTGTAGCCTGTGTTCAGTTGAACTGCGGCAGTGTTTGTTTCGGAGTCATCTGTTGTTCTGTTGCACTCTGTAGGTTAGACAAGGCTTCAGGTAAGATACTGCTCTTCACCTTTCTTCAGGAAGTTCTGAGAAAGAAAGTATTCTCCACATTTCTTTATTTCATTTCAATTTAATTTTTTTTTAAAGCAAAGTGGATAAGCAATCAGTGGAATTAATTGCTGCAGAAGAATACAGAATATGATCATAATAGGAACACTGGTAATTTGTGATATCCACAGAACAGTAGGAAATCATAAGAATCCATGTCTTAGTTTTATTTTGAATGTATTAGGTTTATTTTAAAGGTACCTTTTCTCAGTGCCTTTATCATCTACAGGAAAGTTTTGCAGTTTGACTTACAAGTTTATCTCTAGTGGCTTTCAGTTGTCCAGTTACTTTATTTTTCTTTATTTATCTTTGCAATGGTACATAGACATTGTGATTCTGATTTCATTAACTTCTTGAAGTATGTGAGTTGGCATATAGCTGGTATCTGGATATTTCAAAATGCTTATGTGTTTTTGAAAATTCTAACCTCAATCCCTTTCTATAATGTTTTTTTCTAGCAGCCTTCCAATGCCATGTAACGTAGCTAAAAGTGGGGTGAATGTTTGTTTTTGACTATACATGAAATAGAAAAAATGCAGAGTTCCCATTATCCCATGTCAGAGTGGACTACTTCATAGAGTCCAAGGATCCAGAGATATCAAATCTGTCTAGAATCTCAGTGCACAAATACTGAGTGAAGTGAGAACTCTAATTTGTGATCTTCAGCCTTCCCAAGAGCCAGGATCCCTGAAACAGGCTGCAATATGCAGTTCCCTCTGAGTTGTACAAAACCCCTAACAGAGACACTACCTTAATGGTTTAATTTAACTCCACACATTTATGATATTGGACCTCAATGCATAAATTGTTTTATACTAATTAAAGAAACCACTGCTTTGGTGTGTGTATTATCATTGGCTTGTGTGCTGTAGCTACTTTTTTACTCCATATTGTGCTTTTACACCTATTTTATACTGTTACTATTGTGTAGTTGGCTTCTTGCCACTGTTATCAGAAGCATATTTACAGAGGTAAATTACCTTATGGTGAGTTAAGTGTGCCTGCTTCTGACTTGATGGGCAATATGAGAATGGGATTTCTGCAGGGTCTTCTTACTTAGCGTGATACCAGACAGAGTTTATTTGAGGAAAGCATTTTTATACTCACAGCACTGGAAGGAGTCACAGAGGAACCTGCCTTCTTAAGGGGTAGAGGACATTATGTGTATCTCTGTTGTAGGACCTACTAGAATTCAGCTAAAGTGAGAAGCCAAGCCTCCCTTCATGATGGAAATCATAAGCGCTCACCTCGTCTATCCGTATTGCGGTGGAGGTGGTAGTCAGGGAGAGACATGCAACTATAGTAACTTAACTAAGTACTGTTCTGAACCCCAAACACTCCTCAAAAACAGAGGAGTGTCTCTTGGGATAAGAAGAGTAGCTCAGACTGCTTCAAGCATCTGGATAGAAAATCAGACTGATCATTTTTTTCTGAAGCCAGAAGTTTGTCAGCCAGATTAGTTTTGAAGGCAAATCCCTTAAGAGGCTAAATGCTGTTGCTGTACCCTGTGAAGACCCATATCAGATATTAAGCACGGCTACAGTTCGTTGTTTCTTTGACAGTCCCATATAAAGACTTTTGCTATCTTCATGTTACTGCAATTCAATGTCCGAATTAAAGGTGCATTTACTTTATTTTTATTTTATTTTATTTTATGAAAAGAAAAGAATAGGAAAGGAAAGGAAAGGAAAGGAAAGGAAAGGAAAGGAAAGGAAAGGAAAGGAAAGGAAAGGAAAATCATTCTTTTTATTCTAAGAGAAGCTGTTAGTAGCTAAGGCAGCCACACTCTTCCTCATTACAAGCATGCTTCCTGTTGCTTATGGACTAGTAAAACTTTACTTCTTTGAGCTTTGACTTGGATTTTCATGTGGTGGGGACAAGGAGATCAGAGGAGTGGAAGAATGGTAATAAAATGGAATAAAGAAGAGTGGGTTACTTGTAAGTACAATTGCACTAAAAGATGCAGTGTAATTATATCAGATTTATTAATTGATAAGACACAGCTATAGAAGATGTGTGTCTTTTCTGGGAAAATTTTAAGTGTGAGAGCAGGAACAATTTTTGGCTTGCTGAAATGTCAGTAGTGAACAGAGGAAATTAGCAAACCTCAGCTATTTGTCCTTTCTTAGACATTTTTTTCTTCAAAATAAAAATGATAGTGAAGCCAGGAAGCCACAGAGCTATTAATTATGTTTTAGATCTATTTCTAATGTGATCAGAAGCCATTATTCACTAGATAATCAGAAGCCGCTGGTTCTTACCTGTGGCAAGTTCTGTTTTATGCTACGGTATGAAGAAGCATAAACTATCTAGTAGCACAACATCAAATAGTTTCTTCAAAGCGTTTTGATCACAGCATAATTGCAGATTTAGTTTAGGTTATTTTCAGAAAAGCTGCAAATGGCAGTTTTGATTGGAGTGCAGAGATCGGTGTGAAAGTGTGCTCTAACTCTAAAAATTAGTCTGTCTGAGAAAGGGAAGTTCTCTGTGCCTGGCCAGCACAGTGTAAAATACTTTGGTCTGGCTCCTACCCTATCAAGTTGTTATAGCTTCATGGGGCTTGTTTCTTCTCATCTGTTACCAGTAACAAATATTCTGCAGGCCAAACTATGTCCTCAATTGCACTTTTGCCTTGAGTTAATCTGCACAGGTGTGCAGCTTTAATAAACAAATGTAGTTGTAATAGAAGGGCTAGAATCTATTTTTCCTGCTTTCTCAACTACATAAACTCTTCAAAGCTAATCAAAGTAAAGTGTCTTTTGGTTTTGAAAATGGGTAGGTTGGTCCCTGAATAAACATGTTGCTGCTGTTTTAGTAATGAACCTACCATTGTTTTTTACAAGTTTTCATAATCGTATTCTAAAACTTTTTTTTGTAATTACTTATTCCTCTAGCCTTTTTTGAAGATGAAGTCTGCACACTGATGTCCATCACTCTCCAATTTATTTAGCAAAACTTCTTAAGAGATTAAGGAAAAAAAATCACATATCTGACTACATTTTTGCAGCTATCCATATTTCTTCAGAGTATCACTCAGACTTTTATATTTGCATTATACAGGAAAACCATTCTGGGCAGTTCTAGTTCCTACAAAAGAGATTGCTTTCCTAAACACTTTGAATGAAGAAAAATGACAAATTTGGGCCTCTGACCTTTTTGCAGTTAATCACTATGTAACATATGCATAACCACAGTTGCTCATCCTCATTGATTTAGTATGTCCCCATAAATTCATTTTGCATAGCTGATCACTGAGGTCTAATTGACTGAATTGTGAGTTCAGTCAGTAACAGTTTTTCTTCACAGAATTGTAGGCTCTTTCTGCGTATGTTTTCTGCGCTGAATTTGAGGATGAAGACATTGTAGTGTACATACCTACCCAGCAACCAATACCAAACCCAGTCTTTCACATGAAATACCATCACAATTTTAGTTACAGGTGCTTTTTTATTGTTTCTGAAAGGCTGAAGCTTCTGCCCTAAATAAGACCAAAGCCTCCAGTAGTAATGCTCATGTTGATTATGGTTCACAAAATCATCTAGGTAAAAACTGTAATTGTCCTTAGAAATAAGTTGGCTGAGGGAGTTGCCAAAGACTTCCTTCCTTCCTTTCTTCCCCTTGTTGCTTTGCCTGGCATTAGGATATTTCTTCATGAGTGAGACCTGATCGATCATGATTAGGTTCACACATGGAAATTTTGTAGAAAATCCATGTCAATTGTGGAGCCTTAGTGGTCAAATACCTTACTAGGATCCATACAGTGGACATGCACAGGGGGAGGTACTTAAAAATTAATAATATTTTTCTTCTATTTCCCCCCCCTAGCACTTGTAAGTTATTCTTCCTTTAGAGAAGCTTAGCAGATTTTTAAATAATACAATCTTATATATGGTTGACATGAAAGAACTTGTGAAAGGTGTATGTTTGAACCCCTATTGTGACAGTTTGAGACCCTTGACGTAGAAATATCTTTAACTAATGCTTAGGTGGAGATTTCAGCATGTGTGTTGCTGTATCTTGAAAGTACAGTCCTTGAAAATGTGAGATACCAGTTTTAAAGACTTTTATACTTTCCTATGCAGTGGCTGGTAAATGGATGTGAGGGTGAAATCACGGCTTCAGATGCACTTTTTGTTATGCTTTGGGAAATTCACTGCTGCCTGGCACATAGTAGGTGAGGAGCTTGTGACAAGAGTATGTTCTGGACAGCTACTTTGGTTTGTATTGCATGGTAGTATAAGCCTTGCTGCACACATTGCCCAGCGAGCACACAGTGAGTGTGTGCTTGTACCAAACTGGCATTTACCCTTCGAGTATTTGAGGTTATTTTACACTGTGCTATTTTGAGTCCTCATCTTCCTCTAGACCTGTCCTAGCCCCCATCCTCCACTCTCTCCTTACCATCTTTGATCCTGGCAATAAAAGTTCATTCCGTACCTCAGGTCAGACAGAAATGATGCATTGCATCACAGCTGCTTTTATGAAAGTGTTTATTTCATATCTGAAATGTTTTTATATACGTTTGCTCTGCTATGACTTGCAGGAGGAGAAAGAAAGCAGTTTTACTGGAGGCAAAACAGCCACCTGTGAAAACTAATTGCGTAGGCTGCATTGTGCTGGTATCTCTGGGAATGCTCCATCAGGAAGAAAGTAAATATCCTTAATCTGCTTGGAGATCACCTGTGTGCCAAATGATCTCCTTTATTACAGTGGTAACTGAAATATCCCTTCAGATTTGTGGTGATACGTGCATGAGGGAAAGGAAATGTAACTCCTGTAGATGCAGGTGTCTCAGCCCAGCAAAGCATATAGACAAATGAAAAATTAAGAACTGAAGAGTCTTTAACTAAATTGTCTCATTAAAGACCGTAATTTAGTATGCCTGGTATTTAGTTACATTTAAAGATGGATTTCATGGCACCACTCTTCACCTTTGTGTTTTATTTCCCTTAGTAAAAGAGGCCTACAGTGTCAAGCTATGCCTCTCTCTCTTCAGTCCTACTTTAAAGTTCTGCTCTCTGTCAGCTCTCTCTTGCAAAAAAAAAAAAGAGTTAAAAATGCAGAGCTCTAAGGCAGTTTAGCTGCCTGACACCTGTGGACGTGTTGTTTGTGTGGTCCTGCGAAAGCTTGCTGCAGACAGAAACAACTGTTTTGTTTCTGCTACGTGCCGTACTCCTCAGTGACTGCAGAGGACTTGTTGCTTCTTATCTCCCCTGTTCCCATGTGCCAAGGGCATGCCACATGAGTGTCCAGTGGTCAGACATTTGTCCCTGTGTCTCAGGGCATGGTGGTTACTGGGTGCAAGGTGTGAGCATTGTCTGTGACACGATGATCTGCACCCAGGATGCTCCTTGGCTTGCTGTAACGCCAAAGGCCAGGCTGCTCAGTGGACAGAAGTACTTCAGTTCTGTCACCTGTCTGTCTCTTCATTCCAAATTTAGGTGATTTTTTTTTCCCTTGCTTTTTGACCTTCAGTTCCATTGTGTCTTAGAATCGTAGAATAGAATCATAAAATCAACCAGGTTGGAAGAGACCTCCAAGATCATCCAGTCCAACCTAGCACCCAGCCCTAGCCAGTCAACTAGACCATGGCACTAAGTGCCTCATCCAGGCTTTTCTTGAACACCTCCAGGGATGGTGACTCCACTGCCTCCCTGGGCAGCCCATTCCAATGCCAATCACTCTCTCTGTGAAGAACTTCCTCCTAACATCCAGCCTCTACTTCCCCCAGCACAACTTGAGACTGTGTCCGCTTGTTCTGCTGCTGGTTGCCTGGGAGAAGAGAGCAACCCCCACCTGGCTACAGCCTCCCTTCACGTAGTTGTAGCCAGCAATGAGGTCACCCCTGAGCCTTCTCCAGGCTAAACAACCCCAGCTCCCTCAGCCTCTCCTCATAGGGTTTGTGTTCCAGGCCCCTCACCAGCTTTGTTGCCCTTCTCTGGACACGTTCCAGCACCTCAACATCTCTCTTGAATTGAGGGGCCCAGAACTTAGATCAGTCTTAGAGTCTGATCAGCTCAAGAAATGACCATTTTTTGCCTAGCAACATGGAAACTTGCTACTGACTCTATTCCTGTGATTTTTAGCCGCTGAGTAGAGTTTTCAGACATCCCTTCACCCATAGATTTTCCACCATGACTATTTACCTACTTTTGGGAAATCTGAAAGAGAAGTTGTTGGGAAAATGGAGAAAATGGTAATTAACTACTTTTCTGCCCTGTTTGTTTGAATATGATATTTGACTGATATTTCACTACAACTTAATTCTTGCTGTGTGGACTTAGTGAAAATGAAACATCATGTAGAAAGTTGTAAGTATAAATACATATTGCAACCCTGTGTTACAAGCAAAATACAAAACCATGCTTTCCTTATGTCTTTCCTTAGTCTAAACCTCAGGTTAAGAAAGTTAAGGCTGGAACTTGGAGGAAAAAAAATGTCAGCTGATAAAGAAAAAAAACTGAATCGTGTCCTGTGGCATGTATTGTGGTTTCTAATACTCAAAACCTGAGAATAACAGAATATTTAGTAACAGCAGACAGTCTCTCTATGAAATAGATATATTGAACACTATTCTGTTAGGAATGACTAGATGAACCAAAACTGGAATGACCTTGAATTCTGGAATTGACTCAGTATTTTACCACTAATTAAATTAATCTTATACTTGAGATTGATAGCAGTGGATATAAATAGAAAAATGGAGATACCAGAATGACAACTTGTATATGGTATCGAGAGATTTCATAACATGTGGGATCAGATGAAGCCACAGAACAGATTGTTGCCACTAGGTGGGAGAGTACTGAACCTGGATGAAAAAAGATGTCTCCCACCAGATCAAGCAAGCTATGTGTTACTTTTGCTTTCTTGTGTCTTGTAAATTAAATGAGGGACAGTTTTTACCTCTTCTGGTTGTTATTGGACTGCTACTTACTTCAGCTTCCAGAATGACAGGTTATTTTCCCTTTGCAGACGTAGCTTTTTTTGGTTAATAGAAATGGTTGCTCTAAATGCAACCTTATACCCTTTCCCCTTACACTTGAGAAGAGACAGGTGGCCTATTTGTCAAAAGTCTGAAATGCTGGAGGAAAAGAGGATGTTGCCAATGCCAAAGAAGTCTGACAAACAGACACCTGTTGTTATTTCAAAGTGCAGTGCTTCTGCTGATAATTGGTTGAGGTTTGAAGTTATGTGTGATTTAACTTGAATTTATAATTCCAGCAGAGATTTACACACTGGGGTGAACAAGGACAAGTCAGAAGCTGAGAAGTTACTGTTAGATGTTTTTCGGAAATTGGCAGTGATCCTCTAAATGAAAAGGAGTCCCTACATTTTTTCAGGCAGACACTGGCACACATCTACAGGGATAGGCATTTGAGCTAAAGCAACTTGGGGCTGTGTTTCAGCCCAATCTATTTTGTCACCCGCCCATCCTGACATGCTTGCTTTGTCAGCCAGAGATTATTTCCACCCTCCCCCTGAAAAACTCTGTGTCTGTGGCTTCCTAAAATTATTCTGGGCAGCAGTGTTGAGCCTGAGGCTCCAGCTCAGTGTTTAAAGCCAATTTTTCTACTATACTCTTGCTGGTTTTTATCTTACATCAGTGCCTCTTTTGCATCTGACAGAAATATTACCTGGCACTGGTCAAAGGTAGCAGAATTTGGCTTTGTGAAAATTACTGTGACACCTGAAAACTGACTGTTAAGTCAGCTGGTTTTCTATATATGTTTATTTTGTGATAAAAATATCAGCCCTGCCCTGCATCTTACATTAAACAATGGACCTTTGCAACTGAAAGTGGAGGAGAATGGTAGCTTCATCACCTTCTTCTGGTACAAGAGTGCTGAAGATACTCTCTTGCTTTCATTGTATTTTCTCTTTCACTGGTTGTTCTCCATGAGGTCCTTCTAAACATACACCTGTATCCTGGAGGAAGAGCATTACTTGGTTACAATTCACTTAGACAAAGACAGAGTTCAGAACCTTATACTTTACCACTGACGCTCTCTTGTCTGAAGAGTGTTACTGATGAACCTGCGAGCTTTAAACTCAAAACTTCATTCCTTTTTCATAATCACTGCATTTCGCTTAGCAAATACTTTGTATGTCTGCAATATGATATATGCTGTTCAGCATATCAGATGAAAATGAACAGGTCTGTATGTTGTGTGGTGTGCAATTTACAGAGACAGAAATACTTTATGAAAAGCATACCACTTGGACATCAATTTAATTATTTATTTTCACATCCAAATTTCATTAGAATCATAGAATTATGTAATTGTCAAGGCTGGAAGTGACTGCACACCTCGCAGTAGATAATGTTGCTCAGAGCCCCATCCATCCTGGCCTTAAAATCTTCCAGGGATGGGGCTTCCACCACCTCCCTGGGCAAGCTGTTCCAGTGTATCACTACCCTCATGGTGAAAGACTTCTTCCTAACACTGCCAACCTAGAAGGTACCTCAACAGCTTTCTTGTAAGCCCTTTAAGATACTGGAAGGCAAGAACAAGGTCTCCTTGGAGACTACTCTCCAGACTGAACAGCCCCAATATTAACTTAGATGTTAAGTGAATATACATTTTCTTTTAACACATTTTAGGAGTTTTATTTACATTCCATACCTGCAGCAGTAAATGTCTTCCTGATTTCAGGTCTATCAAATCCAGTTATCTGGTCTCATTTCTTTCTTTAAAAATACTTATAGACATTCTTTCCAGGGAGGGATTTGCTCAGCACATTTGCCATAGCAGTTTTTGAGTAGTCGCGGCAGAAAGCCTGATCAGGGCCCCCTGCACCACTCTGACCACAGAGACACACAACGCAGAGGTGAGCTGTGCCTTCCTGTCTGTAGCCCTGGAAGTCAGTGCTCACACAGGCCTTGCTGAGCTGATGCCATTTGTTTGCATACCATTTGCAGCAACCTGAATGACTGGTTATTCTGGTCAGGAGAAAGCAGCACTGACATCATGTGATTCTGGCAAAGTGAAGCCACACTGGATGCTGGCCTTTGAATACCCAAGGGGCTGGCAGCAGTCTCAGGGGCTGGCTGACAGCCCCATTGAGCTTGCTAGTAATCAGTTGACTTCTGGGCTGGACAAGCTGCCCTACTTTCTCTGACAAGCTCTGCCTAAAGAATGATGGGCAGCCTGCCACTAGGGCTCTTTAGCAGAGTTACCGAAGATTAACTGTTTAGCAGCTCAGCACTGAGGGTGCTTCCTTTTGAAGCAGTGTGATGGAAAGGACATGTTTAGTAGGGTTGACAATTCTTTTTCTCACTTGTTGCACACTGCACACTTTACTCTTAAGAAGCAAAACTTCCTTTTTTTTCCTTTCTTTTCTTTTCCTCCTCATGACCTTCTTGCCACATTTCAGCGAAGTGCCATAGGGTTTTCTCTCCTTTGAAGTTTCTAAGGTTTGTTTATTTTTTTGATGAAATATGGCATTCTGCTAATTACTCAAATCCCAAGATCCTACACTGCAGAAGTCCCTGGAAAAAAGACAGACAAAAGAACAGCCAACTCTTTGAAAGACCCAGAGCATTTAGAATCATTTGGAGTTTGCATAGTTCTCTGTGTAATGGAATCATAGAATCATAGAATCAACCAGGTTGGAAGAGACCTCCAAGATCATCCAGTCCAACCTAGCACCCAGCCCTAACCAGTCATCTGGACCATGGCACTAAGTGCCTCATCCAGTCTTTTCTTGAACACCTCCAGGGACGGTGCCTCCACCACCTCCCTGGGCAGCCCATTCCAATGGCAAATCACTCTCTCTGGGAAGAACTTCCTCCTAACATCCAGCCTATACTTCCCCCAGCACAACTTGAGACTGTGTCCACTTGTTCTGCTGCTGGTTGCCTGGGAGAAGAGACCAACCCCTACCTGGCTACAGCCTCCCTTCAGGTAGTTGTAGCCAGCAATGAGGTCACCCCTGAGCCTCCTCTTCTCCAGGCTGCACACTCCCAGCTCCCTCAGTCTCTCCTCATAGGGTTTGTGTTCCAGGCCTTTCACCAGCTTCGTCTCCCTTCTCTGGACATGTTCCAGCACCTCAACATCTCTCTCGAATTGAGTGGTATTTATATACTATGACAAATGTAGTCATGTATTTTTCTTCCAAGGAAGCTTTCATGTTTCTTCTATGAAACATTAAATGGGATATTCTGAGTAAATGCAGAGCTACATTTGTGAATAATTTTAAAACTTGATTGTCATAAACATGGGGTGGACTGTTGACTATGTGAAGTGTAATAAGTCATAGTTATAAACAGGAATGAACTATACTAATGAAAAGTTCGAGTTGATAGAAATACAGTTTTGGTACCGTCTCACCAAAGCAGTGCTAAAATAAAGGCTGGAAGGTAGGCATTTTTTTTTTTTTCAGCAGGTATTTTGTGTAATATTTTACTTGATAATGTGATAGTTTCCAAGATACGTTTTCTCTGAGTCATTAATAATTCGAAACATGCCACTATTGTTTTTTTTTTAGATAGAGGTCTGAGAAGAAAAAAATTGCTCTGTTAATATCATGATTCAAACAAAGTCTCTGAAGTCAATGAAAGTCTTTATGGATATTTCCCTCCCCCAAAATTTGGAGAAACATAAAAGCTTATTATTCTGCAGTATCTTTGTATTCCATCTGTTACATGTGTAGACACAATGTCAATTCGTATGCTAGCAAGTTAACTGGTTCTCTGAGTTTACTGTATTTGAAAGTTATTTGCTTACAACATGACAGGCAGAGAAAGGAAAGAGAAGATGACAATCTGAGGGTACCTTTGGTTGCTAACAGATTACGGTTTCAATTTAAATGTTTTTAAATGTCCCGTCTGTATGTGTTCTACCATCTTATCTTCTGCTAATTTAATGTAATACTGAATTTCACAGGTGTATAGGACAGTGCCCTCAATAGATCAGCCAGGAGTGCAATTTGGAAATACTTTCAGGTTGCTTACAATTAATTTATTTTGGCGTTGCTATCAGAAGTTTCTCTTTACTTTTTCTAAAACTTAAAAGTAATCTTATTCTTAAGCCTCTCTTTTTTTAGCTCATAAGTTCAAATGGCTGCCTGGCAGGCAATGGTTGATTGATTGGCTGAGTAGCTATTGTAAGTAACTTCTGTTAAGTGTCTACTAAGAGGTGAGACTTTCCAAAACTCTGTCATAAGTTGGACCCACTGCTATTAGAGGTACCTTTGCTCTTTCACCTGGAAGTATGATTTTTCATCCCACCCAGCATGCCAGCAAGACACAATTTCCCTGTCCAGGAGTGAAATAAAAGGCAAGAATGCAAAAGCAGTCTCCCCCCGAGAAAGCTGTACTTTTTTCTCTCCTTTTTTTGCTTGTGGCCCTTAATTACTTTTCTACCCCAGAACAACTCTTCACTATGAACTAAAGGCACGACAGAAAATTGTTAATGACAGCATTTAAAAGTAAAAGTGAACATAAAACTTTTAAAATCCCCTAAATATTGTAGTCAGACTTTGTCAGTGTCATTCACTCTGAATTTAAAACCCCAGTGTATTTGTACAGATGTAAGACACAAATGTGCAATCTTCATTTTAATTTACTGCACTCTTAATCATAGCACTGGTTATCAAGATGATTCAAGTAGATATTAGTAACTAGATTTTGAAAAGAGGGTTTGTTCTTTGTTTGGACTTTTTCCTTTGTGGTGTAGCTTTATGGAGGAGAAGAGCAATGTGGAAACTCATGAAGAGTTATTGTCCCTTAATTCATATGCTTCTATAGTGCATTCATGCATAATTCAAAAAAGATAAATTGATTGTATATTGCATGAGTGCTGTTTTATGATTCTTATTTTAGTTGTACATTGCTAATTCTCAAGGGGTAACTTTGCTCAATGAAAAAAAAGTCTACAAGTTAATTTCTTTACCCATCTTATTTTGAAGAATTGTAATTTGAATTTCCTCAGAACCATTCTTTTGTGATTATGATATGGGTGCCTATATATCATGGCAGAAACATGCCTTTTATGTCTGCATTTTTCAATCTCTGTTTCTAGAAAAATAACAGTAGATCGTTGCAGAACTGTTGCTTCAGCCATGTTACTGATTATATCCTTTTCTTCCTTTTCTTTCAGACCATTAAGCCAGAAAAGTGCAGCATTTCAGTAAGCTACTGCTGAATGTGAACATGCAGGGGGTGGGGCGAAAGGCATTGAATCTTGAAAGTCATGTTTGCTTTTGCTTGTGGGCAATTTAATTATTTCAAGTATATATGTTCATACCCATGATAGTGCTGAAAACTGCTCCCAAGGATTGCAGGCATGCAGATACTCTAGATTTTTCAGGGAGGGGAGAGGTTTCTAGGCTAGGCTGTGGAGCAATCATCTGAAGTGGCTAGTTTTACTGAAATATCCATGATATTTGCAGATACTCCCTGGTTATTTGTAAAGCATCAGTGCATTTCAGGACATGACAATTTATAAAGCTTTCAGTTGCTCTATTTTGGTACTTCAATGTGAAAGAGTATTCCAGACATAATTTACACATTTTCTTTAATTTAAAGAAAAATTATTATTGAACAATGAACTGTACAAAATAAATTCCCATGGAGTAAAAGTGTATTGTAAGGTTTTGACTGATACAGGATAATTACTTTGTTGATTATATATCCATGCATTATAAGATACACATAAGAAGAAATCTGGTACAGAAGTATAAATAATACTTATCTTTAAGCCAGCATCTGTCATCTGCTTCAGCAGACAGTGTTTTCTTTCATTCCTGCACAAAAAGAGCTGAGAGATTTATGGAGCAGCTTTGTTTGTGCTTTGTGATGCTTAATCAATTTTTATTAAATTCTAAATTAAAACTTGGCTTTCATCATAGTCCTTTTTTTCCTTCTAGAAGACATATTGAATGTATAGAACAAGAGAAAGGCACATAACAGCCGCAAAATTTATGCAAAGGTGGGAGAGCTTCAGTCCTGAACTCCTGAGCACTTTGTTTTTAGTGGGGCTTCTCTCAGTCATTTGTCAGAGGTTACATTGGTATTTTTGTCTTCAGATTGTGATGTTCATGAATACAACTAAACCAGAACAACTTTGAGGGTATTAAAATCTTTAGACTCTTTTTTTGGAAGTACAATTATTGATCTTTGCAAGAAACCTCTGAAAGACTTTTACTCTTATTAATTTACAGATGATAGGTATGCTTCTGTTAATCTGTATTTAAAGATGTCTTTTCAACTTCATGGCACTTTAAAACATTAGCTAATCCACATTATACACTGAGCTATGTAAATAAGCAGCATTATCTCGATTGTACAGATGAAGAAATTAAGGCAGCAGTGCTAAGTTACTTAGTCAGGGTCATAACTCTTTGAAGAGGCAGAATGTGAGCTACAAGAGTGCTTGAGTCCTCTGCTCAAGTCACATCCCTTTCTAATTACAGTAATGAATAATAGAGCCTTACTATACATATTCATTTTATTTTCAAGGTTGTTATACATAAAAGAGCCATCCGAGATACAGAAATATCTTAATTTTTTTTTGCAGTGAGAGAAGATGACGAGAGCATTGAGGACTCAGTTTAGACTATATGATTTTTTTTACTCTGAGTTAGGCCAGTATTCAGCCTCATTTCGTACAAAGATGGTTACAGTGAGCAGTGCTGAGAGTCAGCAGAAATCAAAGGAAAGAAGATAGAAATAAAATTGTTCATATATTTCTTCAAAAGAACTGCTGAGGTGCTTGAATGTGTCCGAAGAAGGACAAAAAGGCTGGTGAGGGGGCTGGAGCACAAAGCCTTGTGAAGAGAAGCAAAAAACGACAAACCAAACCAAAACCCCCAAGACCCCCCCAAAACAAAATACCCCAAAAAACTAAAAGCCAAGCCAAACCAACCAACCAAATGAAAACCCAAATAATTTCAGTGTGAGGTCAGAATGAATGTATTATCAGGTATCAGTTTGACCTTAGTGTAACTCAGTAGAAGTTCTTCTTGTTGCAACACCCATTTCCAGAATACAATCCAACTGTGGTTGGAAAGGATTATCCATTGCTTCCTTAGTAGTCTGTCTCAATGGTTTGTCATTCTTCCTACCACTAAATTGAGTCTGTTTAGCTTCACTATATAGTTCTTATTATGCATTTGTGATTAAATTGATTAGCTTTTTAGGACCTCTTACTTTCTTTTTGAAGGTCCTTACACCTTCTACTCAAAACACTGTTTTACTTCTTTCCAAATAAATCTTATTGTAGGACTTACTTTATTATGTCTGAGTAGTATTTATGTCTAAGTCCTCCACTAAAACTTGAAGGCAGAGTGGTGCTTCTGCTGCTTTCTTCTTTTCATAAAGGTAAAACTGATTTTGTTCTAGATTGTGACTGGGGGCTTTTGTTTAATTTTCCATCTTTAAAGTCTTTTAGAGTCACAGGTTTCGGTCATGTAATCCTGCATTCTTGTTTGTTCTGTGACAAATTAGTGGGAAAAAAAATGAGAAAGAATCATAATCTCAGTATAAACAAATGGATCTTGATAGATAATAAAAGGAATTGCCACTTTGATGTGTTCAAAGAAATTTAAAGTACAGAAAAGTGATACGAAATAATTTTGTTTAGTGTAACACCTCAGCTTTGGCACATGTGTTCTGTGCACAATCTCTGGTACACACCAGGCTAGCTTTGAGATTGTTAGTCTCACTTTACTGAGTCATTAAACACTAACTCCAAGGTTTGCTGAAAAGAGAATTCTCAGTGTCTCCAAAGCTTTTTGAAGAAGCGTCTCCCAGTTTATGTGTGTTCCTTTTAAGAAATACAGCAGACAGTAGATTCAAGACAGTGTGCCTGAATTAACCAATTTCTTTTGATGAGCTATTGTGGAAAGCCTGGGAAAGTAATTCTGATGATAACTTTGAAGAAAGTGGAGTACAGCCTCTAAAGTTTTTATATGTCAGCTCCTAATCAAAGAGATGTCAGTTAGTTCTCTTTGTGTCCTTTTGTCTCCTTTATCCACTCCAAATGCTACTTGTTATCTGTTCTGAGCACATTACTTCTGTGTCCAGTGCAGCAGCAAAAGCATGGAGGGAGGAAAAAAAACCAAACCAAAAAAGACCCAAAACATGGGGCTGAGAAACTGGAAGAATTTAGGATGAAAGACAAATAAAGAAAGGCGTCACTGAGATTTTAAAATGAAAACAAGATGTGCATGTGATGTAGAAGTGTGTTTTCATGATACAGTGCAACTGTCTTTGTAGCTGGCCAGCTATGCGCTCTACTGTTCTTTGCCAATGTTCCTTTTTATCCTACACGGAACGCAATACATATCTAGTAAGTTTGTGTCTATCTCATGTGGAGTAAATTTAGAGTAGATGAACTGAGTCTTTGGAGCGATTGCCAAATGAGGTGGTAGTGATGGCTGGAGAGGTTTTGAGCTGGAGAGTGCTTTTGACAGGAACACAGCACATGCTGCATCTTGCCTTTGACCATGGCACTTTAGACATACTGCCAAGTGTTCTTAACAAGATAGTGCTGTTTCTGTACTTTACTTTTAACTTCCCTGTTGCACAAAGTACATTTCTTTTTCTGTTTTATACACTGTAGTCCATAGTTTTTGTACCTCTGTAAACAGTTCTGACTATTGACATTTTGTCAGAATATGAGGTTGTTTCATACAGTTTCCACCTTGTTATATGTGGCTATACCGTCCATAATAAGTTTTTCACAGTGCGGTCAATTTGGCTCTTCTAAATGTGCTAAAGATTGAGATGATCCAATATAATTTTAATTGCTAGATGTTATGGTGAAGAAAGAAAAAGGAGAGGACTTTTGAGAGGACTCTATCATCAACGTTATAGGATGTACCTTAATGGTGGATAGATACAGATATTTTAGGAAGGGTGTTTCATCTTGCTGCATTATGTAGGAATATGCTGAGTTTTCTTCTTTTATAAAGTATGAAACCTATTTGGCTTGAAAAATAGCTGCTGAAATCTAAATAAGGGTACTAATTTTAATTCACAGATTGTATGTATATATATATGTGCACACATATATAGGCTGAAGCATCACCTTTTAAAGAGAGAAACAGTGGCATTAATTTTACAATTGACAATGGCCATATAAAACTGAAATGTGCCACACCACTGAGACTATGCTGCAATAGATTTCAGCCCAACTCTTTTTCCTCTTAGTGTGTTTTCTATGCCATTCTTTAATGATTCTTGTGACTAGGATCTTCATTTGAACTAGTTACTTCTGACTGAATGAGATAGCTGTCCTGTATCTGACAATTATATATAATGACTGTGCAGGATCTTTGGTTTAACTTTGATATCTTACAGTCACCAGATGAAAGTAAGATTTGATCAACTTGGAATGTTTGTAACACCAGAAGTTTGTCAGTCTCAATCTTGAGATATTTCTGGTAGCAGTGAGCTTCTGAGGCATTGACTATCTTCAACTTCGGCATTGAACCTCCGCTTCTGCTAACCTCAGAGTCAGCTGCATATAAAACGATTTCTACTGGCATGGATCAACAGCCAACTTTTCAATAGGATTTTCTTGAACAATGTTTAAAATGCTGTGGTGGTTACCCAATAGCGTGCCATCTGAGTATACAGTAGCACAGCTCTTCTAATGCTGTTCTGATCATCTGCGTTGTAAACACTTTTGCATGCTAGTCAGGAAAGCAGTGTCAAGGCTGCGTGATGTGGTTTCAGCAACGCTTCCACAGTTTCTCCATGCTGATGGCTTTTTGTAAAATGGTGTCCGTTATCCCCGAAAAAAATGTGCTAACTGATAAGTGAAAATGTACTACTTGTGGCTTGGCTACTTTAGTTACTATTGTGAGTAACCTTCCTATAATTGTGTTTGCAATAGTGATTTTCCACTCAGGAGAGTTACTGAGTTACCTTCTTGGTCTGCGCACCTTCTCTCTTACTCTGTAACAACTGTGGCTTTGAAACAGCAGCTCAGTGCTGGGCCATCACAGCAGCAGAAAAATGGGTCAGCATGAATGATTTCCTGCTGGTGAGTAAATGTTATTGCAGAGCTGGAGATTAGGAAATGAAAAGTTAAGGACCAGGAGATCTCTCTTGAGCAATGCATTTATCTGCACAGCCTCGAGTGTTTATCTACTGCTTTTCTGTTTTTGTTTTACTCCTTCTGGTAAAAGAGTGAAGAATAGGTACTGAGTTCCAAAGCACTGACTCATGAGTCCACAATGAAGCATTAGGATACAGCCATTTCCTACCTTTGTTTGAAATCAACCAAGTAGCTCTGGCGGATGTAGCCCTCAGCTGCAGGGCTTGGTGGAAGGAAATGCTTTGCGTCTTTATGGAGTAAGAAGCGCTGATTTTGTGCATCACATGTAGTAAGGGCCGTGTAAAATTCTTTGCAGTATGTTGCTCTACACCGTAGCCACCTAAAGCTCTGGGGAGTTTATCAGCCCTTCAGGAAAAGCACAGGCCAGGCAGTCAGAAAAATGTGGTGAGGGAGTTAAGGAATTGTAAGAGCGTTGCCTGCTTGCACCATATCGTTCTAAGCCTGTTTTACAGGTGTAAATAACATTACCAAGAGTTCTGCGAATTGGAGAAACATTGTTACAGTAAGATAACATTAAGCACAGAAAAAAAAGTATTTGTCTTGCTGAAGTGATCCTGTGGATTCTGCATCTATATTTAAAATAGGTTTTGCTCCTATTTTTCCACTCTGACCATTTAAGCCCACTTAAATTTGGGTGTCATAATCTCAGAAAAAGACAGTGTATTTGCATGTGAGAGTGATGGACTTAAACACTACTCAGCAGGGTGAGACCACCAAAAGAAACAGTGGGAGTGCTGAAGCAAAAACAATGTCCACTGGAAGCTTATGTAATTGTTGCGTATTTATCTTCATCCTTGACATTCATTGAGATTCTCCAGTATTTTTTTTTTCTGAGTTCTTCTGTACTTGACTCTTTTGACCTTTCATTTATCAACACTAGACAAGTTTTTAAATTTATTTTTTTTAACTCACTTTAACCTGCACAGTTTAATGATTTTGTTTAGATCTCAGAGGAAAATTGTTTGTTTGCTAAGTACCATTCTCTTCTTAACTAGTGCCTTACTGGCATAGGCAATCAGTGTTAGTGAGCACGTGGGGAAAAAAAAAAAAAAAGAAAAAAGTAGAATCCCATAAACTCTCCAAAGCAAGAACACAATGTATGGACAAATACCCCTATCTGGAATGAGATAGAAAATGGTCCCTGGCTCATGTGTTTTTCTCTCTGTGTGTGTTTCTAGTTTTTGTTAACCCAAAATTAAACATAGTAGAGTTCACTGTTTGCTAATTGCCATATATTTACTTTCCTTTCCAAAGCTGAGGTTGCCAACCAATACATTTCCTAAACAGCGCTACGAATCCATCCAAATAAACATGGGAAGTAGTAAAACAATGACACCGTATTAAAATATATCCTCATTCATTAAACAGAGTCTAAAATGTTTTGTGGGAGTTGGAAGTCACAGGAATGTGAATCTGATGCTTTCCAGTTTATGAAGGAGGAGCAGTAGCGTAACACGAATGATGTTCTCAAGAAACGCGCTTGATGCTATTGGTTTATCCAGGGACGGACACTGATTCTTTCATGTTTTGTGCCCTCTATGATCTCTCTGAACTAGTGCATTTTGGGTATCTCATGGCTTTATATTAGTTAGGAAAGAGTGTCATGCAAGAACAAACAATCAATTCTAACCACCATCTCAATCAGAAAAGGTTACCAATATGTCCTTCAAAATGGATTTGTAAAAGGCTTCTCTTGTAGATCACAAAAGCAACAGTAGACTTGTTAGATGATAAATTAGTTAATGTCTTTTGTGTTCATGGTCATCTAATGTTGGGAGAAATAGTCTTTATACATGACAGGAAAGCATCTCTACCAAACAGCTATCCATCTCTTCATACTTGACAAATTAAATTAATTTATGGAATTTTTTTTGTCCGTGGCAGAACTTAAATTTATGTCAGCAGATGGTTCACAAATTAGTGAAAAATAGTATTAAGCCTCAATGTTACCTGTTGCTAAGCTGAAGGATGGGAGATGACTTTTTTCGACACCTTACATAGTGTTACAAAGATTGGAAGAAAAATAAAGATCCGTGCAAGATGCGTAAAAGCAGACTGTAGTATTAAGATTAATAAACCCTAGTTCCACAGGAGCATGCTGGTTTTGATACATTTCAGATCTCACCCAAAGGAAAAAAGACTTTCAGAAGCACATGGCCCTTTGACGCTTGAAGGTTAGGAGAAAGTAGGGTTTTGTATGAATCATGTACACTGCTGCCTGCTGTGGTTCCCTGTCCAGAACATGGTATAAAAGTGTGTACATCCATCAGTGAACCTTGGGAAAGTAAATGGTATATGTAAAACTTCATGATTCCCACACTTTTAAGGCCTCTTGCTCTTGAGCTTCAGTCCTGAAATGGCAGGACATTCTGCCCTGGGAATCCTCCTTGATTGTCCTTGGCAGAAAGTGAAACAACTGCGTCTTTCTTCCATCAGATGACCTCCTTGTTCCCAGTAGATAATATTATTTTAAAAATCACATCCAAAGCATGATACATTTAAGCATCCACACTTAGATCTTAAAGACTTACCGTGCAAGGTGATGGCCTGTACCTGTCTGATGGTGTACTGTAAACTACAACGTTCCAATTCTGCATCTAGGGTGTTGTTTTTTAAACAGCAGCTGTCATTACCTCTTACATTGAAATTTCCTTTGCTTTTTAAAGTTTTTTGGTGTTTATGAATTCAAATGTTAAGAAAAATGTTTCTGTTACAGCTGGGAGCATGTTCTTTACAGAGACGCCTGGTGCACACCTGTCCTGTTAGTCTGCAGATGTGTAAACTGAAACAAACTGGCAAGGGATGTGAACTTCTTTCAATTCTCTGTGACTGGTCAACTCTGGCTTTAATGTTGAACAATTACCTCTAGGATGCCTATGAGTGAACCAGGTCATTGTTAATTATAAAAGACAAGACAGGCAGAAATGCTTGCTGGAGCCCTTCCCTTCCCTTCCCTTCCCTTCCCTTCCCTTCCCTTCCCTTCCCTTCCCTTCCCTTCCCTTCCCTTCCCTTCCCTTCCCTTCCCTTCCCTTCCCTTCCCTTCCCTTCCCTTCCCTTCCCTTCCCTTCCCTTCCCTTCCCTTCCCTTCCCTTCCCTTCCCTTCCCTTCCCTTCCCTTCCCTTCCCTTCCCTTCCCTTCCCTTCCCTTCCCTTCCCTTCCCTTCCCTTCCCTTCCCTTCCCTTCCCTTCCCTTCCCTTCCCTTCCCTTCCCTTCCCTTCCCTTCCCTTCCCTTCCCTTCCCTTCCCTTCCCTTCCCTTCCCTTCCCTTCCCTTCCCTTCCCTTCCCTTCCCTTCCCTTCCCTTCCCTTCCCTTCCCTTCTCTTCCCTTTTATTTATCTTTTAATTAATTTTTCTTTTGTTTTCCAAAATACAATCACTTTGTTTAAAGTTAGTGGTTCAGAGTTTCCTTCTTCCCTTGCATTTCTGATAAGCTGATCAATTTCAGTTACTTGGAGCCAACTAAGAAGTAAGTCTATAGAGTGTCTGAAACCAATAAACTACTTCTCTGGGTGCAAAATGCTTGCTTCTTTAGCTGCTTTCACTGTCTCCACTTTTTCTTGGCAGTTATGTCCTCATGAAGGAGGCAGCCCTGCTGTGACATCATGAGCATATAGTTGCCATTTGAGGAAGGCACTCTCTCTGGAAGACATCTTTATGTGCATTTTCAGAGTTCATAGAAACTGAATTGATCACCTGCTTAAATGTCCCGAGCAGGGTTAGGTGTCACAAAGTTAGAGGGGCCTTTAAACAGAAGCCACAGTTTCTGCATTGAAATGATAAGACAGACTTGTGCTATGACCACAGGAATGTTACCATATTGGATGAGATCAGTGGTCCAGGATTACGTGCTTAGCACTTAGTGCTGTTTGACAGCAGCCACTGGGAATGTGCAACCTATTAATTGACAGTTACAGAATAACCTACCCATAGGGGTAATAGCTTTCCAAGTTGAGGCAATTAGTGGTTTTCTTTGCCTTTTAGCAGGAGTTTGTATACTCCATCTTTAGCAAGCTGAGCACTTTAGTTTGCTGACTAAGAGTTTTCACTCTGCTGCAGGCAAGTTTGCAATTGTGTTGTGTTGCTACTTTCAGAGCTTGTACTTCACTTGTCTGTCTGCCACTCACAGGTACAGTTTAAATGGAAGGGGACAGACTGAGAAAGTTCAAAACAGAAAAGCAAGATACATTTTAGTGAGACATCAACAGTAAAATATGTGCAAGTCACCCCCTTTTGGACTGTTTTTTAAGCCTTTAGGCAAAAAATGTGCTTCTTGTTACTGATGCATTGATGTAGATGTGTTACAAAGTAGCCCATCATGTGTTCTATTGAAGGATACTATGCCTTTTTATAGTGTAAATTTTAGAGATGTGAAAGATACATTATAAACACACTCTACTCCTTGGTCTTGTAATACTGCTTAGTAAATGAGACTTAGAGTTTCAGTACCTAACTCTCTTTAAAGCTCGTCTCACTAAAATGCACATCTCAAGTAAGCCTACTTCCACAAAGGTGCTCTGGTTTGGCGAAAGGGCGGTTATGTCACTCCTTTGGAAAAAGATGCAGTAGTTCTAATGTCTCATGAATGCAAAGATTTTCCTGAATCATAGATTAATGTTTCCTTTATTTTTTTTTTCTCCCTAAACTCTCAGATTGTTTACACTATACTGTATGGTGATCACTGTGTTTTCACTATTTCAACACTTCTAATACGTGTTGGCAATCAACTGACCTTTCAATCCCACAGCTACAGTCCAGCTCCGGGGTCTAAAACTTTCAGATCGATTATGATTTACTGTAAACTTTATTAACTACACCACTCTCAATGCAAAAGATTTTTCAGGACTAACCAGAAAACACATTTCTGGTTATACACAGAGTACTTGTTGAGCATTTTAGGTAGAGAATGGTGAATGCAGAGTTAAGTGGCCAGTTTGCGTTGAACTGAACATTCATGTTGCTGGATCCTTAATCCCTAAACAGATGGTTTACTGCTATCTCATTGTAGCCCAGAAGTACCTCTTGTATGAGAAAATGCAATCATGCAGAAACAGTACAAACAGTATTGACTTGCCTACTTTTTTTTTTTTGCTGCTCCTTTGTTTCTCTTTTTTTTCCTTCTTCTTTTTTTTTTAAAAAATTTCTTTCTATTCTTTATTTCTTAAAAATAGATGCAAAACTTTTTAACTTTTGTGCCTATAATAGCACATAGAACTTTTAACTTCTATGCCCATATTTTTTTTCCTTATATGGAAGATTTCTTTTTGCTTCTAAATTATGTTACTGTGATGGATTTGGTGAATCTCAAAGGCCTTTATTATGAACTACTTATGAACTCATTTTCAAATAGAGCTGTTTTGTTATTATCTGAAGACACTTCTTCTGCTTTGCATTCCTTTTTGCATCACAGCATTTCAAACTCCTTAAGTCCTGTAATACTATATTTTCTGAATAAGCAAGAGGAGAAAATAGAGATTTTAATTCCTGATTTTGTTAAATCATTCTTGTTTGAGGCAGAAAAAGAAAAGGGTTTTGTTACCCAGAGTTGAAGATCTGTCAGCTTGTAAAATATTTCTTATTATATGAGGGAGATTATGTTGGCTTTTTATGCAAGTTTGCTAATGTGCACCTTTGTGTCTTGTCATAAAGCATATAATTGCAGCATTTCGTGATGAGCAATCATTCTTAAGTTAAAACCTGCTATAAACCTCTCATTAGTAAAAATATGACAATTAAAATAGGACATACACCTTCGAAAAGAAAACCAGCTGTTAAGGAAGTCAATCTTTTCATTGCACAATACATAAACACATAATTTTCAGTTAGGTTTTTTTTTTTTCTTGCAAGCAAAATACTTTGTGATAACACATCTGATGCAAAGAGTTTAACAAACACAGGGATTTGTACAGATACAGTGTATCTTCCTTCTGTGCTGCACCCAAATAAAGGAGTTTCTTTTTGAGTATGTGAGGCTGGGTCGCATCCTCCTTACAGCCTCATTGTGTGATGTGGGGCAAATTTTGATGCTGCTTGCATTACAGAAGCTGAAGAGTCATTACAGGGAGCTCTGCAACACCTGCTTATAACCTTAACCTAGTTAAGACTGTTTTTTATATAAAGAAATGACCAGGCTGCATTTTCTCTAAAGTGCTTTGGTCTTAAGTATAACCCTAAGACATGACATTGACTCCAGTCCTGAGAGGAACTGTTGGCAAGTCTTTCCTCCTATGTAAAGAGGCAGTTCTCTTCCTGTCCATCTCCATGAAGTCAAAAGATGAAGAGCTAACAAGGCAGATTATAGATATTTTTATTTTTATTGTTTTCAAAACTATTCTGAGTTGACAGGGAAGCCAGAAAACATTCAGTATGCCGTTTTCCAGAGTGAGTTTCAGAGAAAAATGAAAATATTCCTAGGACACCCACCATGTCATTTCAACAATATTTTTCAGAGTGATGTTATTGTCCCAGAAGATGGGCAGGAAAAATTCACCTTAACATGCAGGAAGTAGTTTTTTGAATAGGTTTTAGTGCCAGAGACAGCTAGTTTATTTATAAACTAATTTAATTTCAGGACAAAAATTAGCAGAAAGATAATGTTCTATGGTTGGAGAAGGGTGGTAAAAAGTAGTGTTGCTGAATTCTTTCCCACTTCTCCCAAAAGCAGTTTAAAGATCTATTAAACAAATAGTTGCTCATGTTCTTACCGGTAGGACTGAGCCATGTCAAAACTAATTTCTAAGAAACCTGCAATTGTCTATCAATTATAATAATGATGAAAGATTCTAAATAAATTAATGCTTCCAGAAGCTATCCACTAGAAGCTAAAGTGAGAGCCAAACCACAAGTTCTTTTTTCCCTCTTTGAATGTTTGAGATGTCAGATGGAACGCTTTCCAAAACGAGGATGCGCTTGAGGGGAAAAAGAAGAAAAACAGCCTTGTTAATCAAAATAAGTAGAATTCAAAATTAATTTTTGAACTTTCCTTTTCCTATTCAGAGCAACAATAACAACAAAAACCCAAATCAAAACCCAAAACCCCAAAAAACAAACAAACCAACAAACAAAAGCCAGACAGCCAAAAAAGCCAAAACCAATCCAATCCAGAACAAAGCAGCAACCTCCCTGCCAAAAACCCACCACCACCAAACCACCAAACCACACCAGAAAACAAACCAGATCAACACACGCACACATGCACCCCTAAAAAAAAAAAAAAAAAAAGAGGAAAAAAGAGAAATGTGTTTAAACTAAAATTCATTTTGGATCTAAAATACATTTGCTGTTGCAGGGTCCACTTCCAGGTGCAAAGTGGGAATCTTGTCTGAAGTCGCAGGCATGACTTATTACTTCTACAGGTACTCTTAGAGAAAAGACTACGCATAAAGTTAGTTCCTTCAGAAGCGTGTGGTACACCTTGAAGAGTAATGAAGCAATTCAGAGAGCAAAATAAATAAAATCAACAACATTCCACTACTGACTTTTCTTCAGGCTCTTTAAACTTAATTACTGTAACCAGTACCAAGTTCACTTGAGCATAATGCACCATGTTTGTTTTCAGGTCCAGACTATAGCTCATACAGAAATCACATAATTAAATTGCAGTCAAGTTGCTTGCTGCTTTTCCAGGAGGTTTTAAATCTCTGTTACAAAGCCCAGCATCAACTTGGTGCTAAATGTGGGCACTTGTGTTTAGGATTCATACAAAATCTGGGAAGCAGTTATTTCTTACACCATATTTATGAATAATGACAAGACGCTGCCAGCTGGTGTGTGTAAAGTTGTCTAGACCAATCTAAGAGCACTGTATTTTTGCATTTTTTCTTACAGCAGCTTTGAGGGCCCAGAATCAGACTGGATAACTTTCCAGTGACTACAAACTCTGCAGTTTGGCTGTTGTGACAGGAATTAAAAAGGGGGAAGGGTATCAACACTACCAGCACTTACTCTTTAGGACAAATGCTGTCTGAGAGAAAAAGGAAGTTTTCTGCCTAGGTCTAATAAGTTATTATTTTGAAATGTCAACGTTTTGAGTTCTCTTTTGAAGTACATAGCACTGATTACTCTTTGAAGGTGCAGCTTAATGGGGTAGGCAGCTACATGTGCAGTGCATTCTGCAGCATTCCCAAGTGATAGACCACATGCAGGCATTTACTAGATCTATTTTTTTTCTCAAACCATACTCACCTATGTCTTTGGACATTAATTTCTTTTATATGTTGTGCACACACAGAATTATATGTAGTATCAGAGTTATATAATTGTTTCTTTCTCTCTCCTTTTTGTGGTGTTTTTTTTTGTTGTTTTGTTTTGTTTTGTTTTTTGTTTCCTTCCCTGCATACATTCCTGTTCTGAGAGCTGTCCTGTAGCTAACACCCAAGCTGTTTGTAGTAAGAGTGAAAACTTTAACCAGTTTTGCTGGAATCTGAAAGGGCAATGTGTGGGGATTTAGAGAAGAAACAGAAACAACTCCATGGCTGGAATTGCAACAGGGGGGGATGGACAATGTTTTAGAAAAAGGAAAAGTGTACGCCAGAGAAAGGGAGAAGAACTGTGAAGGAAAAGTTGATTTTACTAGGAGGATTTTACTCATTTTTCCTATGAGGGCTTTATATTTTGACTTCACATAGACAACTTCATCTTTAGAAGGGAAGATCTCTCCTGTTTACACCAGGATCACTCTTAAGTTATTTGTGATGCTTGTTTTTTCTTAGTAAAATTTACTTGTAGATTTATTTAGAATATCCTTTTCTCTATGCATGGCAACTACTTGAGTCATGCTAAAAAAATACAGAATTATAGCTTAGTTATTTTTAATGTTAGTTATTAATGCAATTCATAAATATGTACGTATCACAGCAAGTTCCCCTGAGTGATCCCTAGGGCAGTCACAAGCTCCTGCCCCTCCCCCCTAGACAACCCCATGAAAACCACTAAAGCTAGTATGGGCACAGCTCTTGATAAATAGTTTGCCCCTTTGAGAACTTATCTCTCTTCATTTGGTATACTACAAAGTATTCACACCTAACAAGTGCTCTTACTAAAATAAAACTGAATTCAGCCATGTTTCACAAAAAGAAATAATTCTGTCGATGTGATGAAGTCTCAGGAGACAGGGAAATATGAGACTGGCTCTGTTGTGCTGCAGTATTTTAGAAAAGGGAGATGAGTGTGTGAATTTGTTTACCATTTTCTTTTACACCTGGATAAAATGAGATGTTGTGAACAAGAATGTGACTCTCAGAAGGCATCTAAATAAACTGTGACTCATTAGACATTCCTGAAGCATGGCGAAATGGAAAAGTCAGTGAAGTACTGCAATATCTGGATATAAATTGTGCAAGAATATAGTGTTGAGGGATTAATATTATGTGGTAGAAATTCCATTTCATTAACCAGATGATGCCATTCCTACTTTAGAGGTATCTGTAGAGAAATTAATTCCAAATCAGTATGCATATATACAGCTAGTAAAGGAAAGGACTTCCATTTCCTTTTGGAAATGAATGAGCTTGTATGTGACACTGCAGAAATAACCCCATATTAGTTGTTATTTTGCAGTGAATGCTTGCCCACATCTCCGGAAGATGTGATTTACCTACGTTTTGGGGAAGGAGAGATATTTGATCTCCTGCTAAGGCTTTGTGTACCTTGTTGAGCCATGAGCAGGTGTGAGGGTGATTCTGTCACTGAATAGATGGAGAGAGCTGGATGCTGATTGTTCTGTACCCCTCTATGCTTCCTTCTCAGGCTTGCTTAACGTCTTGCTTTCCATCAGAACCCTCACTTTTATGGTCTTTTTTCTCCTATGGATTATTCAGCTTTCTTGGCTGGTAGGTCTCACTCTATTTCCTTCCTATGCCAATCCACAAACTGTCATTTCATATTTTTGCTCTGTCTTCTCCCAGGAACAAGAGGGAGAACACCAATCCCCTCAAAACCGACAGCACCTTCCAGCAGTCTCTGGTCTCCTTTTCCTTCATCATCTGCTGCAGGCATGGAGAGTCACACAAGAATGGGAGAGTCAGCAAAGGGATTCTCTAATTCAGCTATCAGAGAGGGATGAGTTTGAGTAGTTTTCCACCTACATATTTTGGTTTGGCAAGGTGTTGTTTGAGATAATGCAAAGCCCTGGTCAAATTTGCAGGGCTGGCAGTCCAGGAAAAGTGTAACTCTTCTCCATTTTGTCTCTTAATTGAGCTGCAGTCCTTTAGAGGAAGTTATATACAGTGCTCTATGTTGCTTCATCTTGCTGTTTTAGAGAAATTCCTAACACATTCTGCTTTTTGGCACTTAAGTCAGACCTGTTCCAATGTTAGTAAATGGCGCACTGCACTGTTAGCTGATGTTGAAGACCGTGTTTACTCTCCTGACTGACATCAATCATGTCTTGGGCATGCAGTGTTATCTTGTACATGCCAGGAATGGCTATCAAAACTGGAAAATACTAAGCAGATTAAATTCTGGCAAAATGTTAATGTCTGTGGTTTGTGCCAAAGCCACACCTCAAGAACTCTCAACATATTCAGCTTATGCAGACTGTTCTTAAGTTGTCTGAGAGTTTCTCTCCATGGACTTGATCTAAGAGCAGTAAAACAAAAGCTGACATTGTATTTCCATAATATAAGAATCAGTATAGAACCAAATGGAAATAGTTTTTTCCTTTGTTAGGGAAACAATTCAGGGTCCTTTCCTATTATTGTTTTGAATAAGCTAGTTGTAGTTATCCATGTAAGACAAGAGCACTTGACACACTAATGACTGTCTTATGTGACTGTTCCAGCATTCCAAACTTCTGACAGAAATCACTAAATTAATAATAATTAAAGAAAAAAAAAAAACCCAAAACCAATCCAGAAAATCTTTTCGAGAAATATCTCCTCCTTTTTTTTTTTTCCCCCAGCACAGACGAAGAGCCTTCACTCTTTTTTTTGCTTAACACTGAAAAACAAAGCCAGGCAAAACAAAGCTGAACAGCAGACTCCAAAGTGGACTGATCTAAACCCCAAGCAACTCATCCTTAGAGGGGTGCAAATGTTCACCTGGAAGAGTCATACTGGGAGACATGACTGTACACATGTGCACTTTACGTTTTTAGGAGGGAGAGATTACTCAGGATGCACAACTTGTGTGCTCCATTTTGGAAAGCAAATTGCCTATCTGGAGTACACAAAAGCTGTGTAGGGTCAGTTTTAGGATTTTGATCCTCTGATACAGGTTTTTGAGCCTGTGAAATGTGGGACTGGATGTCCTAATGGAATATGGTATTTTGGGGAAGATTAACATATCCTACAGTATCAGGTAATCTTTCCCAGAAGTTAAGTGGAGAGAATTTTCAAAAAACATCTTTCACAGGCCATCATCTACTCCCAGTCAAGGTGAGTGCTGGCAGGAAGGACAAGTGTTTCAGTTGAGGATCAAAAGCAACTTGATGTTATTTCCTAGAAGCCCAAAGACATGAAACAATTCAACTTAGATATTCATGTCATGCCCACCTTAAATTCTCAATTCGGTTTCTCTCACATAAGGTATTTTTGTACAATTGCAAGGTCAACAAATCTGTTGTTATGATTTGCAGATTGTTTTCTGCAAGAAAGTTAGGGTTTTTTTAAAAGCTAGGGTGAAATACTGTACTTCCTACTTGAATTATTCCATTGAGCTTCGAAGTAGCTACTCTCAGGTTAGATGTGTATTCAGTGATACGGATTTATTAGGTTAGGTTTATAAACCATGGTGTCTGTTGAGTCATATGCAGCTGAAAAAGCATATCTCAGAGATGGATGAGATTCAGTTGTATGTGAAACACAATCCATGGGCCAAACTTTGCATTCAGCTATATAAATCTGCATTAGCTCTGAAGAAGTCTGTATAATCCTGTTTTGTGGTGGAGTCATTGAGAGTTGAAATTCACTGCATAGACTTAAGTGTACATTTATGGTTTTAAATGTTTGGTTTTTTTTTTTGGGGGGGGGGGCTACAGGATTTACTGCTGTTTTAAGATCATTTTATCTTACATCCCCGATCAATGGAAAATCTTAAGATAACTGGGTTACCTGATGTAGTTTGGGTTAGAAAGGTGCAATCCTGAGTAAACATGTTTCATGTTATGTAAATTAATTGGGTACGTTTTCAAGTGCCTAAATAAGATTTTGAAAACTGCACTGAAAGTGTTAGACTGTCTTTGATACAGAAGTATGGCATTCCTGTTTATGGATGAAAAGGTTGGTGCAGAGTGGCAGCTAGAGCTATAGAGTTTGATGTAGTTGTGTCATTTATTTTGTAAGCTGCTTTTGTAGTGAGTGCTGTTTGTTTTCACCCTTGGCCTCAGCAACCCTTCTGCTTCACTACTTGGCATCCTCTGAAGACACTGCTAATTTTAACACATTTTGTGGGTTTTGTAATGTGGCAAATTCCCACTAGATGCTAGACAAACAATTTTTGATTTTTTGATTTAAGCCACACTTGTGCTGGGGCTGTCAGAGATTTCAGATGATTAGTTGTCCCTTCCAAATCCTTCAGGGATACTTACACTCTGGAAATTTTGTGCAAGTTTTAAGTGTTGTAATTGAAAAATTGCTATCAGAATACTACAGCACCAGTGAGAAGTCTGGCATTTTAATTGTTCTATGAAGGAGTGCACAGTTTTTTGTTCTGCAAGTTATTTTTCTTTTATAGCTGTTTAAAAAACACTTAAATTTGCTGCTTTTCAAAGTAAGTTTTTAATCTTAAAGTACATGTTTATGCTTAATGATAAAGGAAGAGGAAATACAAGACACACCTTAAGGAAAATGCTCTAATCCAACAGCCTGCTTGCTCTCTTGCTTGGAAAAATCTTGGGTGGTTCTCAGAATATTCAACACCATTCAGATTTGCCTTTTGTTCTAAAAAAGTTACAAAACAGTAAATCTTTTCCCTGAAATGAAATGTTTCTAACATCATAAAAAGGGAGAACAGATGGTATCATAAAGCTTAAGGGGAAAGCAGAGTACTTTAATTCAAAATGTTTGACAACCACTTAGTTACCAATTGCTTAAGTTATTTATGCTCCTTTATGTAAAAGAGTAAACCAAGAAAATTAGAATGTTTCGTACATTTCAGAGAGAAAAGGATAAAATATTATCTTATTTCCTTTTGTTGTTTGTTAGTAGTAATACCCAAATGTGACCGATCTTAGCTTTACAGAATTAGTAGAATAACTAAAAACTGGTTGTATAATTTTTTGTTTTATGGTGGGCAACTTTAGCCTGATCCAGTGTGACAGCCTACAAAGAAAATACATAGAGCTTCAGAAGTTGGAAACTTCTGCGATTTTCCTTCTGCTTTTAACTAAATTAGTCTTGCAGTGCATCATGATTTAGATTGTGATTCACTTATCCCCATACTGCTTTGATTGAGCAGCAAAGCATCCATTACCAGTGCCATATCCAAAGTGACATTTCCATACAGACTGCCTGCTGTTTCATTCATAACCACAAAGCAGCCTGAAATGACTTGACTTCTTTTTGCAGCTTGCAAGGAGTTAATGGACTGTGCTGGCCCCCTGCCAAAACCCTTAAGAAACTTTATTAATGTGTTATGAGGCTGGGACAGCATAGTGCAGGATTTTACTGGTTATACATTTTAATGAATAAAAATATGTATGCCCAATTAAAAGTGTGTTTTCAAGCAGTTGCGTTTTACAGTAAATGTTGTCTTTGATATGTTCACTAATTGCAATTTTGTCTTTTCATAACGTAAAACTGGGCACTGCAGGAATATGTCTGAATTTGTCCTGTGAACGTTGCCCTCACTTCTCCACCTTTCAGCCCAAACATGACTTTTTCTTGGTTAAAAAAAACCAAACCAACAGAAAGTGTTGAAAGGTTCTAGTTGAACTTTACTCTGTACCTGCAAATGAGTCATTGCAGAAGATGATCAGAAAGACCGCAAATGCTATGTTGCTGTGGAGGTGTGGGTAGCCTGTACGCAGTATGTAACAAATGAAGAGCTAATGTAGTTTAACTAGCTTCAGAATTAATGCCAGAAGTCAGCTACTGGTAGGCAAGCTGTCTGATGTGATGTCAGTGTTATTTTGCAAACATTTCTTTCTCAACGGGCAATGGAATTAGTTTTTGTTAGAAGTTTTTAAAACTCATAATTCACTGAGTAGATAAAACTATTATAACTCCCAACAGTTTCTAATGCCTGTGAACAAGAACAAAGATGGTTCATTGCATTAAGATAAGTGAACTCTTTAAAAAGAAGGTAGTTTCCTCACTTTTCCTTTATTAAAAACAATCTCTTACAGACATTGCTCACCAAGAAGCATCCCAGTTTTCCGTTGTTGTGTGCTTTTCTCTTGAACTGGTAGATCTCACTAGATGAAAATTAATCATAGCTTTAGTGAAAATAACAGTAGCAAATAGAGATAGGAACATGGAAGTGAAATTCAGTAGACGATGGAGAGAAGACTTAGTAGCAAAGCAGAAAGTTTAAATGAAAATGTCTATTTAAATAGTCAACATGTGTCAATAAGGTAAAATTTGCATTAAAAATATCCATTCAGCTTTCGGACTTGTCATTTGGACACAGAATTTTGAAAGCTTGCTGCCTTAGAAAGCAATTGTGCTTTGCACATAATTTGGGCAGAAAAGGTGGCAGTGGTTTGCATGTGCAAGTGGGCTCGTACAGTACATTCTTTCTTGGTACAAAAATACAGTGATCTTGTGGCATTAATTTACACTGTTTTCTTGAGAAGAATACCTGGAGATAGAAAAATTATTATTTGCTGGAGACATGACCCCTAGTGAAGCATGGTGCAGTGATTATTTTAGTTTTGGTGTTAGTGTAAGTAGTATTTTCCTAGGAACAGTGCTTCAAAATCTTGTGTGTAGTTTGGCTTAGCTCTTTCCTTTGTTTAGGCTCTGATAGTCTACACTACAGCCTAGTGTTGGCAGGCTTAATGCAACTTAAGACAGCCGTGGGCATTTGTAGCTAGTGAACAAAGGTCCCAAGGAAATATTTCATTCAGAAGGTCATCACCACTTCAAGTTTTCACTCAGGAACACATTTTCCAAAGAAAATCGTGGAGTAGCCTGGTTTCAAGAGACATTAAGGTCATCAGGTCCAACCGTAACCTAACATCTCCCTGTACAAAATCGTGTTGTTAGACCAAGTCCCTAAACGCCCCATCCAGACATCTTTTAAAGCCCCTCAGGGATGGTGACTCCACCGCTTCCCCGTGCAGCTTCTTCCAGTGCTCAGTGACCCTTTTGATGAAGAATTTTTTCCTAGTACCCAATCTAACCCTTTCCTGGTGCAATTTAAGGTAATTTCCTCTCATTCTATCACTTCTCACCTGGGAGAAGTTGCCCCCCACCTTGCTGCAGCCTCTTTTCAGGTAGTTGTAGAGAGTGATGAAGTCTTGCCTCGGGGCTTCAGACTTCCCTCAGAGCTCTGCCCTCCACCATGAACAGCCACAGCTCCCTCAGCTGCTCCTTGTAGGACTTGTGTTCAAGACCCCCTCACCAGTCTCATTGCCTGATTCTGGCCACGGCCCAGCACCAAAATGGAGACATACTTATGCTAATAGAGACTGTATTTGGAAAATAAAGATGTTTAAAACGTTTTCTTAAACGCATCTGTGTGTGCACAGGTGCTGCTGTGTGGGTATCAATACAGCCTGAATTCAGCCTCTTCCTAATGTTACATAGAACATTCAGTGCATGAATATTTAAGACATTAGCCTCATTTGATGCAGAATGTGAACAAAGGGTTGCAGGAAGTTACATTGCATATGGCCAAGAAAAAGTTGCATTGCTAGCACTGATGGGACATCTCCACTTCTTTCTTATTCTTTTCTTTTTTTTAAACACAGGTTTTGAAGACTTTAAGCAAGATACATTCAAAATCTATAGATGTGCAGAATAAACAAATGATAGGTTGGTGCAAGAAGCAGAATTAACCTGTGATAATTTTTAGCCTCTTCATTTTTCAAAATCAAGCACACATTTCAGTATTCTCTTCTGAAAGATTTTTTATGGATTTTAGATCTAGCTATTAGGAGTGCGAGGAAGGAGGTCTGACTCACAACGCTTCTGTAAAGCTGAAACATCTGTAGTAATGTTCCTGATAGAACAAATCCCTTGATTTTTTTCCCCTTCTTGAAAATTACAAGCAAAAAGAAGAGAACATGGAAGTAATTATTAAAAAGTAAAATAAAATTATGCCTTCATTCTTCTTTGCATTGAATATGACAGAAACCCAAGTGTCAATAGCAGTGAAAACCTGTACCAATTGATAGGAGCCATTCTTAATACACAGATGGAACTGCTGAGATAGGAGGGTGTTTCCTACAGCTTTAAAATTGCAAAATTAATATTTTTTAATATGGTAAATGGAATTCCACAGTCATTTGAAAACCAAAGCTTTAAAGTCTTTCATTTAGCAGACCTATTGGCAAAAGCATGCAGAATCCAAGGACAAGGGATGGTATCTCATTTTCCTTCTGCTTACAGCATAGAAATGCCGAGTTACATGCAAATATTTACTAATCATTATTCCAGATTGATGGCCTGACATCAGATCAATCACGTAAAGTGACTGGATAAAACGGACACATAAAGTGGAAGTGGAGCCTGAGAAAGCTATTCTTACATGTCTTTTTGTTTGTTTGTTTGTTTTTTCCCTTTAATAAATGAATAGAAATGTATGATTTAGCATATTTAATAGGTAAAAAGGGAAAGTTTTTTTATTCCCTGTAAAATGAGTATTTGATGCTTCCATAAGTGAAAATGGCCTGTGTTTGTCTAATGTTGTAACCGAAAGTGCCAGAGAGTTAACCCAGAGAGTAGGAGGAATGGGAAAACAGTAGGTATATGTTTAAAATATATGCATGCACATTTGAAAGAGAGAGGAGGGGCAGGATATTAGTTTTCATAATGAAGCTTCATCTACAGAGGCTGTAAGTAGTAGATATGATAGACAAAATGACACAGTTTTATGAGGATAATGTTTTATGTCCAAGGGATCGACCATGGTAGATTGTTTGGGAAATAGAAGTGAAAAAGATCTCTCTGTGTGTATCTAACTGATAAGATATTTTGTACACAGTCACTTGCCTTTTTTTCCCCCTCTCTGGCAGGAAGCAGTTTAAAGGTGCACTAATTAAATATTAATAGAAGAGAAGCCAATTGAAATTGCATGCTGATGCAGCCCTCATGCTCTTTGGAACCTTCACCTCAACTCACTGGCACTTTACAAGGACGTCAGCACTACATAGCTGTGTGACTTTGACCCCAATTACTAATTAAACAGAGGATGAAAGTCACTTAATTCAGAAGCCTGTTGAGTGGATAGAACTATGACAGTGAATGTCCTTTGTATTTACAGGGACAAAGATTTGCTCAATAGAGTAGAAAGGATTAGAAATTAAATAGAGGTTATATAAATAATTGACTGGGCTTGATTTGAAGTCTGATGCAGCAGTGTGGCCATGGACAATAAGCAGTTCATGGATCAGTTGACTAATGTTTTCATGAAAAGCTCCTGTTCAGATATTATTATATAATGATAGTTTATAGGGGGCCTTAAGACAGTAAATAGACAGGGTCAGAACCCACAAGACTAGCTTTGTGTCCATTTAGTATCTGTAAGGTTGCAGTTCTGCTAATGAACTATTTTCTTCTGGCGTGGACACTTCCCATTGTCTTTTCAGATTCCAAGTGATGATAAAATGCGTGCAGATTTATGTTTTTTAAAAGGGGATTTAGTGGAAACGTGATCCACTCACATGTCACCTGTTGTTATCGAAACCACTAGGCTTACCTGGAACCAGAGAAACTGTTAAGTAAGCAGTAAACAAACAATGGCCTCAGTGAAGACTTGAAATGCCTCTGCTTCTGTCGTGGTCAGTTGTGATTACAGTACAGTAAGCAGACATAAAGAACTGCATTGACAAAGGACACAGTGAAAGGATACCCTTCTGCTTTTGTTATTCAGGCTCAGGACAGAGCGGCTAAGGTTTCCTAGTTCTGGCCAAGGGTGGGATCACTTGGTGAGGATGTCCCTCTCAAATCAAATACAAAGAGGCTGGCATAGCAGAGGTTTGAGTTGTGTGAGAGGTTTTTGTATGTTTTGCTGTTTACTTGGAAAAGAGAGAGATGTTCATCAAAAGATGGTAGATGGAATCAGCACGAAGGAGGTGTCAGACATCTGGGACCTCACCAGCGCCTTGTGACCAACCGCAGAGCAGCTGAGCTTTGCAAAGGCCCCAGCTTCTGTGCTCCTGACACAGGGGAAGCTTATGACGATTTATGCATAATTTAAAACAATAAAGTTGAGCTTCCTTTCAGGAAACCCCTCCTCCTCTTCCCCCCCCAGCTACAGGATACTCAGAGCAGTCCCTATGCCTTCCCTTGTACATGGTGTTCTGATGAGCCTGGTGTGGCCAACCCTTGGTGCCAGGTCTCACGCTTGCCTGGAAGCTCAGCTCTTTGCCGCCTTTGAAATAATCAGTTCTGAAACCCAGGGCTGGCTTTGCCGCGCACAGGACGGCACTGGGTCGGCGACATTTCAGGAGAACTGCTTGGCAGCCATTTTAGATTCTGCCTGTGCTGAGACCTCTTCAGCTGCCAAAAATTGCAGACACTCCGTGCCAAAACACTCTTGGCAGCAGAGATAAACTTTGCAGAGATACAGAGTCCAGAAATATCTTACAATGACAAAGCACAGGGGGCAGAATGTTTTTACAATACAGCTGTGTTAATGTAAACATTTAATTTGGCAACCTTCTCTACCCACTTTTCAAGTAACTAGTTTTATGCAGATACTTTAGGTCTGCAGTAAACTTTATTGCTACTTCTCAGAATATAGTTTGTGAAACAGGGATTTGAAGTATTTTGGGGACTTTCTATCCATTTAACAAGGCACACTGAAAATGTCAGGCTGTCATAAAAGGCACGTTGCAATACCTGCTTTAAAGTGCCTTAACTCTGGCTTCACTAAAAGCTTTGGCTTTAAAAAGTATGTATTAATTGGGGTCTGTCTCTTTTCGTTTCTTCCAAAGCAAGTAACAGGATATTAATAGAAATACATTAAACCACTCCAAGAGATACAAAAGAACATTTGTGCTAGTGATCATTAGAGAAGGCAAATGGTCTTGGTGACGTAGGATGGTGTTACAGGGAGCAGCTCTGAACAGCAGTTCTTACAAATACAATTGCAATAATTGTGTGATAGCTGTGGTAATTGTTCTTCTAGAGAAATAATTTCCAATCACAAGCAATATTTAGCCTTAGATGGCAAAAGGTGCCATCTGCAAACTTCAGAATGCTGGAGGTTACAGTATTTTATAAGGAGATAATTTGCTTTATGAAACTGGTTAATTTTTTATTACATAGGAAATCATATTAGATAATATCTCTCTACTTGCTATCAAATGCATTAAAGTAACTCTCTGTAATTCCTTTTAAATTTTATGGGAATGAAAACCTCAGTGTGACTTTGGGCTGCCCAGGGAGGTGGTGGAGTCACCATCCCTAGAGGTGTTCAAGAAAAGACTGGATGAGGCACTTAGTGCCATGGTCTAGTTGACTGAATAGGGCTGGGTGCTAGGTTGGACTGGATGATCGTGGAGGTCTCTTCCAACCTGGTTGATTCTATGATTCTATGAATGACCAAAATGTTGAGTCTTTTCTTGCTGTCAGGAACTCCTTGATCCTATGAGGCTTTGTCTCAAAAGGACCATTCCTGGAATTGAGGACTCCATATACAAGGTCTAGGGAAATACAAGAGTCATCACAGTCATAAAATTAGATTAATACTTTGTCTGGGGATGAAAGGCTTCCTGATTCAAAAGACCAGTTCGATGTGGACTAGATGAAGAATAGAAAAGATCATGTTTTTTTGAAAGCGTGTTGAGACTTCTTTACTCATGAAGCTTGGGCTAGCATTCAAGACAGCTATCGTTCCCATATTTGCCTTTCCAGGCCAAGCCATTTATTATTGTCACTAATTGTGCAGTAGCAACAGCAGAAGAAAGGCTGATGGTTGTCCCACAGTCCACTAGGTGATGGTCTCTGCTACATAGAGTGTTCAATTTTTGTTTGCATGTGTGTAGGGCCAGGAGGTGGTGGCATGAGGCAGGTTGATGACAGGTAAAGGGCACCAAAGTATCTTCACATGTGTTTTCAGAGGGCATGCAGATATGTATTGGGAACTGTGCGAATGATTTTTACTTTAAACATCATATGAGTGAGGAAGAGATACAGAAGAAGGTAAATGTGACCATGTGAGCGTTGCTGAAGACATAGTTTACCAGAGAGAATTTAAATGGACATACTATGGCTCAAAAGCAAGTCAGTAAAATTAACTATTTCCATTTTTAAGTGAATTCCAGAAAGTTTGTTTCTTAAGTACGATTGAAAGGGCATCAGAAAAACAAAGAGCTTCTTCTAATTGATTTGTGCATTCCTAATTTCCATTAAAGTTAAATAAATTCTGTTTTAAAAAAATACATATATTTACTTTTTTATACTAGATATCAAACAAACATTATTAGGTTAGTAACTACTAAAGCATCACTACTGAGATATATTAAAAGGCTAACTGAGGAAAGTCAGCAAAACCAGATGTTGGAGCACTAAAACCATAAGCTAGGATCAAGTAAAGATAGTTCTGCCTCCCTGTCCTGTTGCATTACAAAAGTTGTCTGTGAGGGAAGGAATACAGCTTATGGATGGATTCCCACACACCTGATTACTTCAAGAATTCAGAATAACTTCCTGTCTCTTGTGATTGTAAGACTCCTTTTGTAGAAAGTGATAATTACTTTCAATTGAAGAATTACTTTTAGTTAATTACTCCTTACTCTATCTACCAATCAGTCAATAAATCAGTCTTACTGGTACATTGGAATTATCTAGCAGTTCTTCCTAAGTGCTGTTCTCCTAATGAGAAGCACAGTTATTCAGCATCATTGTTGTGATTGAAGTAAAACAGAGAACAGAGTGCTTCTGGGAGTAAAATGAAACTTTTCTGTAGATCTTTTGCCATTTCCTAAGCAATAAGAATTCAGTTCAGTGGCAAAGGATCTCATGAATGAGATCCTTCTTCTCTCCTTGATTTATCCACAGGAGTGTAAGAAGGAAGCCTGGCCACAAAAATCAAATCTTTCAGATGGAGAAGTGAGAAATGCATTCTACACCCATAAAGAGACACCTCTGACAACACTAATTTATTGGATAATTAATGAAAAAAAAAATCTGTAAAAATTACAGTCCTTCTCACCATCTCAAGGCCCCAGGAGCTTGGGTGGTACTTGGAAAGTAATTCTTGTGTTTTGTCTATTAATAAGCCTCCATATAGGGTTTGGGACAAAGCTATTTTGTGCCATTCTGGGAAAGCAGAGTCCTTTTGAAGCTTCTGAGGGTGTCCTATGCACAAACTAGTCTCCATGTCCACCAGAGAGCCAGGCCTTCCTGGAGAGCAGAGCAACATGCACCATGCTCTGCCACGTTCCCTTTGAAATTCGTGGTCTACTGTAAATGCGAGAAGCCTTGACTAACAAAGCATCATGTTCCTCCACTTGCTCATACTACCAATGCCAATGTCTCAGGAACTCCCACCTCTGCTTTGCAGCCACAAACACCACTGTTGCACTGCCCCAGATAGCCTAGAGAAATCTGCAGAGCATAGTGCTGGACGTGGCCTAACTGATGCTCCACTCGGGGTGGGAAACCTTACTCAGAGCAAAGCCTGAAACAGCATCCCTCCACTGAGGGGTTTGGGAGAATGCAGAGGTGGCCTAGAGTCAGCCTTACCCAAAGCGCTTCTCTCATCCCATCTCACAGGTTTGAAGCCGGATGTTTACCTCGTGCTTGGGCAAATGTTGGCAGTCATGTAGTCCTGCTCAAACAATGTGGCAAGAATTAAAACAAGTTATTTTCAAGGAAGTAAACGCAGTCTGGTATGATTGGCCAAGCAGTATGTGTAATGGAGATGCTTGAAAACTTGGATGCCCGGGAGTGGAGTCTGGGGGCAGGAAATGAGTGTGTGTGGTGGAGATGCTGTGCTCTGGCGTTGTCTGAGAGGGTCTTTAGAAAAATGCTGAAAGCTGATGTGCATAGAGTAGTGGCAAGCTTCTAACCTGCTCGCTCTGAGGTGAAAGTAACAATGCTGTGCCAGTTCTTTAGGAAACATAAACAAAGACCAATGAAGTAGTCCTCTGTAAGTCAGAAGACAGTTTAAATAGATGAGGCTCTGGCATAGCACTTAAGTTTATCAAGCATTTAGTGTTTAGGATGTACAATACAGCCATATGTGACTTGCCAACTGTCTGGGCTTCCCCCACTGTTTCTGGTTTGGCAACGATGTGGTTTTTCACCCTGTTGCAATGCTGACTGCCAAGAGGACAGGCCAGCTTTCTGCTTCCTGTCTTCCTCTTTGTCCTGGCTTGTCCTTCACTCTGCCTGCCAAGTCATGGATGCCAAAAGCTTATACAGAAAGGTCAAATGACTATGGTTTGAAATCACCTATGCCAACATTTGTATTTGCTTTCTATTCTTTTGCGTTCGGGTAAATGGAAAGTACACAGCACAAAGCTGGGACAGGAATACAGAGACATTTTTGCCCATAGACATCTGTGGATTACAGTTTTGCAAACTGCTTGCAGAGGCAGTGAACAGTGAACATTTTAAAAGGAATTATGAGTGAAGCTCAGTGAAATGTGGAGTTCTAAAGGTATGTAACAACCTTTTTGGGTTTGTGGATTTACCCCTCACCTCTCTTACCCGGTTTGTTTTCAGTTAGTTATCAGTTTTACTGCATTTCTGAGCAAAGTTCCGTTGGAGTTTAGTACTACACTTCTTTGCAGTTGGATCTGAAGCTGCAGTAATATCTGTCAGTGTGTGGTAACTACTAAGAAAATTAAAGTCATATTAATAACCAGAGATTTCTAATAATAAATATATAGCTGTTCAGAACCTAAACTTGACCAGCACAAAAAGAAATCCTGAACTGAGAACAGTTTTATACAAGACTTCCCCAGACAAAATTTTCTTGCCTGATTTTCATTCAACTCTTCCCCCCTTTATGAAGATGAAGCAGAAAAGTATACAGTTACCAATTTCATTTCTGTAGTATTTCCCATGACTGTAATATTCACCTAATGCTGTAATCTCTGGAGTTTTGACTAAACACTAAGGCTGATGATAATTGCCATAAATGCAGCAAAACCGTAACAGAATCACAGAATCATAGAATGTTAGAGGTTGGAGGGGACCTCCAGAGATCAAGTCAGACACCCCTGCAGGATCACCTAGGGTAGTCCAAACAGAATGCATCCAGAAGAGTTTTAAAAGTCTCCAATGAAGTAGATTCCACAACCTCTCTGGGCAGCTTGTTCCAGTGCTCTGTCACCCTCTGTGTAAAGAAGTTTCTCCTTACATTGAGGTGAAACCTTCTATGTTTGAGTTTGTAACCATTGTTCCTTGTTTTATTACTGCAAACCACCAAAAAGAGATTGGCCCCATCCACTTGACACCCACCCCTCAGATATTTATACACATTGATCAGATCCCCTCTCAGTCTTGTCTTCATAGGGGAGATGATTAAGTCCCCCAGTCATCCTTGCAGATCTCCACTGGAGACTCTCTCAGCAGTTCTCTGTCTCTCTTGACTTGGGGAGCCCAAAACTGGTCACAGTATTCCAGATGTGGCCTCACCAGGGCAGAGGAGAAGGGGAGAAGAACCTCCTTAGACCTGCTGGACACACTTTTCTTGATGCACCCCAGGATGCCATTGGCTCTCTTGGCCACAAAATCACATTGCTATGCTATGGATAACTTGCTGTCCACCAGGACTCCAAGGTCTTTCTCTGTGGAGCTGCCTTCCAGTAGGGCAACCTCTAACCTGTATTGGTGCTGCAGTTATTCCTCGCTCAGATGCAGGACCTGCACTTGTCCTTACTGAACTTCACACGGTTTGGCTTCACCCAGTTCTCCAGCCTGCCCAGATCTCATTGGATGGCAGTACTGCCCTCCGCCCCCCAACACTGTGGCCCCGAGTTTCATATCATGAGCAAATTTGCCAAAGGTACACTCAATCCCAATAATGGTTGGCAGTGAGTTGTAAAACAGTGGGAAAGCCTTCTGTTCAGATGACCCACCAAACCCCAAGTTGCAAAGCATAGCTTAATATTTCAGCCAGTCTTCCAGAGGGACTATTCACTTTGTCATCTTGTCAGCATTGCCAGCACCTTGCACACCTTTAAAGAGAGAGTGGTTTTTAAAAAAGGGCAACAAGCAAGAGGAACAAGAGTTCATCTAGCCACAGGCCTTTTCTTAATAAGCAACATTTGATAGTCCACCCTTTATTCAAATCAGCAAGAAACCTGTACAGTTCTTAGTGGTTTTAGTTCAAGTATTTTCCAAGATGCTGAGAAGGTTGCAGGATTGAGCAGTATTCCCAGGCAAGTGATGAAGGCAGGAGGAAAGTAAAGAGACCGCAAAGAGAAGCTAGGGTAAAAAGTTTGGGTTTTGTTGTCTTGTTCATTCGTTTGGGTAGTTACAATTTATCTTCCAGTAGATCTTTAACAATTTCATATACTCTATTATTCCTAAAGTTAATTATAAACCTAGACCTTGGGTAAAAGGGCTCCCAGTGTAATTGGTGGAATAGTAGTGTGCTTCCTGGAGTCAAACAGTGCTTGTGGACAACCACTTCTAACTCTGCTCACAGACAGCTACATACTTTGAATTCATTGCATACCAGGGAGTAATTTACTCATATATGCCCTCTGCTCTTAGTAATGCAGCAGAAGAATTTTCTCTAAGCGTGAATGGAAATTGTTCTTATCACTTGTGTGTTCCGAAGGTGGGGGATTTTTTGTCCTTCCATCTCTGATTTGCTTGCTTGAGATTTCCATGACACTAACTAATTTGCTACCTATGCCAGACAGATTAGTAATGGTGAAGAAACTGAGTAGCCATGCAGCTTTGTTTCTTTTTGGTTAATGTTTTGGATGTTCTTCAGTGCCAGGATGGGGGATAATAATTTTCTTAGGTACCTGAAATTGAAATGTCACTGCAATTTTCACAAAGCCTGATTTTGTAGAGTTGTTTCAGGAAACTTTCACCTGGGAATGCCTGCAACTGGCAAGGTGATCTCGATTGCTGCTGTGGATTTTGTGACCCTTGTCATGGAGGCAGGTAATTAATGTGGCCAAGTCAGGAATTATAAAAACATAATTATTTTATTTTTCTGGAACCCTGCCTCCAAACTATTTACAAAAATTAGTTTAGTTTATTTACAGATTCAGTTTCATTGGCAATTTCTTCAAAAAAGGACATTATAGACAAATTTAGATATTTAGGAAGTCAAGACATGGAAAAGGCTAATCTATAAACACAGCTTTACCCCATTATCAATCAGGCTGAGCAGAAGATTAAGGGAACAGCAGGTCTTACTCACGGAGGTGAGACAGGCATTTGGCAATGATCCCTTATCTCTGTTGGAAGCAGCCTTCTGATGCTGCAGGCCCTATCGAATAGTGTATGTCCACACAGCAGAACCCCAGGTCAAGTGGCTGAGCTGGCAAACTCAGAAACGTCTCAAGTGCTTGTCCATAAGTGGGATGATCATGGAATGACTCTGCCTTCACAGCAGCAGGGGAGAGCCAAAACTGCTAGCATCCCCCAGTGCGGGAGGCAGCCAGGAAGTTGGCTGCTGAAATGGTGTGAGAGTGGCCAGTCCAGGTATTGCCATCTCTCTCTCAAAGGAACCCAGGACTTGCCAAGCCTGCAGGTTTGCACAGAAGGGTGCAAAAGTGGGGAGAACCATCCAAAAGCAGAGATGGGATAAAACTGAAAGCAGTACAAAAAGGTAGGAGCCGTCCAAAAGCAAGGACAGTCCAGTCACAGCAGGAAACCTGTCCTGTTGGGCACTCTATCAGGAGCTCTTTTAAAATGGGGAACTCTCAAGGCAGGGACTCTCAAGGCTGGACCTCTCAAGGCAGGAACCTTTTTGCCTCATCCCTTGCTCTATTTATGCATTTCTAGACAAAGTGTCCATTTACCATTTTATACTGGGTGCTAAAACCCAACCAACCACCAGCCTGATTCCAGGGCAGGCTTCCACATGGGTCAGCCCACGCACAGAAAGGCACCTTTTGCAGTTCCTCCTTCAAGCCTGAAGGGCATGGGGGAGGAAAAGCAGTTTTCATGCCTTCTTCTCCCATGCAAACCCCCAGGGAGGGATGTGGGATGGGTAGGGGGAGGAGAAGAAGACATTTGGGGTACCTCAGGACACTGAAACTGAAAAATCTGCCTTACAGAAGTTAGGACTTTGGAGGCAGTTATGTATGAACACAGAGAAAAGAAAAAAGGTCTTAAATGTAGTTTGCAGACCATAAACCTTGAATTTGTTGTTAGCAGTCACTTGTGCTAGTCTGAGACTGGCTGGGATATTTTGGTGAGAAGAATTAGATTATAGGCTGTGAAGAGGAAACAGTGATGATGTCTACTTCACTCACAGACTTGCTGAGATGTGCAAGAACAAGAACATAATATAAACATAGATAATGCAGTGGCTCTCTGTTGCAGGTGGTGCCTGTTTTTTTTTCTCCCTGGCCTGCTTCCTGTGTAACTAATCCTTCTGCTCTCTAACCCCCCTGGCTGATCCTCCAAACTCACCTTGCATGTAAGACAAACTCTGGGATAAGGTAGAGGGGTTGAAAAGGTGATTGGGAGCCTCTCCTGGGGACTCTGGTCTCTGGGAGGGGTATTGTGGTTTTTTCTGTATTACCTTTAACTAGTATATTTGTGTATTTAGCTGTATATATTGTAAATATCTGCTAGCATATTGTGCTAAGATGTAAACACAAAGCTTCATTTCTTAATTTCCAGCCAACTGCCTCTAGTCTGGGTGATTTCATAAGAGTGGGGGAGGAGGTATCACCCAAACCATCTCATCACTGAACATAGGTAGCCATCTGATCTAAGGGTCTTGAAGTTGTACAGATTATTACAATTGATTTGCAGTCCCTGTGAGAAGGAGATGCCTCGGAGACACAAACTTAATTTTTACAGATTTCAGGATAATAAGGAATTTGTTGTTTGGGCTTAGATTTTTTTTTGCCTTTCCAATTTACAGATTCGCAGATTGCATTGGGTTGGAAGGGACCCTGCAAGGTCATCTTGTCCAACCTCTCTGCAGTGAGCAGGGGCACCTCCAACTAGATCAGGATGCCCAGGGACACATTGAGTCTGATTTTGAATGTCTCCAGGGACAGGGCCTCCACCACACCCTTGGGCAACCCATTCCAGAATTTTACCACTCTCATTGTGAAAAACTTCTTCCTTATGTCTAACCTAAATCTACCCTGATTCAGCTTAAAATCATTCATCTTGGTCATGAGTTTGCAAATGATGTTGAGAGAATGTGTTTCACCAGTGCGTGAGAGCACTTGAAGTATGGGAACGTGAGAGAAAGTATTTTTTAACACATAGTCCAGATATGCCAATTTATTGTGGCTCTCCTCTGCTAGTCTCATGGAAATATATGCTGCAGAGAATTGATATGCTGACCCATAGTCAGCACACTTCTTTTTAGTGCCTCATTGATGAATACATTTTATTTCCTAACATGATTTTTAACCTATTTTTTTTTTAATGCTGGAACATACTGATTTTATATATATATATATATATATATATATATATATATATATATATAATCTGTTGATTATTAAAATGGGCTCAGGCTAATAAATTTAGAAAGCCAACTATCATATTGGTATTGACATATGCCTTTGTTCAGAGATCCTCATGCTATTGCCTATCATTTATGTGAACTTAACATTAGACCGTGGCATATAGTTTGAAATGGTATAGGTGAAAGCTGTGCAAGGATACACAGACTTGCTGTAACTGAGCCAACATGTGTATGGGAACCAGTGTAGGCTTGCAAAGTTGACAGTCTTTCTAGATCCATGTTTTCTGGGCTGGTTCCTATATACATACATACACACATGGCTAACAGACTGTGGTAACCTGTAAACTAAACTTTGTATAAAGCCTTAGTTTTATTCCTTTTGTCATGGCAATCTGTCTTCGTGTGCTGCGTGCATCTCCTGAAGACTTTCATCATGCTGTTTCTAAAAGCTATGCATACATAAGGGATGTGATTGTTCATTTGATTGAAATAGAAGAAAGGGGCCATACACTAACTGTTGTGTTTCCTGGGGGAACAGAGGCCTTTAAACTTACAGACAAGCTGGCTTGATTTGGAACATGTTTTAACTATGTTAAATGAACTTAATGTAGAACAATTGTGTGTATAAGAAAGCTAATGCTTTGGAAAAAACTGGCCAAGAACTGTGCTGGTGTATTCTTGATTTCCAGTGGTTGCTTTGCTATAGGTGGAGAATACTGTTGCAAGCCCTAACATTTCTTCACTCCACTGCAGACAGGTCACTCACCCCTGTTCTCCTCTCACATGTGGAAATGCATTGGTGTCAGTGAACAGAAAAGTGTGTGAAAACCGTACATTGCTATGGGAGAGCTTCAGGTTGGAGAGGGGTTGGGAAAGCTTGGGGCAGGCTGACAAACCTGTCAGTCACACCCACTGGGTGGGGAAACACAGCCCTAGGCCAATGTGAATTTCATGAGAGAACTAGATTTTCTCATGTTCTTGCTGTTACTGATACCAAACGGCTGCCCTAAAATGCCTCCATTGTTCTTCGTGTTTCACTTCTAAGTAGGCATTAAAGGGATACTTTTTGTTATTCAGATGCACAGCATCACTTGAAAAACTGCTTGAAAACATAAAAGCATTTTGGGGTTTTGGAGATTTGCTTGCTGTAACTGCTCATAAGAGTAAAAATTGTTGTCTAACCAGCCAATTGGTCTAATTTGAATTTCAATGCAAATTTTAGCAACTGTGTGGAAACTTGACTACTGATAGATAGGTTGATTTGAATGAAGTCTAGTCTTGGCATTGCACGCTGCTCCATATTCACATTAAGTTGTTCAAGCAGCAGACAGATTGACTTTACACTGCTGTGAAGTGTTGGCAGCAACCACGCTGAAAGGAGGCTGTAAGGCTGTAAAAATGTTTTTCAGTAGTTCACAATGTATATGTGTATTCATGGAGGACAGGGAAGGACAGGGAGGAGAGAAGGTAAAGCAAAATCTGAGAGGTTTGTGGGTTTTCTTTAAAGTATTGTCACCTGCCTGACATCAGTCATAAGTTGATCTACTGTTATCACAGTGCATACACTACAACTCATGTGCAGCACACTGTGTCTCACATGACTTTGTCCTGGTCAAGTGAGTGTAACCCATTTTTCCAGTAAAAATGCATCACACAACAGTCTCAAGTGCTTGGCTGCATGTAAGAAGATGGTAAACTGACACTTGAACCTGCTCTGTGGGTGCACAAAGGGGAAAATGATTGCTGTTGTTCCCAAAAGAAGGGCAGTGCAAGTATTACCTTTCAAACTTTTGATATAATGCTGATAGAAGAAGCTGAAATATTTCTGTAACGGATGTTGTTGTAAAGGTGCTGTTGTTCATATTTATTTCCATTCTATCAGTAATGCAGAACAGAGTTTAACATATTTAGCTCATTAGACTTTCCCCTCTGCAAAGCCCCAGATGTGGGTCCGTAACTAAGATAACCCTGAAGCTATATGCATTTATTGTTTCTGTGTATACTCATGCACAAATACATGAATTTACAAACAAACTTAGTAATATGGAAAAGGCTGTTTGCTTTAGATGTTATACAATCATAGAATGACTTGAAATAGAAGTGACCTTAAAGACCATCTAGTTCCCTGTCATGGTCAGGAATACCTCCCACTAATCCTAAATGTTGCTCAAAGCCTCATACATCCTGGGCTTAAACACTTACAGAGATGAGGTATTCACAAATGTTCTGGGCAACCCATTCTAGTCCCTTGCCACCCTCATAGTAAAGATGTTTTTCCAATGTCTGAGCTGAATCTAGTTTAAAACCATTACCCCTTGCCTAATTACCACAGGCCCTTATGAATAGTCCCTCTCCAGCTTTTCTGCAAGCTCCTTTCAGGTACCAGAAAGCCACTATAAGGTCTCTTCTCTGGGCTGAACAGTCCCGAATCCCCCAGCCTGTCCTCAAAGGAGAGGTGCTCCAGACTTCTGATCATCTTGGTGGCCCTCTTCTGGACCTTCTCCAGCAGATCCATATCCTTCTGTGGTGAGGGCTCCAGAGATGTACACAATACTCCAGGTGGGGTCTCACAAGAGCAGCAGAATCACCTTGTTCAGCCACGGTTCTTTTGATGTACCTCAGGATACAGCTGGCTTTTTGGGCTGCCAGCACACATTGCCTGCCTGTGTCAAGTGCCTCATCAACCAGCATTCCCAAGTCTGCAGGATTGCTCTGAATCCACTTGTCACCTAGCCTGTGCTATGGACCCAAGTTCAGGACCTTGCACTTTGTCTTCTCTTGTATCTTTAGCCAGCTGAAAGTTATTTCCTGGAGAAAGAAAAAGGGCCTTTAATAAGTGTGTAATTCCTGAAGTTAGAGTCAATGTGTTGAACACCTAAGAGTACTCATTCTCATTTAATAAGTCTTTGAGCTGAGTGGTGTAGCCCCTTTTGATCTCTGCCACAAAGTGAAACATAAATTTCACTTTTACTTTCAGGAAACTTGTACAAGGCTTTTCAGCTCCAAAACCTTTTCTTTCTACAGCTGCAGATCCAACTAGACACTGATTACAGCACTGAATCAGAAGCTGTGACAAAACAGTGGTGAGAAAACAAGGAACTCTGGGTGGTTAAGCATTGTTCAAGGCACTGGCAACTTAACAGATAGACTAGGCATCTTGGTTCTAGTATAACTTTCCCCAAAACTGAAATGTAGCTAATAGAACAAATACAATTATAGGATGCTTTCTCCTCTCCCTCTTTTTGGAAAGAAAGGAATTAGTTGTAGAGAGGAAAAGGTAAAACACACTCAAATAGTCTCACTTAGATTTGGAAGTTAAATGAGAACAAAAAAAACCAGCTTTAACAATAAATAGAAGATATGCAAGGTAGGGGAGTTACAAAGAGGTATAGGGAAAAAAAAACCAACACCAACCCCCCCACAAAGAAAGATTATATATGTATATATATATTATATATATGTTATATATATATTATATATATATATATATACACACACACAACCAGATCGATGGCAATGGATGGAGGCAAAATAAGGATTTGTTTTTGTTTACCACATGGAAGGACGAACACATGGTAAAACAAAAGCAGCAAGAAGAAAGGGCAGTGCAAGCAGGCAGGGCAAGAGAGATAAAACCGGGAAATTCCTCTGGTTTTATAGGGAGATAGGAAATGGGAGTGGGTTGATCACTACACCTGAAGTCAGGTTCAGACCCACCCCTGGCGAGGAGTCAGGAGGACCTGGAGTCAGGATCAAGACCACCCTCCCAGGAGGGTCAACTCTTTACATTCCACCCCTTGGTTAACTCTTTATGTTCCACCCCTTGGTAATATCATTTCCACCTTCCTGCAAACACTTTCCTCATCAAAAGATAGGAAAATGTGTCCATGTATATGAGTATTGAGAGTTCTTAAGTCCTTCTTGGTCCCTGGCTGTATCCCAAGGCAATGTGCTTCTCTGGTGCAGGTTGGTGAGGTGATGTGTGAGCAGCAGAAACATGGACAAGAATCAGGGAAACTGGAACAGCCCTTGAAGGAAACTCAGGAAGACAGCCTTTCCCTCTGGAGGGAAAAATTTGGAACAGTCCTTTGCTGCAGGGCATCATGAAGAACAGGTGCAGATGAGATGTTGTAGGCGTCCTCTGGATTGCTGCTTGTCTGGTGTGGTTTCTGTTGGACTCCTTGTGATGATGTAGACTTCCTCTCGATTGCTGCTTGTGTGGTGTGGGTTCTGTTGGATGCCTTGTTGTGTTGATGTAACTAGAAAAGAAACTTACAATCACTTAAAACTATTATACAATTATTATACAACATTACATGGAGCTGTGTTACTGACTGAGATTTGACTTTTTCAGCCAGAGTGAGGTTTCTCTGTGGAACACACTCAATAGCACCAGCTTCAAGCATTACCCAGTATGTGTGACCAGGACCCTCAGCAGATGCTATCCCTTTGATATGTTTACCCTGCCGAGAAGCAGGAGCAACCTACACAGTTTTCCCCAGTAGATTCCTTTTGTAGGCCACAGAAACTCCATCTCCTTCTAGGACAGATTGAGCAGGACCAACTCTGTTGACTGATCCCCTGCTGTTCACCAGCCAGGTGGCTTCTGCTGGGTGCCTCAGTTTTTGAAAGTTCCACCCCTCATAGCTTTCAGGGTGGTTTTCAGCAGGTCATTGTGAAGCTCAGTCTTTCCTGCAGCTTGTGCATAATATGGCATATGGTAAACTCATTCAATCCCATGTTCTTTTGCCCAGTTGCTTACAAAATTGTTCTTGAAATGGGGCCTATTATCTGTCTCAATTCTCTCTGGGGTACCATGTCTCCACAGGATGTGTCTCTGCAGGCCCAGAATGGTGTTGTGGGCAGTGGCATGAGGTACTGGGTAGGTTTCCAGCCACCTAGTGCTTGCCTCCACCATGGTTAGCACATACTGTTTGCCATTTCAAGATTGAGGCAGAGTGATGTAATTGATCTGCCAGGCCTCCCCATACTTGTATTTTGAACACTGTTCCCCATACCACAAAGCCCTCATGCACTTAGCTTGCTTTTTGGCAGCACAGATGTCACAGTCATGGATAACCTGTGCTATAGAATCCCTGGGTATGTCCATGGACCTGTCTCGGGCCCATTGGTATGTGGCATCTCTTCCTTAGTGGCCAGAAGAGTCATGGGCCCACAGAGCTAAGAACAGTTCACCTTTGTGCTTCCAGTCCAGATCTGTTTGGGAGATGTGGGTAGCCAAGTGGTGATTGTGCTGTTGTTCTTCAGTGGGTCTGCTCTTGGCGATGTGAGCACTGATACGACTGATCTTAACTGCCAGTTTGTCCAGGCAGGCAGAAATGTCTTTCCAGAGATCAGCAGCCCAAATAGGCTTCCTCTTTCTCTGCCAATCATTTAGCTTCCATTCTTTCAGCCACCCCCATAAGGCATTTGCTACTACCCATGAGTCAGTGTAGATGCATAGCACAGGCCACTGTTCTCATTCTGAAATGTCCAGGGCCAGCTGTATGGCTTTTACCTTGGGGTATTGGCTGGATTTGCCTCCTCCATCTCTTGCCTCTGTAACAATGTGTGTAGGGTTACAGACAGCAGCCTTCCATCTCCACTTGCTGCCTACAAGATGACAAGATCCATCTGTGAACAGAGCATATCTTCTTTTGTTGTCATTGTATGGGGGTGCTTCTTCAGCACTGTTCACTGACTTCTCTTCTGGTGGCACTCCAAAGTCAGTGTCCTCTGGCCAGTTGGTGATCACTTCCACTATGCCTGGGTGTTCAAGGCTCCCCATTCTAGCTCTCTGGGTTATCACAGCCATATGCTGTTGAGCCTTTCCCTTTAAATATCCAAGTCAGGACTGGAAGTCTTGGAGCTAAAAGGAGTGGTGACTCCATTCTAGTCACCTCAGAAGCAGCTTGAACTCCCTCATAGGCAGCTAGACTTTCTTTTTCAGTGGAGGTGTAGTTAGTCTCTAAGTCTTTCTATGCTTTACTCCAAAACCCAAGTGGATAGCCTGATGTTTCTCCAGGAGCATTTAGCCATAAGCTCCAGCTAGGATCATTCTCACTGGCTGCAGTATAGAGTATGTTCTTAATCTCTGGGCCAGTTCAAATTGGTTCCAAAGCCATAGCATGGACCACTTTTTGTTTTATTTGGTCAAATGCCACCTGTTGTTCAAGTGCCCACTCTAAGTTGTTTGTCTTTCTGGCTCTGTTGAAGAGGGGCTTCACAATTTGACTGCACCCGGGAATGTGCTTCTTCCAAAAGCCCACAGACCCCAAGAAGGACTGTGTCTCTTTCTTGTTAGCAGATTCCATCATAGTGGATACCTTATTCACCACACCCATAAGGATATGGTGGCATCCATCTTGCTATTGAACTCCCAGAAACTGGATTTCTCTGGCAGGCCCTTTTACTTTGCCTTTTTTTAACATCAAACCCAGCATCCAATAGGATATTGATTATTTTCTCACCCTTCTTGAAGACTTCCTCTGCTGTCTCATCCCATACAATGATGTCATTGATGAACTGCAGATGTTCAGAAGCTCCATCCTTCTCCAGTGCTGTCTGGATCATGCCGTGGCAGATTGTAGGGCTGTGCTTCCACTCTTGAGGTAGTCTGTTCCAGTGGTACTGGGCTCCTCTCCAGGTGAAAGCAAACTGTGGCCTACACTCCTCTGCAATGGGGATGGAGAAGAAAGCATTAGCAATGTCAATCGTGGCATACTATTTGGCATCCTTTGATTCCAGTTCATACTGGAGCTCCAACATGTCAGGCACAGCTGTGCTGACTGGAGGAGTCACTTTATGTGGGCCTCTGTAGTCCATGGTCAGTCTCCATTCCCTGTCTCCTTTGGCACTGGCCATATTGGGCTGTTGCATTGACTCTTGCTGGTGGCACTCTGCTTCTCCAGGCGGTGAATCAGCTGCTGTATGGGCAGCAGAGAGTCTCTGCTCATGCAGTATTGCCTGCGATGTACTATGCGAGAAGCAATTGGGAACTTTACATCCTCCACCTTGTGTATGCCAACCATGGAAGGGTCATCCGAAAGGCTGTGGGCATGATAGGCAGCTGCTCCTTGTCTGCAATCTCTACAGCTGCTATCTCAAAAGCCTGCTTCTTCCTTTTGGGTCCTTAAAATACCCTTCCTGCAGAAAGTCAATGCCAAGGATGCAAGGTGCGTCAGGACCAGTCACTGTAGTGTGCTTCTCCCATGCATTCCCAAGTGACATTTATCTCAGCCTGCAGCACAGTCAACTCTTGTGAATCCCCTGTGATGCCTGAAATTGGTATGGGTTCTGTCCCTCTGTGGCTTGAGGATACCAGAGTACATTGGGCACCTGTGTCCACCAAAGCTTGGTACTTCTTTGCTTCCAAGTGCCAGTCCACTTCACAAACACATCCCAGTATACTCTGTTATCCCTGCCTTCTGCCTGGATGGAGACAGGGCACCTCTAATACTGAACTTGGTTACCATATGAATCACATGGACCTGAGTTGCTGGCAGAACCACCCCTCCGGCGAGAGGATTGCCTGTGAGACACTGGAGCAGCTCTTCTTCTGGAGGAGTTACTGCAGGTGTTCGCACCCTGCAGTTCCCTTACTCTAGCCAATAAAGCTGAGGTGGGCTGGCCATGCCGTATGTCTGTGTTCTCACCATGGTCACAGAGTTCTCCACAGCGAGCCCTGAGATGTCCCCTGTCTGGCTTGGGCTGGTCTCCTCTGAGGAGGAGGAGCACGGCAGTGTGTGTGTCTTACAGCTGAAACATGTACCCATTCAGAAGGTGAGGAGTGTCCTCCCCGTTCTTCAATTCAGAGACTGAGGCCTCAAGCTCATTCATGTCTCTGGTCAGGATTTTCACAGCTGACATCAGGGCTTTTCTAGAGACATTATCTTCAAACTGCCTCAGATCATTAACAAATTCACAGACATTTGAGAGATTGTTAAGGTCTCTGCCCAAAAGCAGCCCTTGCAGTGTGTGTGCATATGTGGAAGGGGCACCTTGGGTCAGTTTAAGAGGGCACATTTCATACGGACATTGTCAGGGTCCAAAGGCAGTTGGCCATTTTCTGACAGCCATTTGTCAGGGCATTTCTCCTATGCAGATGATGCTAATACATTAGAAAGAAGCAGAACTGCAGAATATTTTGATGGGTAGATATAAGGGAAGTAAAAGAATTGCAAAACATCATTAAAAGAATCATAGAATGGTTTAGATTGGAAGTGACGTCAAAGATCATCCAGTTATCACTCCCCATCATAGGCTCCCATGATAATAGCCACAAAAAGGACAGAAATATATTGAGAAGGAACAAATGAACCTGGTCAGATAGGATTTAATTTTTTTTTAAATAGCTTTTGGCTGCAATGACTGTAGTTGTGGCTGTGAGTACACATGCAATTCCAGTTGATGAACCAGTAGTTTGAAAAGACAGTGCAATTTTTGTCAGCCATTGTTTGCAAATTACCTACCTAGTGCCCTCTGATAGGTTCAATGTTTTGCTAGTCACTGTTGCTTTAATAATATGTGTGTGTGGTTACGAACAGGCAGAGTGCTGCATATTTTGTCTATGACTTTTTTAGACTATAGCAGGTGGAATTAAGTCGACTTCATGCAAAGTATGATAACATAACCTATAAATTATGTGTATATACTGCCATTTGAGATATTGGTTTTGTAAACAGGATCTGTGATAAAAAATCTGTTACTGAAGGGTACACAGAATTATGACATTTCTTATGCTCTGTCTCTGTTAGGTGCAATTTAACATTCTAGCGTCTTAAAGTTGCACATGGCATCAACTGGCAATCTCAAGACAAGAAATGCTCATCAATGTATAGGCAGAATTTGAATGAAAACGGAGCCATCCAAACAATGAAGTCACTCTTTTTTGAGTATTTTGTCTGAGCATTCCATATTTTTACACCAAAGATTGTATTTTATCACCAACCATATATTTGAAATCAATGGAAATGAAAACAGAGTTGCAGTATCCTTGTGGATCATAGACCAAAATTAGGAGATCCTTTGGTACATGTTACAGTGTTTAGAAACATTAGAGTGATGCTCAGGTTGTCAAATCATTAAGCCTTTTCTCTCCTGTTTCAGAGAAAACATTATTTTTCTTTTGGGCTCCTAAAGACAGTTACACATATACTGGTGGAGATATTACTTCATGCTGTTCATAGCTGGACTGAAGAAGCTAAATACTGCAGTGCTCTAGTCTAATTTCTGAGTTTCCATGATACACAAAATGCCAGCTTTTTAGTTTAATTGCTGATAATTTTCCCCATTAGTATAAAGTGTGTTGGTGTACTTAGCACGTTAGGAGATGTCTGTCTACAGAATAAAAAGAGAGGCCCAGTGAACCTCTGCTCTCATTTTGTAAACTACTTTGTGGGTTCTTTGTCAGGTGATTTAGTCTTGCAAAGCAGCATATGATTGTAACTTTTCAAATGACTGAATGTTTTATTTCTGTTTGTTTTGGGAGATGAAGAAAATGAAATCCTGAACTCACAGCAGTCAGTGATAAAATCCAGGTTAGCTTCCATGAAATGAGGATCTCCACAGTTCTTAGTGATACACATTGTAGGAAGGTGAGGGTTAAACTCTGTCTCTCACAACATAATGAAACATGAGTTTATCTCCTCCCAGTTGGAGGCAGTGACAATGGAAGGGACAGATCCATCCTAATAGTATATGACTTTGTGGCTGGCCTACATGGCACCAGGCTTGCTGACATCTAATGGGAAACATCTTTCTCAAAGGCAGAAGATGGCTTTTGCTCAGGAAATTGCAAGACTGACTGAGAGGGCTTTAAGCTAGATGTGAAGGGGGAAAGAGATAACAGTATCATACTTGTCTGTGACAACCTGTGGAATAAAGTAACACACCAGGGGTAGAGGGACAAGATGTGAGTAATAACCTTCAACCTGTTGTCCTGAGGCGTGCTGGAGCATAGGGATGTTGTCTGGTTGTGTAGAGGAAGGTCAGGAAGGCTGGGGCGTGTCTGGCGCTAAACTTGTCAAGGGGTGTGAAGAGTAACAGGTATGTGAACCAAAAAAAGAAAGTTAAAGATGATGAGGAAGACTAGTGAGTTAGTAACAACAGAATGGGAGAAGGCTGTAGCTCTGAACAATGTTTGCCTTCACTGGCAACCTTTTTAACCAAACTTCTCAAATTGAAAGACCACAAGACAGAGAAGGGGGACAAACACCCTCCCACTGTAAGTGAAGACGAGGTTTGTGACCACCTGAGGTCCCAGAGACTATGATGAGTTGCATCCCAGAGTCCTGAGGGAACTGGCTGCTTTAGTTGCCAAGCCACTCTCCGTGATGTTTTAAATGTCCTGGAAGTCAGGTGAAGTCTCTGGTGACTGGAAGAAGTGAAACCTTACATCCGTTTTTAAAAAGGGAAGAAAGAAGTCTCTGGGAACTACCAGCCTGTCAGCCTCACCTCTATGTCTGGGAAGATCATAGAACATATCATTTTAGAAGGTCTGATAAGACACGTGGAGGACAGGGAGGTGATTTGATGGCTTTGCTTTCTACAGTGGAGTGACTACATCAGTGGACAAGTGAGGACCAACAGATGTCATCTCTCTGGACTTCTGCAAGGCCTTTGATGTGGTCTTCCACATCATCCTTCTCTCTTAGTTGGAGAGATATGGATTTGATGAGTGGACTGTTTGGTTGATAAGTAATTGTCTAAATGGGTAGTGCTGAAAGGCTTAATGTCCAGATGGAGATGAGAGACAAGTGGTGTTTCTCAGGCGTTAGTTCTAGGACTGATGCTGTTCATCAATGATATCTAGCGTGGGATCAAGTGTACCCTCAGAAAGTTTGCAGATGACACCAAGCTGAGTAGTGTGGTAAATATGCCAGAGACATGGGATGGCATCCAGAGGGACCTGCACAAGCTGGAGAAATGGGCTGGGGCTAAGCTCATGAGTTTCAACAAGGCCAAGTGCAAGGCTCTGCACCTGGGTCAGGACAATCCCCATTATCAGAACACGCTGGGGAATGATATGATGGAGAGCATGCCTATAAATAAGGTGTTGGGTAAACTGGTGGACAGAAAAGTTTGACGTGATCTGAAAGTGCACACTTGCGACCCAGAAGGCAAATTGTTTCTGGGCTGCATCAAAATAAACACAGCCAGCAGACTGAGAGGTGAATGTGCCACTCTGCTCTTTTGAGACCTCACCTGGAGTATTGTGTTCAGCTCTGGGACACCCAACACAAGAAGGACATGAACCTGCTGGAACAAGTCCAGAACAGGGCCCTAAAGATAATGAGAGAATTGTAACACCTCTCCTGCAGAGACACCTGAGAGAGTTAGAGGTGTTCATCTTGGAGAAGAAAAGGCTCCAAGGAAAGCGTTCTTACAGAATCCTTCCAGTACCTGAAGAGGGAGAGCTGGAGAGGGACTGTTTGTAAAGACATGTAGCACTAGGACAAGGGACAGTGGTTTGGAAATAGAGAGGGGTAGATTCAGATTGGACATTAGGAAGGTGTCGTTTTTTTATGAGGGTAGTGGAACATTGGAACACGTTGCCCAAGGATGTGGTGGAGGTCTCATCCCTGGAGACATTCAAGGTCAGAATTGATGGGGCTTTGAACAGTCTGGTCTGTTTGAGAATGTCCATCCCTATTGCAGGGGGAGTAGGACTAGATGACCTCTAGAGGTCTTTTCCAACTCAGTGCATTCTACGATTGTACGATAATGGAGTGGCCAGTTTATTAATTGGCTGAAGGTATATGCACACAATGGTCAGTTCTTTGCCTGCAGATATGAACTTTTCATTATTGTAGTCTATCATATAATTTTTTGCTTATGTACACATATAAGTAAATCTTTTGCCATGTTCCACCTTTTGCTTTTCATTTTCTGAAGAATCTGTAATAAAAGCCTTTTATGACCCAATACCTAAATGTGAACGATTTTTTGGTTTCCAAGAAATGTTTCTGATTGTAGCTAATATCCACAGTGTCTGCCAGATGGATAACCTCATACCCCATCCCTTCCTATGAAAGTTTTGGAAGGAAACATCATTCATTCACAGTAATCTACATATAGAAAGATACCTACATTAAGTGCTTAACGTGCATGTGAAAAAAAGAGCCAAGCTAATATTATGAAGTGTGTGAGAAATATTTGTTTCAGGCCATGAAAGAGTAGAACCATTTTTTTTTATAAAACTAAAAATGTGTGTGCATGCACATTTGTGCAGACATATACATACATATATAGAGATGTACACACACCCACACACATATATATGTATGTATCTATGTAGTATGTATATCTTCCATGCACAGTTTATTGCACATCTGGGGAAAGTTGTTCTGCTTCCAAACTGAGCACCATATGGTCTTTATAAATTGTATAAGAAATATTTTGAATAAATAAGTGTTGTGATTTATTTTACACAAACAAGGGAGTTTAAATTAAAAAGATAAATCTGTGCACGGGATATAAAGCTGAATAGCTGACTGTGCTTATTGCTATTTTTATTTTGGTAAGTGCTTCTAGGTCTTTGTCTTTCAACTGCATAAAAACTGGATTTACTCCTAGGGATCTACTTCTTAACTAGGGCAGATTAAAAACTAAACAGAGAGAGTGATTTGCCATTGGAATGGGCTACCCAGGGAGGTGGTGGAGTTGCTATCCCTGGAGGTGTTCAGGAAGAGTCTGGATGAAGCACTTAGTGCCATGGTCTGGTTGACTGGATAGGGCTGGGTGATACGTTGGAGTGGATGATCCTGGAGGTCTCTTCCAACCTGGTTGATTGTATGATTCTAAGGGCTGAGTCAGTTAATTAATTTAAATGAGATTACAAATCATAAACACATTACATAATGTTGATTTAATTACCATTTTTTATTTACCTAATTAAAACAGTCTGGAGAAAAAGTTAGCAGTCTTGACAATGTCTGGTTAGGTGATTTGGCAGCTGCAGATTTGAGCTGCTGATAAAAGGGGAGGTGAAGCAAGGAATCCACCATGACCTCTGCAGCTCTGACACCGCAAGCCATTACACATCATCTTGCTGTCAGCCTTCATGGTGAGATCGCCCTGACCAACTCCGATGACACCCTAGCTGCAGATCCCCAATGTGGGGGCCAGGAAACATGTCCCATGAAGACAGATGGGCTCTCAGCTGAAAGACATGGGGTTTCTTCCAGTCATGCCAGTTCCAGGTGAAGTTGTCTGTCATGGCAGGCCACAGGGGATTGCAGTGAAAGGGGGCAGCTGATGACTGTGTAGCTCTTACCCTGTGCCCATGCCAAACCAAATAAATTGTAAGCAGCCCTGAAGGAAATGATTTGGTGGCACTGCTGGTTGTGAAGCCAACAATGCATAGTTACAACTCAGAAGGCCATTTGCATTTTGGGCTGCATCAAAAGAAGCATGGCCAGCAGACTGAGAGAGGTGATTCAGTCACTCTCTTCAACTGTGATGAGACCTCACCTGGAGTACTGCATCCATCTCTGAGGCCTCCAACACAGAAAGGACACAGATCTGCTAGAGCAGGTTCAGAGAAAGCCCACAAAAATAATCAGAGAGCTGGAGCACCTCTCCACGAGAGAGGAGGGCTGGAGCATGAAGACAAGGCAAAAGAACTGGGTCTGTTCAGCTTGGAAAAGAGAAGGTTCTGGATGGACTTTATAGCTACATTTTAATATCTGAAGGGGACCTACAGAAACATGGACTTTTTAAAAGGACCTGTAGCAATAGTATGAATTGCAATGGTTTTAAACTGGAGCAGAGTAGATTTAGGTTGGACATAAAGAGGAAGTTCTTTACAATCAAAGTGGTAGAACACTGGAAGAAGTTGTCCAGGGATATGATTGAGGCCCCAACCATGAAGACATTTGAGATCAGACTTGATGTGACCCTGAGCAGCCTCATCTATCTGTAGGTGTCCCTGCTGACTGTAAGGTGTTTGGACTGGATGACCCTTAAGGGTGTCTACCAACGTAATGCAGTCTGTGAATATGTGAATTGAAATGAAAACAGAGCTCAGCTTCTGCCTGTGGGACCATGTGTCTTGCAATGGAAACACTTCCATACCTGAGCCGTGAGCAATCTGGTGAAATGACAGGCCTGCTTGGACCGAAACTTCAGTACCTGCCTGATCGTTAGCTTTCTGGAGCCCCTGGTCAGCTGTGCTCTTCATTGCCTACTTTAGGTGGGTGAAGGACCATGACAATGTTTTAAAAGTCTTTGAGAGATGAAGAGATGATTTAGAAAGTCTTCCTCCCATAAGGACAGTCTAGCAGTCAAGCTGGGGCCCAGGGAAACTGGGCTACCTCAATCATCGACAGATTTCATACTCTGGCTTTGTAAAGCCTTGATCAGCTGACTTTGATCCTACAGGGGCTGGGACCCAAACTAAGGGGACCCTGTGATGGTATAATTTTCAGGGCTGCAACCACTTGTCTCTAGTTTGTGATGTCAAGCAGTGATGCAGTCTTGAGGGATGACAGTCTGAGAGGTGGTTGTAATACTTGATCATAGTTAGTGGCTCTGTCGATTGTCAAGTCAGATGCTGTGTAGGTATGTTAAGGTTTGGACACCATCAAACTGATACTTGCCTGATATCACATCTTTCTGGTGCTTTATCCTCCCCCATACCCAAATTGTGGATTACCAAAGAATAAAAGTGTATTTACATGCTGGTAAATGATTAAATTAGTGTCTGCCAGCTGAGATTAACTGAGCGCAAAGGCTGTCTCCTAGCCTGTGACAAATTAAAAGTGAAAAGTGTTCACTGCAACCACTGAGGAAGTTTATCTGATTAGTATGACACCTGTGGAGAATCTGCCTATTTCTAAGATGTAAGAAAGTGTTTTTTCTTTCTATAGATTCTGTATTTGTTTTCAAGACTTTCAATATTCATGCTAATTCAGAGAGTGGTAAAAGGAAAATTCCTTGTACATTATGGACAGAGGGAGATTCAGCATAACTGACTTTTTCCTTTAGTTTTTTTCCTTTTTTTTTTTTTTTTTCAGACAGCATCTTCTCTTATCAGCTGAAAAGTTAAAAGATAGACTTACAAAAACCCCTCAGAAAGATGGAGAACAGCAGTGTGACTTATTTGGCTCTGTTCTGCATTCTTCCTGCTGCTGCCTGTCAAAGACAAAGGGAAAGAGCATCTTATCCCTCACTGGACAGCAAAACATCAGTTTTCTTTTCCCCCACTCCTCTGCCTTATGAAGCCAAAAGTAACTTAGCATGACAGCATCTTTCTCCTAGTGTGTAGTATGGAAAATTGATGGCATTTTTTCTCATCAGTGTCAGGCTGCAGCCATCAGTTTTACTTAACCTTGGCTGTATTGAAGAGTTGTTAGCACTCACAGCTGTTCATAGTGACTGACCCCTAGAAATGAAAATGTAGGAAACAATTCAGTGTAAATAGACTAGCATCTTGACTCATTCTTTCATACCAAAAGAAGAGGTACTTGACTTAAAAGGTTTGAATGTCCTGGTGGTAGCCATCCTGTTATGATAAATTGTATGTGAGCTATATCCAGAAGGACTCTGACAGGTTGGAGAGGTGGTCTCAAGCCAATCTGATGAAGTTCAACAAGACCAAGTGCAAGGTCCTGCATCTGGGTTGAGGCAATCCCAAGCACCCATACAGACTGGGCGGTGACTGTCTGGAGAGCAGCCCTGAGCAAAGGGACTTGGGGGTGTTGGTGGATGAGAAGCTCAATATGAGCTGTCAGTGTGCTCTTGCAGCCCAGAAAGCCAACCAGATCCTGGGCTGCATCAAGAGAAGTGTGGACAACAGGTCGAGGAATCTGATCCTCCCTCTCTACTCCATACTGAAGTACTGCATCCAGGTACGGAGCCCCTACAAGAGGGTATATGGATGTGCTGGAACGTGCCCAGAGAAGGGCCAAGAGGATGACCAGAGGGCTGGAGCACCTTTCCTGTGAGGACAGACTGAGGCAGTTGGAGCTTTTCAGTCTGGAGAGGAGAAGGCTCTGAGGTGACCTTGTTGTAGCCTGTCAGTATCTTAAGGGGGCCTACAAGAAAGCTGGGGAGGAACTTTTTAGAATGTCAGGTAGTGATAGGACTAGGAGGAATGGAACAAAGCTAGAAATTAGTAGATTCAGACTGGATGTTAGGAAGAAGTTCTTTTCCATGAGGGTGGTGAGACCCTGGAATGGGTTGCCCAGGGAGGTGGTTGAAGCTCCATCCCTGAAAGTGTTTAAGGCCAGGCTGAATGAGGCTCTAGACAGCCTGATCTAATGTGAGGTGTCCCTGTCCATGGCAGAGGGGTTGGAACTATATGATCCTTATGGTCCCTTTCAACCCTGACTGATTCTATGATTCTATATATCTACCAGATAAGAGTAAATGCTGCTCTCATAAGAACTATTTATCCATGAAGGAATAACTTATTGTGTCACCAGCTTTTGACTGTTGCAGCAGTCAGTACCAAGAAGGCTACAGCATAGTCCCACCCTAGTTGTGAGGTGCCAATGAAAGCTCTTCTATGGAAATAGTACGTGTAGGTGAGCTTTTACTCAGTGCCAGAAAAGTAGATCGGAGACATCTTCAAGAAAAGCACATTTGAAGTAAAATTTGAGAAGCAGGTTTTAAAAGCAATCAGACAAATGAACAAACAACCACCACCAAAACAAAAAGAATAAGGGAACCTACAGTTGGGAGCTAAATGACAAATCTGAAAATTTAGTTTCGTGACATTTACGTGACAGGATTTTATTTGCTGTAATTGTAGAGCTTTGCTTACAACTTTGAGCTTACAAAATATTCTTCTTTTTAAGCGTGCACAGAATTATTTGGTGGGAAAATTAAATCCAATGCCAACTGGGTGGACAAGGAGTGTGGTTTATGTCTTGCTCTATCACAGTGGAAGCAAAGCCTGCAATTTTTAAAATGAGGGCTCATGCCTTAATTAATGAACTTGTGCAGATGAGGACAAAGAAAGATTTGAAGTATATTGATGTGTCTTTTACCTCTTTAATTTTTATGGCTTTCTGAATATGCCTCTTACTCCCTCTTTTAGGACACTGTTCTAATGTCTCTTTGTTCAATGTTCTGCTTATAAGTTATTCCTGTAATGATCACAGTTCTCTTGTACTTTGTAAGACTATTTGCATCCAACCACATAAAAAGAATACTTTATAATTACTGACACTAGTGAGAGAATTTCATCCCCACAGGCCACCTCAAGTCACAGAATCACAGGACCATCCAGATTGGAAAAGACTCTTAGGATCACAAAGTCCAACTAAAACTCTACTCTACAAGATTCACCTTAAACCATATCCCTAAGCACCACATCCAGACAACCCTTAAACACATCTAGGGTTGGTGGCTGAACCACTTCCCTGGGCAGCTCATTGCAGTGCCTGACAAAGTCCATGCCCTTCATCCTCAAAATGAGATGCCTCTGTGTGCTCTAAGTGCAGTTACATAGCTTGATACGTCTTATACAGAATAGATTTTTTTGGCTTCTCAACTACTTTAAGTGAAGGATTAAATAATAATTAGATATATAATTAAATAATAATTTCTCAGGATCATATTGAGACTCCGGTGATAAATATGATAGTCCATTTTACTGCTCAAAACACTTTGTAAGACTCAATTTGTAAAAATGGGTAGTTATCTTAAAACTAAGCTAAGTCTTGCTGGCAAACTATAGAAAAAGTCAACTGTTTGTCCTTGTAACTGGAAAATTCTGTGCTAGGTTTATCTTACTATAATATGAAAAAGTGTTGCTTAAACTACCAGTGTTTAAATCCTGTACCCAAAAAGTTGCTTTGTTGGCAATGGGAAAGTAGGAGCAAAGGCAAATTGTTTTGCAAAAGCTAAAACTTTTATTCTCTTTGTGCATCTTTTTAGTGAATTTGAACAGGAGAAAACTTCAAAGGCTATTTTCTGGTAGGCCTTCTTAATCCAGTCTCAGGTCTCTTTGTTCCCCAACCTACAGTAAGATTTATTGGGTACATCTGCTACCAAATTGACACATTATCTAGTCACATATCTGCAGCAGCTTTACACTCAGATCGTTGCTGTGTAAAATTTATCTGCTATGATAATCTTAATTTAAATAATAATGTGTATAGTTTCCAGAAGCAGAGAAGGCCTATTAGCAGAATATTAAAGTTCACCCCCTGCAGAGTGAACCTTCCCATTGCAACACAGGGAACAGGGCATTTATCTGCATAAAGGTCCATATGCAGAGAAGCATCATAGTTTTAGCATTTATTGTAGCTGGTTGAGTTCTCAAATTAATTTGCTTTTATTTTTTCAAAAGGATGCGCTGTGCCTTCTCATGAATAGAAACAGGCACACTGTAGAGCACCTGTTGTGTTCTACACTTGGATTCCAAAGTACCCAGACTAGGTTGTGCAGAATCTTACTGGGAGGCCTATCCTTCATTCTTCTTATCTAGGGGTAAAGAAGACAGAGAAAATTTGGTATGAATTTAGCTATCCAATGTATATTTTATTGTGTTCGAGAGTGGTTTCGTTCAGTATTGCAAAATTGTGCTTTTTATACTATGGAGATGATTTTCACATGTGTCTTGGTCTTCTGGTTCTCTGGTAGATCCTCAGATGCTTGTCTTCATCATTAAGATGAATTCAGTAGAACCTGAACTGTGAAGTGCATTTCCATCTCAGCATCAAGCTTGAGTAAACTTAGAGACATGTATGTCAAGGCATGTTTACTAAGCTACGTAGCAGATGGTAACATATTTCCATTAATTTCTTGTAGCAGGTTTATTCTAGGTTGAGGGCTCCAGTGGCTTTAGGAGAAAGTTATGAGGACTGAAGGACAAGTATCCCGTAACATATGCTGTCATCCTTTTCTGGTTTGTTTTTTTTTTTTCTTTCTCCTGTACTCAGCAGTGCATTCAAAAACTCTGACTTCCCCCTTGTGTCTGTTTGGCAGTAACAAGTTTTGTAGTGCTATGATGCAACCTCTTGGTGGTCATATGGTACTAGGAAGGACTGTGATACAAACCCAAAAAAATATTTTTTTTTATTCAGACTGTGAAACTGCTTCAGTTTAGATACCTGTATTCAGAAGAAATGGTTGTGCTCCTTCGCTTTACATATAAGGGTGTCTCTCATGTCTTACTTTCTTAATAACATTTTATTGCAGTGCAACAGGGTTTTGTTGTATTATTTATGTTGAAATGCAGTACAAGTTAGATAGTTTTAAAAGCAAAGGATGTAATTTATTTAATGTGCTGACATCACATTACGTTGTCCTCTTGCTTCATTAGATGCATGATCATGAAAAGAACACTCTTTGAAGTCTACAGTGTCTGTGTTTCAGGGTTTTTTAAAGTTACATAAACTTAATTTCACAATTGTAATCTCACAAACTATGAATACAAAGCCTATATCATATTAAAATGGACTGTATCTTCAGTGCAGTCCTCATCCTGTGGAAGCAACACAGGCCTTTATGCTTAAGGAAAGAGTAAAGAAACAGGACTCATCAACATATACACCATTAGTTGCCTGATCCAGTACATATTTCTGGTCATGCATGAGAAGAAAGTACCCCTGTTTTAGTGATTATGCAATGTTATATTTGAGGAATGGAGGAAGAGAGAGTGAAAAGGTACTCTTTTAAATGTGTTTGCAACTTGAGTATTTACTTGAATAGCTCTCTTGTCCTTATTCAGTGATCTATGAGTTCTTATTACGATCATTGCATCTTTCATAATGTTTCTGCTTCTTCATGAAATGGGTTATGTATAGTGTGTTTATTCAACAATGCTTTCATGTGGAAAATCAACAAAATGACCTTTAGAGAACAAAAGTTAGGTATTAGTTTAATACTAAAGAAGGGTATTAAAAGGTTGTGATTCACTTTCAAAACAAATTAATAAAACATTTCTTTCATTTCTTTATAGATTCTGGACAACCAGGAAGTCCAAGCCACAATGATCCTGCCAAGAATCCACCAGGTAAATATAGGTTCCAGAACATGTACATCCATCATTGTTTGAGAACAAAGATACTACTGTTAGTAGTTAAACAGAGCATAATTGGTCATCAAACTTATTTTGCACTGCTAAGTGCATATAATCAGGACAAGCTGTGATTATTTTAGTTCTTTTAAACTGGCAATGCCTCAGTTTAGTTTCATCAACATTCCTTCAATCTAAGGAAATTTCCTTTCAGTTCACAATTTTCAGCATTTTGTCAGTGGTGGGCAGAGGAAGAAAGAGACAAGATCCCAAATAACTTTATAAAAATCTTCAAGTGCTGCAGTTATTCCTTGTTACTCCAGTTGTCCTACCTCTAAAGTCTGTGTCCTGAGCTACCAGCTTCTTCACACATGTACTGTAAAATATAAATAGGTTCATTTTCATTACTTTTCATGTCACCTCAGAGCAGATTTTGAACACATTATTACTGTGTTATGAAACTGACAATCAGAATATTTTTGAAAGAAATTACAGTGTAAGCAGTCTTTTCAGGGATTCTCTGAACATAAAAATACATGAGAAGATCAAAGCCAAACTTTGCTCTTCCACACTGTTCAGACAAAACATTGTTTGTATTTTCATGGAGTTACCCCTCTAATCAATTCAGCTGTGCTACTGTATGTTGGTTTATGCATTTTACTGGTGTAAGACAAACAGGTGTGACAGAAATGCTATCATTCTTTAGTGAGGTAGTGAGCAAAGAGCAGCTTCTACAGAACGCTGTCATCATGATGTATCTTTTAATTTTGGCTCTCAGAAAAGGTGTTTGTCTGAAATAAGCTACTACTAATTCAATGTGATTTTGTTTCTAAATGCCAAATTAACCACATTCTAATGATGCAGTTCTTCTGTGTTGCTGCATACACGTGAATATTTTATGGATCTGTCCAAGCATTAGGGAAACCAGCCTGCATTGTAGCTGTGCAGTTTTGTACCCTGTACATGATCAAAGAATTCTCTGCATGTGGTGGAATGTGTTGTGTTGCATGTAAATACTTAAGGGGGGAAAACCATCCTAGACTGCTATACAAAAAGCTTTATTCTTGTAACATGAAACACAGAAACATATATCAGAAGTCTGAAATTATAACTTAGAGATCTGAAGGCAAAACAAGTAATTTTAGAATGGTATATTTATTTATTTAGTTGTTTATTTTAAATTTTGCAAGGGATGATGCAGGCTTGAAGCCACTTTTGGCTGCAGACTTCAATGCTGTTTCTATTAATACTATGTGGGACATTATGAGTAGCCTTTTATTTCTATATTAAATAAATGACATAAATTATGTTAAATGATTTTAAAGATGAAAACAGCAAACTTGCCTAAAATAAAGTGGAAAAATGTCTTCACAGATTTTCACAGATTTTGTAAAACTTGGAGCATTTAACTGTAGAGCATTTGTTTTTGTTTTAGCATATATGTTTGTGAGTGCAAGAAAAGCCAAAGGCATTACTCCTTGCCATTTTGTAGGATGGTTTGTAACCTCTGGGTTAGGGAACCTGGAGGCAGGATCTGGAAGCTCCCTTGTAACATGTTTTACAATTCTGTTTTTAAAGTGCCATTTAGCATTTGGAGAAGGAATTTAGAACATATTTCACCAGTGAGGCTCACATCCTTTAGTGAATCCAGTCTTGACAGCTCTTCGTCTCAACCCCAGGTTACTCCAGCAAGGAATAGTCTTGCTGCTAGCAGAAATGCCCTGGGGGTGGCAGCAGAAAAGCTACATAGGCTTTTATTTTGCAGCCTTGTGGAACAAGACCAGATGCCCCAGTGTTTGACAAACTCCAGTGTTCCAGGAGGTAGAGAGATGTAGAAGGCAGAGAAGTCTATTGCTAGTTCCATCATAAAACTTCCTGCTTGAAAGTTGAGCATAACACTTTCTCGTGCATTAGAGTCACTGCTGGGAGTATTATTACTTTATCTTCTGCCAAGTAGGAACAGAAAATGGAAACTGTGGCTTACTTCCTTGAAACCCTTCATTTAAGCAGAGACAGAGGCATACTAGAATATCATCTATCTATTTGTGGATACATGAACTTCTAGCATCATTCGTCTGCCCTATGTGATACTGTCTTGAGGTTTAACTGGCAGGGAGAAAATTGTTGAGGTTTGTGGGACTGCAGAATACAGGACTTTTGTAGCTGTGCAGGAGAATGAGTAGCACTCGATTCAGCTTGTCTGGGAAAAGGACTGCTGTACTGTACTTTCTTACTAAACTTCACGGAGTCTTTCTAGAATCAGCCAATCACTTCTGTTAGAGCCCCAGAGGATATCCACTTTGAGGTTTGTTTTCAGTCCCAAGCCAGGAGCATGTGGACTGGATTTATTCTTCTATTGTGTTTTGGTCTGATGCCTGTATGTCAAGGAGCCAGGGCATTGGCAGGGGATAGGTGCTGTTAGCTTTTGGATGCAACTACCTTCACAAAGACATTGCCAAGGAAGAGGAGGTTGGAAACTGAGTGGTACTTGGCGAGGCTGCTGGTGTTAGAAGTGAGTTTTTCTAGGTTTGGCTAGACTGTTGCATTCTTTAGGGTGTCTGATAATTTGCTGTCTTAGCTGTGGAGGGGGAGTAATGTCACTTGCCAAACAAAAGAATATTAAGAGCATTTGCTGGAAATTTTTATAATTAATTCCTAAAAATACACTGAGCACTGTGATAGCACAATACAGTATTAAGATGGTGCAGCTTGTGGTGAAAGTGGTATTTAGTTTTTTCAGCAAGGTATCTTCTAAGGTTTTTTTGTTGTTGTTGGTTTTGTTTTAAATTTTTTTTTTCAATAACTTTCATCTGATCTATTTCTAAATAACAAAACTTAACTTTCCTGGAAGTTGAGTTGTAAAAGTCACTTTTCTGCAGGGATTATTAAGTAGATTTCAGGAAGATAGATGAGCTGAATTGAACTGAACTGAAGGAGGAAGAGTTTGAACACTGCTGTTGTCTGCAACAGTCATTAAGTTCCTGGAAACTTATGTTACACTGGAAACTATTAAAAGTTTACATGGTTTCAAAGAGAGAATAGACATACTCATAGATCCATGAAGGGTGACTAAACAAATAAAGGCACATTTGGATTAGTAAGTTTTAAAACTGAAAATACCGATGGGTCTTGGACACTATCAGCAAAAAAAACCACCAAAACATTTTCAGCTGGCCTGTTTCTTACTGTTCTACTGGGCATCTGCTCAGGGCTGCTGAAGGCAGAATGTGGAAGGAGACCTAATGTGGTATTTTCAGAGTACAGCTGTGTTGTTTGTTCCCTGCAAGTTCCATATGTCATTTTTATAACTTAAGAAAATATCTGCAAAAGTGTGGGGGAATATGTACTGAAGACAGAGAGAAGGCTTTTTCAGTAGGTTCATCTGTTAGGCATAAGAAAATTACACAGGAGAGTGAAAAAAAGAGAGACATCTAGAAGTACTAGTACGCTAATGATACTGACACCAGCCATAACATTTCTTTGTATTGCAACACACTCCTTACTAGCTAGTTGTTTTATTAGGGGATTTTCTGGAGTTTGTTCTGCTTTATTTTTCATTCTGTTGCTTATTGACTGATGACCACAGCTGTTTGACATTAATAAGGTTACTTGCTATCTGCCACTGGTGTGAGGTTGCTGCTTAGTATTTATACACCAGCATTAACACTGCTGTGTCCAGTTGTTTGAACACAGACTTTTTAATCTGCTAAAATATGAATAAGAAATAGCTATGCTGATTGAGTAAAATGTTATCTTGAATATCATAATAGGATAGGTTATACGTTTGATTACAATTTGAGGAATCAAAAGGATTGGAAACTGAAGGGAGTGAATACCAGGTCTCATTGGTGCTTCATGTTCTTGTCTTCCAAATAGAGCTAGGAGAATAGTCTCCTCCTATACAGGTCACTTCCAGCACTGGAGAAAGCAAAAAGTAACTTTTCAAAAGGTGCAAGGGAAGTCTCATCCTCCTGACACAGATTCATCTTCCTTCATTGGTGAGGGAAGAGAAGTGTGTTTAGATTTTTTGTTTTTATCCCAACAGTTGAGTTCAGAAGTTATAAGAGCTATGTTTCCTAGCAAGTGGGACTGATTTCTTTTCTTCCCTGGTAGAATTTACTCTACTCTGTCTGATACAAGGAATAATTTAATATACATTTTGCAGACTCTACAACATTAGTCAGGGTTGACTGAGGAATTAAGATGACTCAGGTTTCAGCCCATGTGATGGTGAATATTACGTTATTTATATGGGGGTGACACAATTTCAGACAAAGAGATTATGAAACTGTCTCTCCATGTTTCATTCCTCCCTACTGTCTCCCTTCTTTCCTCTGCAGTAACTTATGATATGTTGTCAGGGAATGAATCTAGTGATAAAATCCATAATCTGAGTGGATAATAGGTATGTGAATCCCCAGTCTCACTGCTCTGGAACTGGTTTTTCCCTTTTATTTTCACCAGAAATTTCATTCTGGTAACTATTTCCAAAAAAGACCTGGGTGAAATCACCATCTGTTTTCTTTCTTTCTTTAATTTAAAACAAAAAAAATAATTAAAATTCTGCCAAAAAGCTTGCAACCAGCTTCACCTATCTTTCAATATGCAAATCTCTCTTGCAGCTGTAGAGCCCCAAAGGCTTTTTAGTGCTTTCATATGGGTTAGCAGCCATAAGGAGAACATTCTTTTGGATCATGCCCCAAAAAATGTGTAATAAATTTGACTATATATGACTGCTCTTGGTAAAAGTATTTCAGTTTTAAGTTTTCGCGGCTGTTCGAGTTAGATTTCTAGCTTAGACATAAAAAAATCAGAACAGAGAAACTTACAAGTAGAAGCTCTGAGTGGAGAGGTGAACATTCTAGGGATAGGCCATGTAATGGCAACAGTGGATAAGTTAATATAATTTCATTGGAGCATCAAGAGCTTTGTGCCTGGAAGCACAGCTTGTACCTTCCCCTTGTGCTTCTGCTGTGCCCTCTGCTATTCTCCCCTGCTGCTGTTTTGGCTGCTGCTGCTTTTGCTGCTTTGCCACCACTTGACCCCTTCCCAATCTTCCTTAAGGTTATTATATTTCTGTAGTAGTTTATTCTCCTTATACTGTTATATTTAAACTATAAGAAATACAATTTCATTTTTTCCTGACTTTCCAAAAATCTGTATTGTAGTGAGTTTATTCTACTGGAGGAGGGATCCACCCTAACCTAGGACAGTTTTAGAATGTATAATTCCAGAAATAACCCCTAAAGAGTAATTTGTTCTCAACCTTTGCTGTCTTTGCAATAAGCAAATGTTTTTGAGTGACTCAGAACAGAGATGGTTTAATTAGTTTGCTGCATTGAAAGTTACCCTCTTGTGGATGGTGAATTAGTCCAGTAATTAATATGAATAGAGGAGATATTCCTGGGGCCCAGTCTTGATCTTGGAGGTCTCTTCCAACCTGGTCTATTCTATTCTATTCTATTCTATTCTATTCTATTCTATTCTATTCTATTCTATTCTATTCTATTCTATTCTATTCCCTGGCCTTGTCACTGCAAGCAGTTTTCCTTGTGGAAGCAGGGATGCCATAGTAGCAGTTTAGGGCCTCAGACAGAATTGTACTTATTTATGCCTTTTCAGCTTGGGAGTGGATATTCTGAAATGCTTTTTCATTTCCTGTGTTTCTATACAGATGCCATGACATCTCAGATGGTGATCTTCAAATAAAACAGAAGTTTATGTGAAGGGTTAGGCTTGGCCAGGGCTTACTTTTCTTTGGAGCTGCCCCTTTCCCAAATGTTCAATGAATTAGTAATGGCAGTGATTGAGAAGTGATACTTTTCATTGTGAGCTTCTCAGCCCTAAGCCAGGTGGGGCATTCTGTAGGCACAGTACAGCACAGATATGTTATCTTGGCAATCAGAAACCTACACAGACAGTACAGCCCCTTTTTCCAAGATGAAGAGATTTTGGTGTTGCATTCTGGCTTGAAATTTGGTGTGGGTAATTCCTACTGCTTACGGGTTTAGGATTACTTATGTATTTTTGTTTGTGTTGGCTATGTTTCTCTGTGAACCCATGATGTAAGTGGTGCTATGATCAGTTCTGCTGCCATGCTTACTTCTGATGCCATTGTGTTCAATGGTGAGCACAATGATTTTTACTTCAAAACACACAGAGCAAGAATTTACTAAAAACTCTTATGTTGCCAATTAGAATTCCAGAAAATTGCTCTGACACAAAGAACATTCCTTTTTGGTTTCTGGTAGTCCTGTAGCAGTTAATTTGCACCTCCTCCGATCTCTTTTTAAATCTTGGGTTTAGATTGTGTATAACCTGAGACCCTCTGGAGTAGAAGGCAGCGTGCATTTGTTTCTTGCTAGGTTTTGGGGCAGCTCACCTCTTGGATTCTAGTACACAGATTCCATGGTTCATTAAACCAAGAGTTTACTTTTTCAAATTACTGCATCATTGAAGGATGTTACAATTCTGTGATATTTAGAATATTGATAACCTACTGTATTTTTTGAAAATGGTGCAGGCAGCTTCTTAGTTCCTTATTGTGATTAAAAGCTCAAATGGAGTCACGGGATTTTTTGGCAATCCAATTTACAATGTCATTGCAACTTTCAGGAGAAAAGCTGAAGCGGACTGTGGGTATACAGCAAAGCCAGAGACAATTGTGTGGTTACCAAAATAGCCACATTCTCCAGACAGGCTCTAGCTCAACTGTTTTAAATGGCATCATCACTGAAATATTTTCTGTCACTCCTTGGCTCATGTGATCTACTTTTACCTGCCTTCAAGAAATTTTGTTTCAGTGGGAAACTGGTACTCTTTTCAAGATACTGGCCTCAAAATGCCACAAGTCTGCTGACTGTTTGTTAACTTGCTATAGCCAGTGTGAGACTAACTTTTCATTAATGGTTCCGACTATGAATAGTAGCTGTAAACAAATAGGATTACTGCTGACACTTCATGCAGAAGTCAGGTATTGCAGAGGGTGGAAAGAGATGATCCTTAGAAAGACAGTTTTCAAACACTTAAACAAAAGAAGCGATACAGTAAAATAATTTAACCTGTAATCGTAGTAGTCCCAAAAGTTAAACAAACCTGTAGCAGCATCCAGAATGTTATGCTGCATGACTTACTCTAGCTGCAGCTCTCTGCTAGTATTAATATATACTGGACTGAAGCTTCCAGCTTTTCTTTTCAGAGTAGCTTCTGATATTAAACCCACTTTACTGCTGCTAAGTCTATCTACTGAAGGATAATTATTGTTTGAGAAAGAAAACTTTAAACCTGTTGGCGTTCATCTAGTCACTGTAGTATTCTTTGGGAAGTGTATTTTTCAGAAGTAAGTTTTCTTTAAAAAAGGGATAAGTTAAGGAAGACAGGTTTTCTACTCATTCTGTATAAAATCTTAAAGGAAATACAGAAAAACGTCCACATTTATTTATGGGGTTTGGAAGTTACTAACTGTTTCTACAGAACCGCACTACGACAGGTTTGGCATAAATGTTCTTGTAGAACTCAAACTTTGAGAATAGTCACAATTAGTGAAATGCACTTCAGCCACTGCCATCTGTCATGTAAGAAGAGTTTTAGTAAATGACAATATTCAGTGCTTACGAGTAGGTTTGAACAATAAAGATTACACAGTGGTGTTATCATGGGCTATGAAAAGATAGGGTAAATCCTCTATTAGTAATACAACAACAGACGGTCATTGAGTGCGTTAGTTTATTTACCAAACAGATCAAAAGCACACACCAAGAATGCTAATTCAAGGCTCTTTAACATATTAATGCAAGCAGTGCATTAGGGAATGTTTATTTTAAAAAACTGTTTAATACCCATACTGCGAATAATAATGTGAATATGAATAACTATTATTCAGTAGGGAGATTGTCTTCACCAAGTAAAAGGCAGTCTCTGACACCATAAAGTCAATATGTCTTGCACTTTGTTTGTTTTTTCTTTTTTAGACATATTTGTGGACCGCATATTTCTGCAACAAATTACAGCTGTTTATTTGCACAGAAATTTTCCTGTTGCACAGCTGGAAGCCAAGAACTGTTCTGTAATGTGTCTACCACAACTTGCCTTCCTAACTAGTTAAAAGTAGTCAAGCTCACACTGAACATAATGGGCTTATATTTCTGCACTTGGAGGTACTACTGGAATCTACCTTTCCTGTTGGGACATGAGGCTCAGGATGAGGTTGCTAAGTGCCTGTCGGCATAGACTTTTTACTGTTATATCAATTTTTAATATTTTATCACATCACATAGAGAAAAAAAAATCAAGCTCTTTTTAAAATTGAGTGCGATTGACAATAGCTGCAGTTTCTCACTCTTTTCTTAATGAAAATATTTGCATATATGTGTGGGTGTCATTTTTGGATCATCCAAGACAGCTTGAAACATGGGTGAAAGACAGTGATCTATCAGTCAACAGTGCATCCTTCTCTGGATGGTGGAAAACAGTGGTATCACTCAGCAGTAGACTTTTTACCCTGCTCTTACTGTCACAGGGAGAGGAACACACCCTTTTATGTTGTGTAGGTATTCTTATTATTGCCAGTGATAAAAACTAAGAATTTGTGAAAAAAAGCTGGAGATAAAAAAAAAAAGTGTCTCTGTGTGTGTTCTTATATATAAAATCCTACACGGGTGGGGTTTGTTTGTTTGTTTGTTTAGTATGAGCCTTGGAGCTTATTCTCACTCCAGTGGTAGTTTGACAAACCTATACTTTGGTAAAGCTCCTTTCAAATTGGACTAACTTGAATGACAGAAGTTATGCTACAAAGGAGTGGGATTTGGATAATCAGCAGAGAAGCTCAAGTCTTGTCTCATGAGCAGTTCCAGAGCTAGCTACATATTTATAGACTGGCTTTAAATTACACTTCAGTTACAGGCCAACTGAAAATCAAGAAATCAAATTTTTCTTTGGAAATCTCCTTTCTATCTGCTACCTCAGCCTGTTCCTGCAGGAGAAAATGATCAGACAAGATAAAGACTGGTGTTGTTAGGGAAATTATTTGTATTTGTTCAGCTTGCCCATTCTTACGTTAAAAATTGAAAAAATATGAACAAGGGAAAAATAAACATGAGCACTGATGTTTAAATGCTATGTCCTAAAAAGAAGTATATTTGACAACCCATGTCATCTTTTCATCTACGCACACTCAAAAAAACCCAAACAAACAAACAAGCTCCCAACCAAACCAAACAATCAAACCCAAAACAAACAACAAGGACAAAAGTTGCAAGAGAATGCAGTGAATTTTAAAATGACTTTTGGAGCTGAAGATTAATAAGATTGCAGAGAAGCCTACAACATTCAGGAGAAGGACAGTAAGGGAAAAAGTAGTGGATATGGAGAGAAGCTGCTGAAAATGAGAGGACAAGGAATGTGAAAGGAAGTGGAGGGAAAAGATGGGGAGACCTGCAGAGCTACTAGTGCAAATAAAGACATGCAGGAGCATGATATGAAGTGACATTAACTGGAAGATGAGAAGATGATGGCATTGGCATACACCATTCAGGATGATCCTGCAGGCCTATGGTATTCATCATCCTTGCTGCACTCACTTCAGGGTGGGTTTTTCAGCTGTTCAAGACTGACATTAGCTTACAGATGTAATAGCGTACACATATGTCAGGAAGTATGCTTGCCTGGATGTATACACATTCTTTCAGCTTTAGTTGTCAGGTGCATTTTTTACACTTGATATCCCTACTCTACAAGATTCACCTTAAACCATATCCCTAAATACCACATCTAAACGACCCTTAAACACATCCAGTTGGTGACTCAACCACCTCCCTGGGCAGCTCATTCCAGTGCCTGACCACTCTCTCCGTGGAAAACTTTTCCCTAATATCTAATCTAAACCTACCCAGTCTCAACTTGAGGCCATTCCCTCTTGTTCTGTCTCCAATTACCTGTGAGAAGAGACCAGCAGCAGCCTCTCCACTATGTCCCTTCAGGTAGTTATAGACAGCAATGGGGTCTCCTCTCAGCCTCCTCCTTCTCAAACTAACAGCCACAGCTCCCTCAGTTGCTCCTCATGATTTATTCTCTAGGCCCTTCACCAGCTTCATTGCCTTTCACTGGACCCACTCCAGCACCTCCACATCTCTCTTGTACTGTAGTGCCCAAAACTGAACACAGTACTCAAGATGTGGCCTCACTAAAGATATGTAAAATGGGATAATCACCTCCCTACTCCTGCTGGCCACAGCTTTTTTAATACAAGCCAGGATGTCATTGGCCTTCTTGGCTGCCTGGGCACACTGCTGGCTCATATTCAGCTGCCTTCTATTACAACCCCCGGATTCCTTTCTGCCAGGCAGCTCTCCAGCCACACTGCCCCAGGTCTGTAGCGTTGCTTGGGGTTGTTGTGACACAAGTGCAGGACCTAGCATTTGGCCTTGTTGAAACTCATCACATTAATGTTGTCCCATTGATCTAGCCACGTCACTCTGAAGAGGTGGCCATTTTACTAACCTCTCTCCTTGTTTCCCCAAGGATAGAGAATTGAAACATCTCATGATCGCTGAGCCCCAGATAATCTCAAATCTTTACTTCCCCCACTAGTTCTTGTCTGTTCACAAGAAGCAGATCCAGGAGAGCACCTTCCATGTTTGGTTCTCTCACCAATTGTATAAGGAAGTTGTCTTCCACACACTTCAGGAATCTCCAGGACTGTTGTCTCACTGCTGTATTGTACTTCCAGCAGACATACAGGAAGTTGAAGTATCCCACAAGAATAAGAGAATTGTGAGACCTCTCTTAACTGCTTATAACAAAAATTATCTACCCCTTCATCCTGATTGGGTGATCTATAGCATACTCCAATCACAATGTTAACCTCGCTGTCCTTACTCATGATTCTCACTCATAATGACTCAACCCTATCATCACTTTCATTAATTTGTGTAGTTTCATATGCTTCCCTAATATAGAGGGCAACTCCACTGCCTCTTCTACTTTGCCTGTCTCTTCTGAAGAGTTGGTACCCTTAGATTGCAGTACTCCAGTTATTAGTCATCCCACCAGGTTTCTGTGATGGCTGCTATATCATAGTTACCCTGTAGTACAATGGCCTCCAGCTCCTCCTGTTTATTGCCCATTCTGTGTGCATTGATGTATAAACATTTCAGGGAGGGAGTTAAGTGCATTATTTTAAACACTGAGAGAGGGAAATGCTTCTGATTGTCTAAGATACCAACATACTCACTCTCGAGTGATGGACTGCTACCCCCAGGGTTCTCAGCAAGGCCAGCTACAACCCTGTCCCTCTCTGAAACCAGTGAAAAGCCCTGTTGATGATCCCAGCCAACCCATGTGCAAGGATTCTTGTTCCCTTATAGGACAGATGAACTCCATCTGTAACCAGTAGATAGGGTGCCAAGAACACTTCTCCATGGACAAAACCCCCAAATTTCTGCTGATGGCACCATCCTCTGAGCCATGCATTAATCACATGGATCTTCCTTTTCCTTTCAGTATCACTTGCTGTTACTGGAGGGATTGAGGAGACCACCACTTGTGCTCCCAATCCCTCAAGTAGTCGTTCCAAGGCCCTGAAGTCTTTTCTCATTGCTTTTGAACTCCTGTACATTGCTTCATCGCTCCCAATCTGCATCTCAACAGTGGGTGATAGTCAGTCGGTGTAATGAGATTGGAGAGCCTGTTAGAAATGTCCTTAACCTGTGACTTGGGCAGGCAGCAGATGTCCCTGTGGGACAGGTCAGGCCAGCAAATAAGGCCCTCAGTTCCCCTGAGAAAGGAATTCCCTACTACTATCACCTTTCTTTCTTTCTTTTTTTTTTCACTAGTCCTAAGTGCAAGCCTGCAGTGTCAGGACTGGCTGGCAAGTCCTGGGTAGCTGAGTGCATGGAGATTCATCTCCATTCTCATTCCTCCAGCCCTCTGTTGCAAGGGCACTGAAGCTGTTGTGTGTGGACAACTGCGGGGATTGGGAAGGGATTGGCCTGCCTTTTCTGCCTCACTGGAGAGGGACCCGACTCCATCCCTCCTCATCTCTTCTAATAGGTGCCTGAGTCTCTTTCCTCCTCTGCTTTTGGGGCACTTCCCTCTGCTAGTGGGGTCTGAAGAGCCTGGCACCACATGTCCAGCTCCCATTCATATTCCCTAATAAACATTAATCTTTCAGCCTCATCCTTCAGCCCAGCCACCAGGCTAAGCAGATCTTCAGTTTCCTCACCCCTAGCACAGGTGTTGCCTCCTCTGCTCTCCATCTCAAGTACTAGGCTCCCGCACTCACTGGAGCCTGTTGCCTGGGCATCTCTGTGCTTGTGTGTAGCCTCCATTTGGGTACCCACCTGTTTGCATATGACCTCTGTTTGGGTACCCACATGGCTTGATTTGCAGTTTGTTTGGCTATTTTGTGGTGTGTGTGAGGGGTTTGTTGTTTTATTGTTTTAACCGCGCCCGTCCGGCGCTCCCGTAGCGCAGGCCTCTCCCGGTGCCCGCCTGGCGCTCACTCAGTGCCCCTCTGTCAGAATCTGGCGCGGTGCGCAGCAGCCCTCCCCCGCCGCCTCACTCTGCCGCGCAGGCGCCTGGCGGAGCCTCCCCTGCTGCTGCTGCCCCTCCCCCTCTTTCTAGCAGGCCCTGCGACAGGGGGTCCCCTGTTCACTCGAGGTCGAATTGGTTGTGCGCCGCTCTTGTGGAGCTGAGGCCGGAACCGGCCCCGGTGCCGGTGCGGACTGGGCTCTGCCTCTCCCAGTGCCTGCCTGGCGCCGAGTTAGTGCCACTCTGTTCCAGTAAATGCGCTTTAAAATTTGTTTTGTTACTTAAGAATTCGAGAGTGCTTTTACTCGTTCAAACATTTGGAACAGAAAACTGGCAGCGTATTTTCCAAAGGAAAATGCTGTGTTAATTCTGAAAGGAGAGAAACCACAGTAAGAAATTCTTAGAGTGCTGTTTTACATGGAAACAAATAAAGAAGTAGTACTGTTGGAGCAACATTGTGCAGCAAGTACAGATCTAAATAGTCGTAATGGTAAATTGTTGGCAATTCCTACTTAAGAGGGCTGTGATGTCACAGTCTCAAATTCAGTCAACTGCAGCAATTATTTGCTCTAGGCTTCCACAGAAACCTAGGTTTCTCAGCATCCTTTTTATAAGGTTATCTAATTACACTTAAAGGTCTTGATTGTTACTTTGTTTACAGGTTATAGTTCTGGTGCTCAATCTTCTTGTTAGTAGTTGTATAAACTTACCCATAGTTACTTATGAATCTTCTCATTATACTGATTATTGTGATCTTTTTCAGTGTACCTTGAGGACAGTTTCGTAAAATCTGGAGTATTCAACGTCTCAGAACTTGTGAGGGTGTCCAGAAGTAAGTATCCTTTGCAGTTAATGATTTCTATAGCCTGGTATGCTCAAGTGAAGGTTTTTTCCTTATAGTGCTTTATTTTCTCCACAGGTTATAATAGAACTGCATATAACCACACACCATTTTGATGTCTTTTGCCATACAGCTCATATTGCATGTGTTTGTAATAAAATGATGAGGAGTCTTCTTTTTCAGTATTTAAATATGGAATCATTTTGTTATTTGCCCCTCTGCGCAGTGTAATGAATGGATAAAACTGTCAATATGTAGCAACATTTTCTATTTGTTAGATTCACATCTAAGGTTGCCCTACACGTCCTTGGATTTTGCTAAACAGTCTGACTTTTTTGTTTTTCTAGTTTATTCTTAAATTTATTGCACTTAAAAGAAAATTGACAACATGGACATAAAGGATGACTTAGTATGTTTTATGTTTGTGTTTCTTTTACTCACAGCATTGTCTCTAATTGAATTTTTAATTAACTTTGCTCGCTTTGGCATCAGGAATGTTATGTGCATGAACATGCAAAAAAAAAAAAAAGAAGCCTCACAAAACTCAAACATAAAATGTAAATGGAGAAGTGAGTTTTGTATTGCAGAAAGAGAACCCATTATTATAAGTAAGGAGATCTGGGGTTTTGACAAGGAAGGTTTTACCATGATAGTATGGTGTACACCTGGTGTGTATTTTCATTTGACATTGTTTTCTGAATGCCTTTTTTCTCACTTTAGTACAAATACAATTTAAATATTTATCTTAAAATTTCATTTGGAAGTGAACAAAAATGCTTGAAAATTATAGCTAGAAGTGTCTGCAGCGACAACATTATAGAATCATAGAATCAACCAGGTTGGTTGAGACCTCCAAGATCATCCAGTCCAACCTAATAAGTGAATCTGTTTTCTGATGGGGTGAGGACAAAACTAGTGAGGCACTAGTTTCCAAAATTGCCTATCCAAATTGAGCACAGGCGTTAATTCATGCCAGGTCAGGATGCTTGAGGAATTCAATGAACTCAGCGAGGATTAAGAACTATGTGTCAGTTGCTTAGAGCAGGTGAGTGACATCCTTTGGACGACATGATTGCAGCCAGTCGCTGCCAGTGGCAGACAGGGAAATCATAGAATCATAGAATCAACCAGGTTGGAAGAGACCTCCAAGATCACCCAGTCCAACCTATCTCCCAGCCCCATCCAGTCAACTAGACCATGGCACTAAGTGCCTCATCCAGGCTTTTCGTGAACACCTCCAGGGACGGTGCCTCCACCACCTCCCTGGGCAGCCCATTCCAATGCCAATCACTCTCTCTGTGAAGAACTTCCTCCTAACCTCCAGCCTATACCTACCCCGGCACAACTTGAGGCTGTGTCCCCTTGTTCTATTGCTGATTACCTGGCAGAAGATGCCAACCCCCACCTGGCTACAATGCCCCTTCAGGTAGTTGTAGACAGCAATAAGATCACCCCTGAGCCTCCTCTTCCCCAGGCTAAACACTCCCAGCTCTCTCAGCCTCTCCTCATAGGGTTTATGTTCCAGGCCCCTCACCAGCTTTGTTGCCCTTCTCTGGACATGTTCTAGCACCTCAACATCTTTCTTGAGTTGAGAGGCCCAGAACTGGACACAGGACTCAAGATGTGGCCTGACCAGTGCTGAGTACAGGGCAAGAATAACCTCCCTTGTCCTACTGGCCACACTGTTCCTGATGCAGGCCAGGATGCCATTGGCTCTCTTGGCCACCTGGGCTCATTTTTTTTTTTCGGTAACAACTTGGGTTTTCTGTAGTCAGGAAGCTCAGAGAAGTAGGCAGCTCTTTGCTGAGTTCCATTCCTCTTGAGAGGGAGGTGGGGACAGCTGTGGGCTGAGCCCCAGCCACCTCGGGCTATTTAACTGCCCCAGGAGTGCAGGCATCTGCGGTGCCTGAGCACAGCCAGTGAAGGGTGAGTCAGCGGGGTGTGTCCTGGCAGCCCACGCGGTCAGTTGCCGGAAGAGATCCATCCGTGGTTACAACTCAAAGGCTGTTTGGAAAACTCTGGGTACCCGGAGAGAGGCCACGCACAAACATATAGGCATCTAGGCCCCTGGCTGCAGAGGGTGCTGGAGCCAGCCACGTACAGGTGTTGTCTTCACCACCTTCCATTGCATTAGGTGTGAAAAGGGAAACGATTGCTTAGCCTAGTGGCTGATCTGAGGGAAGAAGTGATAAGATTAAGGACTATAGGGGAATGTGAAATAGAGTTAGACTTGTGGAACAAGATTCTGCAGAACCGCTAGAAGAGGGAGATGACCCAAGAAACAGGGGATAATGGATAACCCCTTGTTATGAGGGGCAAGGGAAATCCCTCCCACCTCCCCTCACCTTCCCAGTTGGCCTTGCACAAGTGAGGGGCACTGGAATTGAGAGTGTGGCAAATGAGAACACAGAAGAGACACCATATGGGGGGTTGCCTAAAGCAAATCAGTCCACCCCTTGCATTAGGAATTGAACCCTTAAAAAAAAAAAAAAAGAGGAGGGTAATTGTTATTGACAACTCCTTTCTGAGGGGAACAGAGGGTCCCATATATTGGCCAAATCCTTCCTACAGAGAAGTCTGCTGCCTCCCTGGGACGTGGGTCAGAGATGTTACCAGAAGGCTGCCTAGTCTGGTACAGCCCTCTGATTACTACCACTTACTAGTTATGCAGGTAGAAAGTGATGTGGTTGAAACCAGAAGTCTAAAAGCAATCCAAAAGGACTTCATGACACTGAGGAGATTGGTTGAAGGATTGGGGGCACAGGTAATTTTTTTCATCAATACTCTCAGTTGCAGGAAGGGATACTGAAAGGAACAGGAAATTATGCATGGTTAAGAAGTGGCTCAGAGGCTGCTGTCACCAGCAGAATTGTGGTTTGTTTGTTTGTTTGTTTGTTTTTTTCTTGGGGAACTTTGTAGGACACCAGGTCTGCTAGCAGCAGATAGAGTACGTCTGTCTCAGAGGTGGAAAAAGATCCTGCCACATGAGTTGGCAGGGCTCATTGAGAGAGCTTTAAACTAGGCTTGAAGGAGGAGGGGGTTAAAACCAGATGCAGTGGAGGTGAGCCTAAGGACAGCCTTCAGGCTGCCATTTCACTTGAGGTGGGAGATGGTGACAGGATCATCTGTGACAAGTGGCAGGAGGACACACAAGGACTGAAAGGATGAGGTGATAGTAAGAGCCTTCAGCCTGTTGCCCTGAAGCATGCCGTGAACACTGCATCAAAGGCAAGGTTTTACAGAGCTGAGCCAGGACCTCACATGAAATGCCTTGGAGGAACAATGGGATATCTCTCTAAGGTGGTGGCATGGGCACCAACCCAGCTGAAGTGTCTCTACGACAATGCATTCAGCATGGGCAGCAAACAGGAGGAGTTGGAAGCTACCCTGCTGCAGGAAACCTATGACATGGTGGCAACTATGGAAACTTGATGAGATGAATCCTATGACTGGACCATGGCTATCAATGGCTGCAAGCTGTTCACAAGGGACAGGAGAGGAAGAAGGGGTGGAGGTGTAGCACTCTCTATAAAGAAGTGGATAGAGTGTTAAGAGTTGTCACTAAAGAATAGCCACAAACAGGTCACAAGGTTATGGGTAGGAATTAGGGATCAGGACAAGCACAGAACATCTTAATCCTCACATGTAAGCTTATCAGGCAAGGAATGCAAAAGACCACTGTGGCTAGATTGTGACCTGCTGGTCAAACTAGAGGGCAAGTTGAGACTACACAGTGTCTTGGGTTCAAATGCAAGTTCCCAGAGACTCTTATAAATTTGGTAGACCCAATGACAATTTATAGAATTTATAGAGTGCCCTCCCCTCCTCCCCCTCCTTTCCCCAAAAGACAGGGAGAGAGATAAAGGTAGGGACACCCCAATAAATCAATCTCACTCGATTTGGAAGTTAAAAAAGGAAAAGTTTAACAATAACTTAGAAAAAGGGATTGGAGGTAGGGGAGTTTACAAAGGATAAGGAAGGGAAAACAGCAAAATACAAAACAGGGATGGATACAACCCGAGTAGTGTGATGGTGTCTCTGCCTCGTGGCTGGTATGCAGTATCAGTGTGTGTGTGCGGTCATGAACGCAGGTAGGGAGCAAGAGGGCGAAAAGAGGAAGAGACAGGAGAACTCCTGTCTTTTATACCACAGGAAGTGGGGGGGAGTGGGCTAACCATCACCTGGAGTGTGGCCCACCCCTGAGGAGGGGCCAAGACCCCTAGGGTCAGGTTCAGGGTCACTCCCCCAGGAGTGTTAACCCTATACATTCCACCCCTTGGTTAGACCACTTCCACCTTCCTAAGAACAGTCTTCTTCTTCAAAGATGGGAAAAAAGTTGTCCATGGGTTAAGAGTTCTTAAAGTCCTTCTTGGTTCCCGGCTGTATCTCAAGGCGATGTGCTCCTCTGGTCCGGTGCAGGTTGCTGAGATGTGAGCAGGGCAGGAACGGAAGAAAAGTCAGTGAAACAGGAACAGTTCTTGTTGGAACTCAGGAAAGTCTTTTTCCTCTGTGAAGAAAAAACATCAGGAACAGTCTCTTCATGTCTGGCATCAGGGGAACAGGTGTAGATGAGATGGCTGTAGACATCCTCTGGAGGGAAATCAGGAACAGTCTCTCACTGCAGGGCATCAGTGACGAATCAGATGCAGGGTTCTGGTTGGACGCCGTGGTGTGATGCGATGTTGTAGGACTCTGGATAGCTGCTGCTGTCATGTAGGTTCTGTTGGACGCCGTGTAGTGGTGAGGGTATAACTACAAAAACAACTTGTAACCCCTTATGAACTATAATACAAGTATTGCACAACTATGATACAAGTATTGCACAACTATGATACAACTATTATACAACTATAATACAAGATAACCTGAAATATCTGGAACACATGGAATCAACTCTGAGATTTCAAAACCTTTTCAGCTAAAGAGAGGTTTCTCTGAGGGACACACTCGATAACACCAGTTTCCATCATCACCCAGTATGTGTGACCAGGACCCTCTGCAGATACCACCCCTTTGATAGGTTTTCCCCCACCAGAGGCAGGAGCAACCCACACAGTCTTTCCCAGTAGATTCCTTTCACAGACTACAGGAACTCCATCTCCCTCAACTGTGGGCAGTAGGGCAGACTGAGCAGGACCAGCTCTGTTAACTGATCCCCTGCTGTTCACCAGCCAAGTGGCTTCTGCAAGGTGCTTCTCCCAGTTTCTGAGAGTTCCACCTCCCATAGCCTTCAGGGTGGTTTTCAGCAGACCATTGTGTCGCTCAATCTTTCCTGCAGCCTGTGGGTAGTATGGGATGTGATAAACCCATTCTATCCCATGCTCTTTTGCCCAGTTGCTTACAAGGTGGTTCTTGAAATGGGTCCCATTGTCTGACTCAATTCTCTCTGGGGTACCGTGTCTCCACAGGATGTGGCTCTGCAGGCCCAGAATGGTGTTACGGGCAGTAGCATGAGGTACTGGGTAGGTTTCCAGCCACCCCGTGCTTCCCTCCACCATGGTTAACACATACTGCTTGCCACTACGAGACCGAGGCAGAGTGATGTAATCAATCTGCCAGGCCTCCCCATACCTGTACTTTGACCACCTTCCCCCATACCACAAAGGCTTCATGCGCTTGGCTTGCTTTATGGTGGCACAGATGTCACATTCATGGATAACCTGAGTTATGGCCTCCATGGATATGTCCACGGACCTGTCTCGGGCCCATTGGTATGTGGCATCTCTTCCTTGGTGACCAGAAGAGTCATGTGCCCACCGAGCTAAGAACAGTTCACCTTTGTGCTTCCAGTCCAGGTCAATCTGGCAGATGTGGGCAGCCTGGTCAGCTTGGTGGTTATGCTGCTGCTCTTCAGTGGCTCTGCTCTTTGGGATGTGAGCACTGATGTGTCGGATTTTAACTGGCAGTTTGTCCAGGCGTGCAGAAATGTCTTGCCAGAGATCAGCAGCCCAAATAGGCTTCCCTTTTCTCTGCCAATCATTTCTCTTCCACTCCTTCAGCCACCCCCATAAGGCATTTGCTACCATCCATGAGTCGGTGTAGATGTATAGCATTGGCCACTGCTCTCGTTCTGCAATGTCCAGGGCCAGCTGGATGGCTTTCACCTCAGCATACTGGCTGGATTCGCCTTCTCCATCTCTTGCCTCTGCAACCCTGCGTGTGGGGTTCCAGACGGCAGCCTTCCATCTCCGCTTGCTGCCTACCAGGCGGCAGGATCCATCTGTGAAGAGAGCATATGCCTTTTCCTCCTCAGGAAGGTCACTGTATGGGGGGGCTTCCTCGGCACGGGTCACTGCCTTCTCTTCTGCTGGCTTTCCAAAGTCAGTGCCCTCTGGCCAGTTGGTGATGACCTCCACAATGCCTGGACGCTCGAGAGTCCCCATCCTAGCCCTCTGAGTTATCGGAGCCATCCACTTACTCCAAGTGGCATCTGTGGCATGGTGCGGAGTCGAACCCTTCCCTTTAAACATCCAAGTCAGGACCGGAAGCCTTGGAGCTAAAAGGAGTGGTGACTCCGTCCCAATCACCTCAGAGGCAGCTCTGACTCCCTCATAGGCAGCTAGGATTTCTTTCTCTGTGGGGGTATACTTGGTCTCTGAGCCTTTGTACGCCTTGCTCCAGAACCCAAGTGGGCGGCCTCTTGTCTCATCAGGAGCTTTCTGCCATAGGCTCCAGCTAGGACCATTCTCACCGGCTGCTGTGTAGAGAATGTTCTTAATCTCTGGGCCGGTTCGAACTGGTCCCAGGGCCATGGCATGGACCACCTCTCGTTTGATCTGGTCAAATGCCACCTGCTGCTCAGGTCCCCACTCAAAGTTATTCCTCTTTCTTGTAACGTCAAAGAGGGGTTTCACAATTTGACTGTACCCGGGAATGTGCATCTTCCAAAAGCCCACAAACCCCAGGAAGGATTGTGTCTCCTTCCGGTTAGTGGGTTCCACCATAGTGGCCACTTTATTCACCACATCCATAGGGATGTGGCGTCGGCCATCCTGCCATCGAACTCCCAGGAACTGGATCTCTCTGGCAGGCCCTTTCACTTTGCTTCTCTTAATGGCAAAACCAGCATCCAACAGGATATTAATGATCTTCTCACCCTTCTGGAAGACCTCCTCTGCTGTCTCACCCCATACAATGATGTCATCGATGTACTGTAGATGTTCCGGAGCTCCACCCTTCTCCAGTGCAGTCTGGATGATGCTGTGGCAGATTGTAGGGCTGTGCTTCCACCCTTGAGGCAGTCTGTTCCAGTGCTACTGGACTCCTCTCCAGGTGAAGGCAAACTGCGGCCTACATTCTTCTGCAATGGGGATGGAGAAGAAAGCATTAGCAATGTCAATTGTGGCATACCATTTGGCCTCCTTTGTTTCCAGTTCATACTGCAGCTCCAACATGTCAGGCACGGCTGCGCTGATTGGAGGAGTCACTTCGTTCAGGCCTCGGAAATCCACCGTGAGTCTCCACTCCCCCGTCTCCTTTCGCACTGGCCATATCGGGCTGTTGAAGGGCGAGTGGCTCTTGCTGATGACAAGCTGCTGCTCCAGGCGGCGAATCAGCTGCTGTATGGGTAGCAGGGAGTCTCTGTTGGTGCGGTATTGCCTGCGATGAACTACACGAGAAGCAATAGGTAACTTGACATCTTCCACCTTGTGGGTACCAACCACGGAAGGGTCATCTGACAAGCCAGGCATGATAGACAGCTGCTCTTTGTCTGCAGTCTCTACAGCTGCTATGCCAAATGCCCACTTGTTCCCCTTCGGATCTTTAAAGTACCCTTCCCGGAGAAAGTCGATCCCCAGGATGCAAGGTGCATCAGGGCCAGTTACTATGGAGTGCTTCTCCCACACATTCCCGGTGAGGCTTATCTCAGCCTGCAGCACAGTCAACTCCCGAGACCCCCCTGTGACTCCTGCAATTGTAACAGTATCTGTCCCCCTGTGGCTGGAGGGGATCAGAGTGCATTGGGCACCGGTGTCTACCAACGCTCTGTACTTCTCGGCTTCAGAAGTGCCAGGCCATTTCACAAACACGTCCCAATATACTCTGTTATCCCTGGCCTCCGCCTGGCTGGAGACAGGGCACCTCTAATTCTGAGCAGTGTGACTGCATGAGGCACATGGACCTGAGGTACTGGCTTCACCACCCCTTGAGCGAGAGCGCTGCCTGCGGGACACTGGGGCAACCCCTCTTCTGGAGGAGTTATTCCCTGTGTTTGTCCCCTGCAGTTCCCTTACCCTGGCCCATAGAGCTGAGGTGGGCTGGCCATGCCATCTATCCATGTTTTCCCCATGGTCACACAGTGTTCTCCAGAGTGACCCCCTGTGTGTACCCTGTCTGCTCTGGGCTGGTCTCCTGCGGGGAGGAGGAGGAGCACGGCGGCGTGTGTTCCTTATAGCTGAGACTTGCACCCATTCTGAAGGTGAAGAGCAGTCCTCCTCTGCCTTCTGCATTTCAGAGAAAGAGGCTTTCAGCTCGTTCATTTCTTGGGTGAGGGTCTCTACAGTGGCAATTAAGGTTTTCCTCGACAAACTGTCTTCAAACTGTCTCAGGTCATTCACAAACTCCCTGATTGTGGGAAGGTTGTTGGGGTCTCTGCCCAGCAGCAGTGCTCCCAATGTGGGGGCATATGTGGAAGGGGCACACTGAGTCAGTTTCTTTAAGAGGGCTGGCTTCATGCGGACATCATCAGGGTCCGAGGGCCTCTGGTCGGCTCCATAAATTATCTCTTGAACCGCCATTTGCCTCAGGTATGAGATACCCTGTTCCATATCTGTCCATCTAAGGGGATGGAAAATCATGTCATCCTTAGTCGGGTACCTGTACCTCACAGCTATCAGAAGCCTGGCCCAAAGTGAGTGGGTACCATCGAGCCTTCCCAGCTCCTTATCCACACCTCCATCCCTTGACAAGGATCCCAGCTGCTTCGCCTCCTTGTGATCTAGGTCCACTGTTTCTGCTCCTGCATCCCAGCATTTCAAAAGCCAGGCGAAAAGGGACTGTCCGTTTGCCCTTGCATACTCCTGCCTTATGTGCCTGATTTCCTTTCTGGGCGTGGAGCTGATAAGGATCACTCCATTATCAGGTCCATTTCCAGCTGGTTGCTGTTGCTGGGGGGTGCTGGTTCCCGAAGAGGTCCCTTGCCCTGGATCGGTATCTGCGGGAGGGTTTTGATTTGATCTTGCTGGCCGCGTCGTAATTGGTGCTAGGTGAAGGGGGCTGGGCTGAGGGGGCAGGGTCCGGGGGGCTGCCCTGGGCGGGACCGGAGGCGGAGTTCGGGGCGGAGGCGCGCTAGGGGCGGTGCCTGCGCTTGGGGTGGCCGGAACGGCCTGACCTGTCGCCCAACCCCCGCAACTGCAGCTCGGGCAGTGAGGACCACCCCTCCCCCTAAGCACCCTAATGGCGGCGCCCACCCGATACTTCCACGTGTCCCAGTTCACCGCTATCTTATTAATTCCCAAACCCAAATTTACACACAGTGAAATAACAGCTATCCAGTACCATTTTTCCCCCAAAATATCTGGAGCTTCTGTGCTCCAATGCATATACTCAGATTGATTCCATGTTCCAGAAACATTTCTAAACACAGTGATATTACTAACAGAATTCAGGAAATAGGCATAGACTCGGGCAGGCAAATGCTTAGAATATTCCCAGAGCATATCAATGACAATCCAGAAGACATGGTAACTTATAAACTTTAACAGCCAGCCCCACAACAGCCATGCAAATGCGTTAATGATTAAGACTTTCAGAATATCCATTTTTTAACTTCCAAATCTTCTCTGAAAGAATTCTTTCTACCTAGCCCCACGTTGAGACGCCAAATAAATTGTCTTGGGTTCAAATGCAAGTTCCCAGAGACTCTTATAAATTTGGTAGACCCAATGACAATTTATAGAATTTATAGAGTGCCCTCCCCTCCTCCCCCTCCTTTCCCCAAAAGACAGGGAGAGAGATAAAGGTAGGGACACCCCAATAAATCAATCTCACTCGATTTGGAAGTTAAAAAAGGAAAAGTTTAACAATAACTTAGAAAAAGGGATTGGAGGTAGGGGAGTTTACAAAGGATAAGGAAGGGAAAACAGCAAAATACAAAACAGGGATGGATACAACCCGAGTAGTGTGATGGTGTCTCTGCCTCGTGGCTGGTATGCAGTATCAGTGTGTGTGTGCGGTCATGAACGCAGGTAGGGAGCAAGAGGGCGAAAAGAGGAAGAGACAGGAGAACTCCTGTCTTTTATACCACAGGAAGTGGGGGGGAGTGGGCTAACCATCACCTGGAGTGTGGCCCACCCCTGAGGAGGGGCCAAGACCCCTAGGGTCAGGTTCAGGGTCACTCCCCCAGGAGTGTTAACCCTATACACACAGGAAATGGAAGACGGGACAGGCATCCTGGGAAGAGTGTAAGGATGCTGCCCAGCTGTGTGGGCATGAGGTCAGGAAGGCCAAGGCGCAGCTGGAACTGACCTTGGCAAGAGATGTAAAGGAAAACAAGAAAGGCTTCTAAAGGTAGATTAATCAGAAAAGGAAGGTTAAAGAAAAAGACCCCCCCATGATGAGCAACAGTGGAGAACTATTATCAACGGATGAGGAGAAGCTGAGATTGTCAACATTTTTGCCTCAGTCTTCACTGGCAACCCATCTGCTCATGGCCCTGATGTTGATGGCTCAGCAAATTGGAGGCCAGAGAGACAAAGACCCTCGTGCTGTGAGTGAAGACAAGGTACATGGTCATCTGAGGAACCTGAAGGTACACAAGTCCATGAAACTTGATGAAATGCATCCCAGAATTCTGAGGGAGTGAGCTGAGGTAGTTCACAACCCACTTTCCATGATATTTAGAAAGTCCTGTCAGTCAGGTGAACCCCTTGGTGACTGGAAGAAAGGAAATATTACACCCATTTTTAAGAAGAGTAGAAAGGAGAACCCTGGGAACTACCAGCCTGTCATCCTCACCTCTGTGTCTGGAGAGATCATGGATCAGATCTGCCTAGATACTATGCTGAGACACATGGAGGACAGGGAGATGATTCAAGACAGCCAGCATGGCTTTACTAGGGGCAAATCCTGCCTGACCAACCTAGTGGCTTTCTATGATAAAGTGACTGTGTCAGTAGATAAGGAACAGCCTATAGATGTGATCTTTCTGGGCTTCTTCAGGGCCTTTGACACAGCCTCTCACAACATCCTACTGGCCAGGTTGGGGAGATATGGATTTGATTGGTGGACTGTTAAGTGCATAAGGAATTGGCTGGATGGTTGCATGCAGAGGGTGGTGCTCAATGGCTTGAAGCCCAGATGGAGAGCAGTGACAAGTGGTGTCCCTCAGGTGTCTGTACTGGGACCTGTGCTGTTGAATATTTTTATCAGTGATACAGACAGTGAGATCGACTGCACCATCAGCAAGTTTGCAGATGACACCAAACTGAGTGGTGCTGTTGATACACCAGAGGGATGGGATGGCATCTGCAGGAACCTGGACAAGCTGGAGAAGTTGGCCCTTATGAGGTTCAACAGGAGTAACTATAGGGTTCTACAACTGGGTTGGAACAGTCCTCACAGTCAATACAGACTGTGGGATGAGGTGCTAGAAAGCAGCCCTGTGAAAAAGACTGGAGTGTACTGATGGATAAGAAACTGGACATGAGGAGACAGTGTGCACTTGCAATCCAGAAGGCCAATCACATCCTGGGCTGCATCAAAAGATGCATTGCCAGCAGATCCAGAGAGATGACTCTGCCACTTTGCTCTGCTCTGATGAGACTTCATGGAGCACTACATCCAGCTATGGAGCCCTCAATAAAGGAAGGATATGGACTTGATGGATAGGGTCCAGAGGAGGGCCATGAAATGATCAGGGGGATGGAACACCTCTGCTACAAGGACGTGCTGAGGGTGCTGGGGTTGTTCAGCCTGGAGAAGAGAAGGCTTCGACGAGACCTAATAGCTTTCCAGTACATGAAGGAAGCTTACAAGAAGCATGGAGAGAGACCATTTACAAAAGTCTGTAATGACAGGACCAGGGACAATGGCTTCCAATTAGAGAAGAGCAGATTTAGATTGGATATTAGGAACAGATTCTTTTCTATGAGGGTGGTGGAACACTGAAACAGGTTGCCCAGGGAGTTGACTGGGCCCCCATCCCTGGAGATACTCAAACTGAGGCTTGACAACGCTCTGAGCAACCTGATCTAGTTGAGGTTGCCCCTGCTGACTGCAGAGTGGGTTGGACTACATGACGTTCAGAGGCCACTCCCAACACAGACCATTTGATGATTCTATGATTCTACAATTTCACTTCCTGTAGCCAGAATTTAATATTTAACAATTAAAATTATGTTAAGTCCTTTAGGAAACCACTGAGCATTACTATCCTACAGTGTTAAAACACCTTAGTTTTTGTGTTTGCTAAAGGTACAGTTTTGCTGGTTTAGGAGGCCAGGGGTGTGCAAAATTATGCTTGTCTTTAATTGTCAAGTTGTTAAATTCTGAATTATGAAGCCATTCAGATTCCATGAGAATTAATTTTGTAGTTACATTACGGAATGGCACCTTCTGCAGCTGTTATACATGATATACTTCTAATAATAAGCCTTAAAGTGTGTGGTTTCTGTGGGATTTCTTCCCATGCATTTGTTTAACCTCAAGCCGCAAGAGTTGTGCTTTTAACTGCCAGGAAAAATACAAACCTTCAGATACATTACACAACGTGCAATTATTCTTTTAAGTGCCAAAGGTAGTTAAAAGGCACAATGCACAGACAGTGAGCAAAGGTAAATACACCACAACATGTAACATATAATTTATTCTTGAAATGCCAAGACATGCAGTACACAGGCCTTACAAGGAGGCAATGATAACACCTGACTGTGTGTGCCTCTGTGTAGGTTTACATAGGCAAAGAAGTACCTATGGCACTGAGTGAGAGAAAAAGGAGGCAGCGAAAACATGCTGTTGGCACAGAAGGCTGCTATTAATACAAAAGAGTTAAAATGAAGGGAAAAAAAGGTTCAATGTCACCATGTTTATTCTTCCCAGTTATTTTCATTTTTAAAAAAACATAATGCTATTATTATAACAATATTGGAGAAGAGGAGGCTGAATGAAGATCTTATTAATGCCTACAAGTATCTAAGGAGTGGGTGTCAGGAAAATGAGTCCAGACTCTACTTGGTTTATCTCCAGTGGTTGGAAAGGAGGTAATGAACATAAACTCGAACATAGGAAGTTCCATCTAAACATGAGAAGGAACTTAACTTTGAGGTTGGCAGAGCACTGGAATGTGTTGCCCAGAGAGAGAGAGGTCCAAGGCCTGCATGGACATGTTCCTTTAGGTCATTCTGCTCTGTCAGCAGAGATAGTTTCAATAATCCCAAGAGGTCTCTCCTAACCCTTACCGTTTGGTGATTCTGTGGTCAGTCCTTATAAATCCTGCCTCATTCATTATGAAAGTTCTGCAGAACACTTGATTTTCTGTTGACATCTGTGTAACCTTTTTTGTATTAATGATTCCAGGTTATCACAGAATGTTAGAGGTTGGGAGGGACCTTGAAAGATCATCTAGTCCAATCCCCCTTTCAGAGCAGCATCAACTATTCCAGATCATGCAGGAATGCATCCAGGCAGGTCTTGAGTATCTCCAGAGACGGAGACTCCACAACACCCTTGGGTGCTGCCTGTTCCAGTGTTTTGTCACCCTCACAGTGAAAAATTGTTTCCTCATGTTTCCATGGAACTTCCTATGCCTCAGCTTCCACTCACTCTTTGTCCTGTCATTGGGCTTCACTTAGAAGAGCCTGCCTCCATCCTCTTGGCACTCACCTTTTACATATTTATAAACATTAATGAAGTCCCCTTCAGTCTCCTCCTTTCCAAACCAGAGAAACCAACCTCCCTCAGTCTGTTACACAACAAATATATGACATCTGCATAACTGCTAAGGGATTTCTAAGAACTGCAAAAGACAATTCACTTTTCAGGTATATATAAACCTTGAAAAAACTTGTCTGTGCTTGATTTCTGAAAGAGACAGAAATTTTGATACAGGTAGTAACATCTTGATATTTTTTCCAGTGTTAAAAATGAAAAGATGGCTAGAAAAAAATAGAAGATTATCTTTTCTCATTATGACAATATGTTTTTCAGCACCAATAACCCAGGGAACTGGAGTGAACTTCCCAATTGGAGAGCTTCAGAGCCAGCCATATTATCATGACATGAATTCAGGTGTAAACCTACAGAGGTCCTTGTCTTCTCCACCAAGCAGGTAATAATGTGAAACAGGAGCTAAAGTGAAACCAGTTTCAGTAACGTAGGACAGGCAATTCTCAAATACGCTGAACTTTTAATTAATTTCCTCCAGTTTTGTGAGGTAGGTTACTTATGTACATTATCACAGTCTATGTATAAGTATGTATATTACAAATTGTGTAACTTGAAGTGGTTCCATTGTTGCCTGTCACTGCTATTGGTAGGAAAACAATAGTAATTTTAGTTAGGGTTTGAAGTGCTAGCTAAATAATCTGCTGAGAGAACAGCTATTCATCCTGAAACTTCTGTTAAGTTGCTGGAAGATCTGGCAGCTGGGAACTGGTCATCAGGGCTTGGTGGCTTGGTGCCACAGGGTAATTGCAGGGATAAATGCTATTTATGAGGAATCCTTCTTGTACTTCTGTATTGAATGATATGTTGAGAAAGATACTGTTTCCTATGGGAAAGGCATTAGGACAGGTATATAAAGACAGGATGTGTTTATTTGTAGCATCATCCTACCTCATGAAAGTGTGTTTCCTGCTGCATCCTTACATGGGGCACTTCCCATCACAGTGAGAAAAAGGAGGAGCATGTGAGGTAGTAACAGCTCTCTGTTTTTTATCAAAGATCTCCTTGTGTTTGCTACAGGCAGTTTGATCAGAGTGATTCACTTCATCCTTTCCTCAGCATGGTCCCTTCTCCCATCTCTGAGGAAGACCCAGTTCCTCCCTCAAAAGCATCTGGCAGGCCCACACTGCTCTTCCACCAGCACCTGATGCTTTGGAGTTACTCATATTCTTCTGTTCCATTTAATTTTATTTTCAGCTCAGCACATCACCTAACACATTTTAGAAAGGGATAGATTAATTCTTATGGTATTGACTAATTATCATTAACATCAACAACAATACTACCACAATTAAAACCTTCCTCATGATTTTCTTTGACAGTCAGCATAACAGCCTTGGTGTATATGTTGTTAAGAATAAACTCGACTTCCTTCCACTGTATTGAAGTACTGCCTCCTTTTATGTAACATGACTTGAAATACGAGCCTTTTGTTGTTTTTAATTAAACTACTCTAAAGTCTTGTTTCAGGTTAGATCTCTTTGAAAAGCTTAGGGTGAAATACAGTACTACCTTTTTTTTGCCTATTAACACTCAGAAAGTTCCTGTTTTACCTTGATTTTACTAGCAGTACTTCTCCAGTGCATTGTTTGGCTTTCATGATTTGTGTGTAGTGTCTAACACTCTCATGACATAGTCTTTCTTTAGTAGGTCACAGTAACCGATTTCTTGATTTTCAGTCAAATGCTGGAAGACTTTTGTCTGCCAGCCATTCATGCCATCTCTGAAATACTAAATTGTGAAAAATTCAAGCACATACATGCAATACATATTACTAAATAGCATCATCTATAAGTGAACCTAGGCTTTCATATCCACTGTTTGTATGTGCTTTGTAGTGCTGAAATTACTTTCAATTGAAATACTAGATGTTCAAAAAATGTGTAGATATGGCACTCTGGGACGTGGTTTAATGGCCATGATTGTGTCAGGTTGAAGGTTAGACTCAATGATCTTGGAGGTTTTTGCCAGCTGAAGCAATTTTATGATTCTGTGGTTCTAAATCCAAACAGTTTACATACTACTAGTGGCTGCATATTGTATTCACTGTCAAATCCCATATTACTTCAACAGCAAAAGACCCAAAACTATCTCCATAGATGAAAATATGGAACCAAGCCCAACAGGAGACTTTTATCCTTCTCCAAATTCACCAGCTGCAGGGAGTCGGACGTGGCATGAAAGAGATCAAGGTGAGTAACACAGAACTGTTTTACCTCAAAGTATATTAAAATACACAATAAATCTCTTTATCTGCCTTTCCGTTATTGCAATAATTGTTTTTCTGTCTGGTATGTGTATTTGCTGTTTTTGTAAATGTGGTTAAAACCAACAGACAAGAGGATATGGTATAAACAACCACATCATAATTTTTCCATCTTGTGTCTGCCTTATCTATTGTTTGGAAAGATGTATGTCAAATGAGGTACTTGATACTGCATATGTTGTAATCATCTCAACAGGATTTTGACTGCAATAGTTTCAAGTTAAACCTAAAATATCTCCATACTATGGTTCATTCAACATTTGTTTACTCAGATTTTGTTTTACCATGGTGGACTCCTGTATGTGCTTTTAGTCCATACTGCGTGACTCTGAATTAGAGTGGGCCCAGCAGGCTCTTGTCTGAAGATCCTGCACATACCTTTGTGGGACTAAAGAGTGTTTGTAAGTGGTGGTCTGTCTTTGACTACCAAAAGCAAGGAACACATTTTTGTAGAAAGGAAAGTTTCAGTGATTGAAACAGCAAAATTAATTGTTATACGTTTACCTCATATTATCTTAATGATTTATAAACTTAGATGCCAGTGTAGTTTTATCACTCATCTTTTTGATGTGAAACCATGTTTAAACTTGCATTTATTTGAATAATGTTGCGTAATGGATCCTGTGCCTGTGGCTGAGATGTTGGAGAGTCTCTGAGATGTAAAATACAGCTTATGAAAGCAAAATCGAGAAGAAGAGAGGTTATGTCGGAAATGTCATAAGACGCTTTGCATTTTCTGTTGTTATGATGATCTCCCATTCCTTCAGAGGGATGGATAATACACTGTCTAATCTGGACACCATTACACTGGGGGCAGCATAGGCGAGCTTTTTTTCCTTATTCGTGTTTGGTTCCAGTAATTTTCTGAGATTGTAGCTGTGGAAGCACCGTAGTGACTGCACTGCCTGTCCTTGGTATGTAGCTCCTCAGCACTGTGGGGTACGTTGCAGCTTCTGGCATGTTTGTTCAGATACTCCTTTGTTAGGTACTTGATATCATCTTCATGCTAGCAGGTATCTGTATAAAGCTCTTTCTGGACCCAGAGATCTTAGCAAGATACAAGATTCACGAAAATATATACTCCATTTTCTTATGCCAGCAAGCACAAAGGTAACAAATAAAAGTTTGGAGGTGGTTTCTATGCCAGAGAACTCACAGGTAATACTTCACTCTCTTCTATGGAGATCTGCACATGACAGGAGATCAGGCATAAACAAGAAAAAAATAGAAGCCATTTGGGATCATGTTTGTGTTCATCCACTGTCACCAGGGGATGCTCACACTGTCCCAACAGGCACTGCTTTTCCAGACAGTCTCCTAACATTATCAACACTAGAAATGTGAATCATTTCACAGTACCCACTAGTGAGAATACGTTGAGTTATAGGTAAGTACCATCTCCTTCACTTTGACGTAATTTAAACTTTCTAAGAGAGTGGTGAAAATCAGTAACAGGATTGATACTGAGATATAACAGTGTTGATTTCAGTTTCATTGTCTCTGTGTTGAACCTGCCACAGTCTCTAACTTCTGGGCTGAAATAGATCTGTATTTTTCATTTGCATACCAAAGTGTAATATCTTTTCATTGAAAAAGAAATTACATACAATTGAAAGATTATTTTATAATGAAGACTTTCTGTGATTTTATTTAGGTACATTTATAAAGTGGTAGAAAAGGAACGACAGTGGTAGTTTGCATCTGAAAATACTAAAACAATGACAGCCAAAACTTTGAATAAAGTAGTTAGGAATTTTGTAGGTAAGCTGTATCTAAGAGTGATTAATGACTAGCACAGAAATATTCTGAAATTAAAAATATGTGATGGATGAAAATTTGCAGTGATGTGAAACAGGTTGGATAATGTTTTGTTGCTGTGAAAAACAAATGCCATATAGATCAGTAGGTCAGTAGACACCAGAAGAGGGATTCTATTGTAATCTCTGTAGTTTATACAGCTTTTCTGCTGTGCAGGCATGCATCCTGAGGGGTAGGAACATGACTGCAGGATTACTTGTAGTTCAGCCAGAATGTGTTTTATAGAATATTTTAGGAGAGTTGACTGTTTGAAGAAGTAATTCCTGCAGAAATAAGTAAGCATATTTGAAAAATGAGAACTTTAGATGGCATAAGATTGGTTAAAGCCAGTCCACAAAGGGTTATGAGTATTGACTTCACTATCCAGTTCTGTGGTATTATTATGCCTATTACTATTCTGATATAAAAATATAAAAAGCTCAAACCAAAATTAGTATTAAAACCATACTTTTTTTTTTAAATTGAAGCCAGATTATAAATCTTTATGATAAGAAAAAAAAAAAAAGCCTGTGAAGTAATTATACTGTCTTGGAGGTTTACTTCATTGACTTGTAAAACTTTGTGACTATGTAAAAAATATGTGTAACAACAGAGTATGTGTAATAGTTTCCAAAACAGATTTAAAAAAAATACATTGGATTTTAAATGTTGTTTTCTTAGTTTACATACATTCAGTCATTGTTGGAAGGTTTCATAATGGTTGCATTATTTTTTCTATATTACAATACTTGAAACAGGTCTTTGTGTGGAGCAAGTAGGCAGGTTTATAACTGCTAAGATTTATCCCAGACCTCTTTCATTAGCCTTGCAAGTAACAAACCATCTTCCAAAAATCCCAGAGCCTAAAAAAGTGAAAAGTCTGATAAACAGAGCTTTACTATGACAATTAGGAGTTCAATTTCTGTTTCTGCTGCTGTCAGATCTTGTGCAAGGCTTTTTTTTACTCTCTTTAATTTTTCCAGTTAAATGATATATTAACTTCAATAAAGGCAGAATCATGTCTTAGTTACCTTTCAACTAACTAGAAATGTATCTAGGTCTAAGAAGTAGTTTTCTGTTAATATCTTGAAGTCTTCTTTTTTTTCTGGTTGCTCTTCCTGAGGTGTTTACATTTCTATGCTAAACAAAATTTTGAATTCCTGCAGTAGTGGAGTAATAATGAAATAGTTGGAAGTTGCTACATGAGTAAATTTGCTTAGTGTTTTATAAATTCTGAGGAGAATAAAATTTTGTACATGTGAAAAAATAAATCACCATCCCTTTTGGGAGAGGAATTAAAAAAAAATAAGAAAACTAGAGACTAGTGCAGTGAGTGAAAAAAATACATTTTTTTTTTCCTGAGAAGTAAATCAGATACTATTTGCTGAACTCATAAGGAAATAAATATCAGAAGACTAGAGTACAGTGCATGCATGAACATAAGGCTTCCCTTCTGAAAGCTTGCTTGACAAAATGCATTAACATAATCACAGACATTTGAATATTTGTCCTTGAGATCTGTTTTACTGTATAGTGTTACAACCATGTGTATATTGTAAATAAATAAAGCAGGGGTATCACCAGTGACTAGTCATGATAAAAGTGGAGAGATTTATGTCAATTTCTGTGGTAGTCAGCTGTCTGGAAATACTGAATATCAATATACAATGAAGTGAATTTTAATTTTACAGTTTCTTCATCATGTTTACTTTCTTACACTTCACCCAACTCTAACAACAGTCAAGAGTCAAGATGCCACCATACCATTAAAACTGAAACAGCTGGATCGCCTTCACCCATTGATTGGCCAGCAGCTGTTGGACCCTCCACTTCTCAGGTCCCGACCCCCTTTGTTGGATATCCCCCTTCTGGACACTTGTCCCCTTTTGCTTTCTCCCCACCCACTGGACACTCCTTCCCCATTGGGATCCTCCCTGATGGCTCTTTCCTTCTTGAGCCTTCTTCACATGGACTGTCAAAGATGGATGTTCTAATTTCTGAAGTGAGGGAACTAAAAGAGGAAGTAGTTAATGTGGTCCAGGAGTTGAGAAGGGTAACAGATCACCTCGGCTTTTTGGTGACCTGTGTTGGACAGAATTCAGGATTTTTCCCAGCTCCTGGTTCTCCTTCTGAAGGCTAATGGTTTAGAAACTTGTAGTCTATATCTAATGGATGAAATAATCTTAAAAAGGTTTTTTTACTTTGATAAGTATCTACTAAATGCATTTCTGTGTTTTAGACTCAGTCTAAGTACTCAAAATCTTTGTATGTCAAAGCATATTTTAAAACAATTTGTTTTGTTAGTTACTTCTGTTGCATTTACCTTTGCATTTTTAATAGTTAAAAATAATATTTCCACAATGTATACACACATACAGATGCCTTTTGTATATATACCCTTCACTCCTTAAGGATCTATTTGAATTTTCTGTGGTTTTAACTAGGATAATTTGTGCACAGTACTGAAATGCTGCCACTTGCTAAGTTTTTTTAAATTCACATTCATAAAGTGAGAGGTACTTTTTAAAAAAAAACAAACAACTTTTCAAAGTGTGGAGAACATTCTTAGCCTTTGCTTCTCTTAGCCTGTTGGCTTCTATGATGCTGAAGGTAGCATCATGGTAACAAAAAATAGCATTATCAAGGAAGACTTGCCTGCCAGTCAGTTTCTCCTATTTCTATCAGGTTGTAAATCAAGACATTTTTAGTGTTCAACAAACAGATGTTGCATGTATTTGTTAAAAAACAGTCATCCTGCTACAACAATTTTAACTGTTGATTTCTATACCTTTTCAAGAAAACCTACTGGTATGTAAAACAAGTTAAAGATTACTTTCATAGAGATTAAAAGTGCTTTCTTAGAGCTTGGAAGGCAATATGTATGGAAAAGTAGATAAAGAAGCTTTCAAATGTATATTTAAAGCAGAGAAAAAAATCCATGAACAGGACATGAAAAAACATCATCTTGAGAGGAGTGAAGTTGCTTATACATCAAGAAAATCTACATTCTTTGTTAATGGGTAAAAAAAGAGATTAAGTTTACACTCTCTCAAAAAAATAAAGCAGCAGAGATTATATCTGTTTTTTCTGTATGTTGAAGAGCTCTTGATGAACTGACAATTTGTTCCTAAATATATTTAAATACTCTTAAGTAGCAGATGAGAAAAATTTCTGCTCTGGGCAGAGCAGGGACCTGAATTTCTTTCACCCTGTGTGCACTTCAGTTGTTGAATGAATCAAGAGTGAAATGTTTAGAAATACAGACAGAGTGGCAAATACAGTAGGGGATACAATAGGAATCATAGAAAAAGTTTTGCTTTTTTGTGGTCCTGGAAATGGCTGTTATTTGCTCAATAAAGTCACTTAAAAAATCTTACTTTAGGTTCCTTGTCTTTTATTTTGACTAATATATTTTGTTAAGGCCTATTACTTTACATTATCTGTGTGTGATTTGTGATTTGAATACATTCAGCACTTGCACATTCATCTACCATACACATCAGTGAAAGATGTGAGTGCAAAAGCAAGTTTTTCATGTATATGTAGGAGTTCTTCTTGGGTGGACTATATAGCATGACATACCTTAATGATGACTCTAGTCTTCCCGTGGTTGAAATTAATGGTAACATGCATGTCTTAATGTGAGATATGCCCTAGGAGTGGTTAAATATAATTTTCTTACTCCAGTGTTTCTGTGTAAGAGATTTCATTAGTTGTTAGAATTTTTGATAGTTACCCGCTACTCTTAGAATTCGTAGGCTATGTATTACTCTGTATGATCTAACCAAAGTAGTACGGAATACCTTCAGTTACCAAAAGAATAGGTACTTCATACTTCACTGATCAGAGGTGTCTGCACTGACTTTGTTTCCAGCTATGGTACGCCCATGAGACGGAAAAAAATTAAATTAATTCAGCACACATATTGTAACTTTTTTTAGGTACCTCACCTTTGTTTCTGTGTTGTACCTGTACATGTATTTGAAAAGCTTCTTATTTTCTGGGTTTTTTTTACTACTTTCATACAAACTGTATCAAACTTGATCAAAGTAATATATTTCAATGTGAGTTGTTGATTTTGTCTCAGTTCAAAACTATTTCCCAACTGGGTCTACAATTGCATTAATATGGCACACCTCCTAAACCATACTAAACTGTTACCAGTATAGATTATAATAGGAAGGAAAAGGAGATGCCATAGCCTAAATGCTTCTAAATCAAAAACTTTGCTTACATTATTTTATTTCAAATGCCTCTTTAATCTCATTATAATCAAATTGGGAATACTGTTCTGACTTTTGCAGTTATGGTTGCAATACTGATTTAGTTTTCTAGCTGGAATCCTTGGATTCTCAGCATTAATATGTTATCGCTGTGTGTTTTTCCTTGAAGTATGGGTGACTTTCCATGGAATGATTTAATAAATGACTAAAATTGATTTGGATGTCAAGTTATATTTTCTCACACTCTTCCATAAACAGTGAAATGGTCAAGTCCCTTTCTGAAGTGTAAAGATAAGTGAATAGTAGTTGAGTACATAAAGTTCTCTAACTGTTTAAGGCATATTTATGGTAGTGCAGAGTACTTGGAGCCTCATGTGGGTTTGTCATTGACAGTATGTTTGTGTGTATATATATATATATATATATATATATATATAAAATCATAGAATGGTTTAGGTTGGAAGAGACCTCAAAGATCATGCAGTTTCAACCTCCTGCCATAGGCAGGAACAACTCCCACTAGAACAGGTCACTCAAGGCCCCATCCAACCTGGCCTTGAACACCTCCAGGGAGGAAGCATCCATAACCTCCCTGGGCAACTTGTTCCAGTCAGTGTCTCACCACCCTCAGACAAAAGAACTCTTTCCTAACATCTAGTTTGAATCTCCCCTACATTATTTGTGGCAGCAATATTGTTTTTTTGATCTCATGCTTTTTATCACCGTGTCCAAAATCAGCCTCATTACTTGCAGGGCCTGCTCTGTGTTTAACAGGTAACCACTCCACTAAGCTCTGAGTTATTCATAAGTATCTCCCACGTGACATCTGATGGACTGTGCTGGTACAGAACTGATAGGATGAACTGCAGGAGGAAGTGAAGATGAAGGGGCTGCAGAGATGAAGTCTGGCACTCTGCTGCCAATCCTTGTGGGTCAGAGCTGATGGAGATGTTCTCATCTTCCTCCAGCAGCAACACCACAGCTCCCCATGGTCTTTGTAGTGGCACCTTTGTATTGTGGGAGGTCTCTCAGCTGGGCAGTGCTTCTGGTATGAGGCCAGCCTGGCTGAATAGAGAGATTTGGTTGCAGCTTTGGAAGAAAAGAAGGGTCTATGGTTGTTGGAAGAAGAGGCAGGCCACTTGAGAGGACTATAAAGTTGTCATGAGGCTATGCAGGAAGACATTTAGAAGAGCCAAAGCCCGATTGCAAATTACCTGTCTTCAGGTGTTAGAGAGAACAGTAAATATATTAGCAGTAGAAGGAGGACTAAGAAGAATCTCAAAAATCACAAAAGATAATACATTAAAATTATTTATCTGGTGTGAAATGGTGAAACAGCACAATAGTGTTTGATTACCCTTGGGCAGGGCTCCTGATAGGAAAACCAGTGTCACAGCCTGACAGAATAAACTGTGCAGTATAAGAGGTGTGTCTTTGAATGTAACATTGGCACTAAGTGGACTGGTTTGGAGATCAAATGGGAAGTTACCAAATCTTTGTACACTGAAATACTTCAGTATAAATTTTTTGTATCCAAAATCCTTTTCTACAGTTGATGTGGAAGCAAAAATAGAACTGACATGAGGTTTTCAAAAATAAAACTTAACATGAGGTTTTCAAAAAGGAAGCAGCTCTCTTCAAATTGTAACACTAGCTGCTCCTCAAGTTCTGAACGTTCAGGGGCTAGGCACCATGCATACGTATCTCTGTGTAAAATCTCACTGTTTCTCTAACTGTGAATACGAACGCCTTCATGCTTCAGTTGGTACCTGTATCTGAAAGTCATGGAACAGGACTGGTGATTATTTTGTTTGTTTGTTTTGTGTTTTGTTGATTTTCTGCTCAGAAAATGTTGATGGTAAGAACTGATTTTCATTATAATGGGTGATTTGTTAGGAGAGCTTCTCTTTGGTCCAATATAACATTTACAGTGAGGGAGAATGAGACACCAACAGGCCAATAATTAGGGCAAAGATTTGGAGAATGGGAGTGCTGGATGAAAGCCTGATCTCTACCTATTAATGGACTGGGATTCTAGCAAGTCTTTCTGTATTCTAGGCATAGAATATTTCATAGACCAAGCTGTTCAGGCACATCTGTCATTCCTATTTATTCACAAAACTATGTAATGATTCCTTTTTTTGTGAAGATAAATGAATTAAAATGTTTTGATTTTCAAGATTCTTGATTTCCATCCAGACTCAGTGACAAGTCTTTAGGACAGATATAACAAAGCTGTTGCCTTACAAATGAGAGGTGGTTGTGCTTTACAGTCACTCATCTGTCAAAACTCAGTGTTAGGTGCTTTATTAAGACCTGCAGTAGAGAAATGGAGGCGGCTTACAATGTTAAAGGAAATCAGACTGATCACATGTGAAAATTTGGTGATACTGCATCTATCTGTGTAGAGTGACTGTTTTTGTTCTTCACACACACAGATGTAAAACATTTTTCTGACTATAGTGCGATTCATCATCATTATCATACAGATATCTGATCTTAATGTAGAATTTACTCCAGGTTTTCACCCTTGCCACCACAAGCATACTTACCAGATGTGGTAGAGGCAGTAGAGAGTGAGGTCCAGCTGCATATGACATATGTAGTGTATCCTGCCATCAGAAACTATTGCAGGTGCTGCATCTGGGAAAAGAGCAATTCATTTAACACGGTAGCAAGAATGAATGCTCTTCTAGCTTGCCAGTGGTGCTGAGGGCTTTGTTGCTTTCTTGCTTGCACCATGGCTATATATACATTAGGTCTAATGTTGCTTTATCTTGCTTTTTCCGGAGGTGATGTTACACTAATGAGTTGTAAATGAATTCTTACAGATTATCATTGTTAAAAATTATCCAAAATTATAATCGATATTAATTTTGATATCCAAGTGAAGATTGCTTATAACTATGAAAACAGTTTATTAACATTAAATCTCACCAGAAAACTTACTGACAATGTTTGAAACACACAGTTTGGATACTTATACATACGGGGAACAGACAAAACCAGAACACTTTAAGATATAACTAGCAAATACAAACATTATACTGGAAAGAGGTTCTTAGTTTGAATTATACCTCTTACCCACCAGGGGACTTGAGAGGCTCCTTTCTGCTACTAAGGCAGAAAGGCACAGTAGAATCCAGTTACAGAATTTCTTAGAGAGAAGCTTTGAATATTTACTCACAAAAGTTATCTTGCGACTCGCCAGGCTAGCTACAGCTTCAAACAGTACTGAAACACTTGCAGAGGGTTCTGTCAATGTCTTGTGAGCCTCTGAGGCTTCTGATTCTTCCCAGGCTTCACAGGGTGCTGGGGAAAGGATGCAGATGATCTCTGACCTTATCCTGACTCCTCTGTCAGATCTCCAGGACTTCCCATCTTGCCAGGAGACTTTCATGTGTAGGCAGGATGTCTTGTGATGTGCAGTCTCAGCACAACATCACCCTAGCTATGCAGGCCTATCACAGGGAGGCATTTAGAGCCTGTTCCTGGTAAACTCAAGGCAAGCAGTTTCCAGGCAGTTCAGGATGGAATAAGTCAGTGAGGCAGAACACTGCCAGAAGCAGAGAGCAATAGCAGCAGGCAGCAGCAGGCATGAGTACAACAGCAGAGCACGTTGTGTTACCTGCTCACCTCTTTATCAGTACAGCCCAAGACTAGTGGGCCTTTGGACACAGAATAGGCAATCAGAATGGCAGTTAGCCAAGCTTGAATATATTAGGTGAAGCCATAGTCTAACCCAAATTTGGGAAAAACTTAGGTCTTGCATGAGGCAGGCACAAGCCAAGTGCATGTGCCTTGTTTATCACAGGATGCAAAGAGGAGCAAAACAATTCTGGGCAGGCCAGAGTCCTTAGACTCAGTGGCTCCAAGTTCTTTGTCCTCTTTCCTGCGGTTGCTTCTCCCCAAAATAGAGAGAGGGAGAGCAGAAGAACATGTCTGGGCAAGTCAGGACATGTATAAGCCTACTCAGGCCTACTACGACAGTTGTCTGCAGGAGAGTACCTTGCTGAGAAAGACTTGTGAAAATAAATGCTGGAAAAGATACTGATAAGATTTGAGGAGTAAACTAGATTAAAAGAGATTTAATATTTGTATATGATATGTGTGTGTCTCATGAGCACCAAAGAGAAGTGGCCATGTAGAAGTGGTGAGCAAGAAAGCAGATCAGGTGTTTGGAAACAGGCAGGTGGATGTTTGAACTTCCCCTGGGTCACCGCTTGGTTCCAGCTGAGTTCTCCTAACAAGTGGCTTGCCAAGTGGTGTGCCGAGGTGACGTTCATCCAGGGAACTGCCTGAATGACAAGCTGCATCAGACTGAGGAAGAGTGTATTTGCTTTGATGAGTAAATTGCCAAAACTCATGTCTCATTAGTGTTTCCTAAGGTTTTTTGGACGTGAACAACAGTTTAATTAAAGACTGACGTAAACACATTTCTGTGCTTTCCCTGCAGCATTTTATCACTTTTGAATTGACGAAAATTTTTGCCTTAGGCTATCTTGAGCAGCTATACATCTGGAGCACCATTTGTGCAAGCTGCTGATGAACAGGCTACATATGCTATGCTTCACAGCAGCTCTTCTCCCTTCCTATGTAGACAGATTTACCTTGTTGGGAAATGAGATGATCTAATTCTTTTTATTTGTACAGGCCCTTTTTTTCTTTGATATGATGCTCCAAAATATACGACATGCCACCTGTTTGGGTGCATACATACTGTATCTCCACAGTAATATGAGAATACAGACAAGAGTGCTTTGGAACAACACTGAGTGGAAAAAAAAAACCACAAAAACCAAACTAGCCAAACCAAGCCCCAAAGCCCAAAGCAAAGCCTGGTTTGCAAATTTGAAGGCAATTCTCATCAGGACTGGACACAGTGTAAGATTAATGTTGAATTTTTAATAACTTTCTCCAAGTGCTTTTGATACCTTTCTTCTTTTCATCTGTACATAGCATTTTTTCCCCAGAAGTCTGAAAATACATCACACTTGAAATTGTTATATTTTCATTCTCAAAGTAATAAAGATTGTAATCCTGTTTGTAAAACTTCAACGTAGACTTAAGGGCAAGTGACCTATTTTTTGTGACGTCTGCTTGTGGTTCATTGTAACTGTCAATATAGAGCTAAGCTACTAGACTAGATCTCATGATGTGGAAAAAAATAACACATATTTTAAAAAGAGAGAAATGTATTCTCTATCATGTGGAAGTTACTGGTAAAATCACATGAAGTCTCACCATCACTTTAACTCAGTCTCCTTTATTTAAAGGCACAATTGCAAGGAAAATTAAAAAGTGAACTGCTTTGCATTTTTATTTTTTTGACTTCACACTTTTGTAACTGATAATGCTCCAAAGAAATGCGATTTTTGTGTTTTCCTGTTAAAGCACTAAGCCTTCTCTCTTGACTGAGGAGGAGACAGCAGTAACTTTTCTTCCTAACCTATACAAACAGTTATTGTTCTGTCTTTCCTGTCTACTGCATCTGTTACTTGGCAGTGGCAGGAGCGTGAATGCTCTGTTATGATGGCCAGGCACACACGGGGAGAGCTGCAGGGACTGGAAGGGGGAAAGAGACTGTCTGAACTACTTCTCAATGCAAAGTCGTTTTAACAAAGAAGCTGCTGCCTGCACTTCAGACCTTACTCTTCTCAGTTGTCTTTGCTATATATAATGAGACTTCTTACAAAAGTATTTCATGGTGGTGCGCTGTGTCATGTACATTAAAATCACTGTTTTGAAATGCTACCAGTCACATTCACCTTGGTAAGGAACTGGTCTTCTGTATAAGAATTTCATTGTGTTTGCTTTGTAATGTATGCTATCTGTTTTCTACGTGTTAGTTGCAATTCTTACATGAGGAAAGTGGGACCAGGAATAAATTACACACTTTTAAAGCAAACACTAGGGCTACTATAGTCACCAATCTCCTTTTCATCGATTTCAAACTGGGAGGTTAATGGATATTATGATTACATTGAATTTCATATAGCATATTTCTTTCAAACAACTGAAATATTTGGTTTTGGAAAACACAAAAATTTTCACTTGTTCAATGAAGCAATACCAACCAAATTAAATATCTGTTGCATTCTAGAATTTGGAGCTGCTGAAGCATGTAGAACTTCAGGAGCTAGGTGACTCTCTTTCATGAGATCTTTTGTTGAATATGAGCTTTACATAAGGAAATTTTTTTTCCACTTCCATCCCACAGTTGGTTTGTTCCTTAGGGAGACTTACGTGCAGTACATTTAATTTGGAGTAAAATTAAAGTGTTTGTATGTTCCCTCTTTTTTGATAGCCTCTGTGTGGCGGAGTGACCTGACCTGTATGGGGCCACAAATAAATTCTGTGATGACTGATGGACACACTTGCAGGTTTTGCCTACAAGCTGTTTTTGTGCACACAAGCTGTTTTTGTGCACACTTGTATTTCCTCTCAGACTGTAACATTGCAGTGTTTCTGTGGAGACTGAGATTGTGCATGCAGAGAACCACAGTACAAAGGTGACTGCTGGTTAATTTTGTCCTGGGTTTTATAAAACTATACATCTGTTGTGGAGGTGTGAGAATGTTTATTTTTTGATGGAACTATATGATGAAGTTAGGAATGCCATTTGAGGTAAAAATAAAACATAATGAAACATTAGAAAATCATTCTAAAATTATCATGCCTTCTTATCATGGTTTGCTTAAGCAAAATTGAAAGATAATTCAATCTGGCAATTAAAAAAATATTTCTTAGCTTATCAAAATGTGTTCAACAAAACTGCAACCATTTGGCAACTTTGTCTTTGCTACTTGCTGATAGATTCAAAGAAACAAACTATTCCTCTGTTTTCATCTTACAGTTTTTTTGTTTGTTTGTTTTGTTTTTTTTTTTTTTGTAAGACACCTAGAGATACCTCTGACAATACTCACTGGTTTCAATAACAGTAAGGTTCCAACAGATTAATATAACAAAAAATATGCAGTTGCTTTTGTCATAGCTGTTAAAACTGAGTGCTACATCAGTGTGCTCTAAAGCAATTCCTCAGTCTTACTAAATGTTTCACTGAAATAGTTTTTATTTTCTTGGTAGCCATAGCCATCTTGAATTAGTGAATCTCACAGAGTGTCTGGGAATTCAGCAGACTTAGTAGTCAGGACCAGATGGGAGCAGGGAGAGGGCATGGGGGTCTGTTGCCAGTGCCTATTCAGGACTTGACAGTGGGATGGAGCAAAGCAGACATGCAGTCTCTCAGTTTCATGGATCCTATTCTAAGTAAGGATTTCAGGGTAAAAACCCACTCTTAATCTCCATCCAGTTCAGAAAGGACTGTGGTCTGATTTGGTCTCAGTAAGACACTCACATTTTGCAGGCCTGCTTTTGAATTCCAAGATAATTGTATGTCTCCCGTGGTAGTCAGAATATGTCTGAATAGTAAAAATGCCAAAATCAACTTTAGGGCTAATATGGTCCATGTAGGAGAGTCATCTGCAAAATGGCTCCAGTTCAGTACAGTACTTAAACAGTCTTTGCTTTACACATGAGTTAGCCACATTGATATGAAATAGAACCTGCTTGCAGTATTAATCTATATCCTACAAAAATGTTGTAATTAACTTTGAAATAATTTGGTGCCAAACTCAGCAGATGTTTTTCAATATTCTGAACTTCCAGAATAAAGTATTTTTTATTTCTGCAACATCAGTAACCTTATATGGTAGAAGACATAGTGTGTTTTCTTCACACAGTGAGCTCTAAAGAGGTGTTTTTATTGATATGGAAACTGGAAAGAAGAGGTGGAAGGGCCCTACTAGAGACTTGGAAAATACAGATAAAGAAGTTAAAGTATCCTTTATTTTTAGGAAGGTTACATTGTTTTGCCATGGTTTTCGGGAGGAGGAAGGTTGAGCTTTGAAATAATAAAATAATAAATATAATAAACTGACGTGTATGGCAATTACCCTACACACCTGAGTGTAGGTGTCTGTGATGGTTTGGGAGTTACCTGCTGCCCCACACTTGGAAATCACCCAGACACTAGACTCAGTTGGCTGGAAGTTAAGGAATGAAGCTGTATTTACAGCTTAGCATAATTTACAAGCATTTATATACACAATATATACCATTATATATAATTTAAAAGTAATACAGAAACACAATACCACTTCCAGAACAGATTGTCAGGAGGGCTCCTAACTCAAACCTCCTCCCCCCTTCGTCTTCCCCTCCCTTCAGAAATAACGAGATCAACCCACGTATAGCTTACATGATAAACCTGGAGAGATCTGAGGTGTCAAAAAAAGATGACAAGAAGGTTGGAGAAAAAAAAAAAGGTTAGGTTAGATTAAAGAGTTAAGGCAGAGGCAACCACAGAGACCAGACTGCCAGACAGAAGGAACAGAACTGAGAGCTGAGAACTGTGTGAAAGTGAGTGTCTTATCTATATTTTGACTAGTTGCGTTTCTCAGCAGAAGAATGAGTGATATAGGGTACAGTTGGTTTTTTTTTTTTTAGCTAAGGACTAATCTCAGTAAAATATTCCAATTAGCCTCAAACCAGCACAATCTACCCCTCTATATCACTCGGTGTTCTGTTGAGAACTATCTGGCTATTCTAAAACAATATTTACAATAATGAATATTACAAATTCAGATCATGCTTCGTTCTGTCTATCTCAGATATAGGTGGTTCAAAGGCTCAAAAAACAACAGTTTGTCTCTTCACAGATGAAATGAGAACAGGGACTACCAGTTGACAGTGAGTTCATGCTCGTGTACTATAGATTCTCGTGTAGATTTTTCTCTTGCTGGATGCCAGGTAATACCTAGAACAGAAAACTCCTAACAGCTTGTATTATACACTCTGAATTTAAATTCTCTCAGCTAAAGTTAGATTTCTCTGTGAAATACACTGGATTTCTCCATTCTCCTGCATTACCCAGTAGGTGTGACCAGGACCTCCAGCAGACACCACCCCTCGGACAGGTTTCCCTTCACCCAAAGGAGAAAATACCCAAAGTGTTTTCCCTAACAGATTCTTTTCATGTACAACAGGAACTTTATCACCGTCTACTGTGGGTATCAAATCTGATTGTGCAGGTCCTGCTCTGTTTACAGAACTCCTACTATTTACCAACCAGGTTGCTTGTAATAAATGTTTGTCCCAGTTTTTCAGAGTTCCACCCCCCATGGTTTTGAGGGTGTAGTGCTCAGTCTTCCCTGAAGCTGGTGCATAGTAGGGTATGTGATAGATCCACTCAATACCATGCTCTTCGGCCCAGTTCTTTAGAAGATTGTTCTTGAAATGAGTGCCATTGTCTGACTCGTTTCTCTCTGGAGTTCCATGATCTGTCTCTCCAAGCCAAGAATGGTGTTACGTGCAGTAGCATGTGGAACTGGATAGGTTTCCAGCCATCCGGTGCTGGCCTCTACCATCGTTAGCACATACTGCTTGCCAGAACGAGATCGAGGTAAAGTGATGTAGTCAATCTGCCAGGCTTCACCATACTTGTACTTTGACCATCTCTCACCATACCATAAGGGCTTGATTCGCTTAGCCTGCTTAATAGCAGCACAAATGTCACAGTCATGGATAACTTGAGTGATAGCGTCCATGGACAAGTCAATTGACCTATCGCGTGCCCATCAGTATGTTGCAACTCTGCCTTAATGTCCAGATGAATCATGTGCCCACCAAGCTAAGAACAGTTCACTTTGGTGTTTCTAATCAAGGTCAAGAATAGAAATTTTGAGAAATTTTAGCATCTCAATCTGCCTGCTGCTTGTGTTGGTGTTCCTCAGTAGCTCTGCTCTTAGGCATGTGTGTGTCTACATGTCCACAACCCATGTGATTGCTGATGTCTAGGTGGAATTTGTCTCCTCCAGGGCTAGAGTTGCCTTGAAGGAGGTGGGCCTCTGTTCCTGATGGCAGAAACATGCACCCATTCAGATGATGAAGGGATGGTATGTTTTGCCAGTTTGGATGTGGAGGTTTTAATTTCCTCCTTCAGTTCTTTAATGCCATCCTTTATCTCTGTAGCCATACCTTTTATGGCAGAGACTAGGGCAGAATGTGACAAGCTGTCTTCTATCTGCCTCAGTTGGTCAGTGAATTCACCAATAGTGAGAGGCCTTCCATTATCACTCCTTGATAGAAACCTACTAGCAAATATGTTGGCATAGGATGATGGAGCAAGTTTAATACGCTTCTTTGTGAGATCTGTTCCAAGAGGAATGTCATCAGGCTCATGTGTGCCATGATATCCACTAAGCACTTCCTTCACAGCAAACTCCTTCAGACTCTTACTTCCCTGCTCAATTGCGTTCCACTTCTTGGCTGCCCAAGGCAACTCATTTTGGGAAGAATATCTCATAGCCACAGCCAACAGGAGGTGTGTCTACAAGCTTACCAAAAGGACTCGCTAGGTATTTGTCCACTCCACTCTCTTTTGTGAGTGACCATAGCTGCTTTGCAGACTTGCCTCCTACCTGTAGGGAGGGCATTTGCACCAATAGTACAGCATCTCGCCAGCCAGCTTACGATTGGCTCTCCTGATTCTGTTGAATCTTCCTTTTTAACTTCTGTGATCTCTTTGAATAGATCATTGGAATCTTGGAAATCATCCTTCTCCTCTTCCTCTGGTTGTCCTGGTTGTCCTTGTCCTCGAAACAGAACTTTCCTAAGTGTACTGTTAAACTCCTCAGAGCCATCCTTCTTGGCAGCTAAGCTTACATAGCTTTTCTCATCAGAGTATTGAGATTTGAGTATATTGACTAAGTTTCTAAAGCTATATTCCCCCTTTTCTTCCTTTTGTGTACCGGAAGTCCCCTACCCAAAAATCTCTCTTGAACCACTCTTTATCAAATCTTTGGTTTTAGCCTGTGCCTTTGCAGGAGCAAAAAGTGTGGTAGTAGATCCTTCTAATGGGTTTGAATCTCTGGGAGTCTGACTTGATGCCTCTTAAGTTTGAATTTGATTTGGGGTTGGAAGCCTGTGCATTTGAACAAGGTACAGAATTAGAATCATCTGAAACCTGGACAGCTTGACGAGAAGAAGCCCTTTGGCTGTCTGCCGTGTTATTGGTAGATAATGTACTCTTGGCCTAATTCACAGAATCTGTGGTAGCTGTGTCCCCTTCTTCTCCCCCTGTAGGAATTTTAGAACAATTGTTTATGGAACACAAAATGGATTGTTTTCATCTTATATCAGGAGCTTGTGAGGTTTTAAAAATCTGCCTCTTTCATTTTCTTAATGCAGCCACGTTTGAATTTTTCATATACAATGCTACCATTAGTGCTACAACCAGAATTATTAGGGCTCTATTCATACATGATAAAAATACCACTGTATTACATGTGTAGAACTTGTCACAGGCATCTGGGAGGTCAGCTTTAAGCCAGACAACACGCGTTAAGATTGTGAGAGGAGAAAGAGGAGCTGCTATGTTTCCTGGCTTATTAAAACCATAGCTGGTAATAATTTCAGTAATATTAAAAACAACCCTAAGCTAATAGCATAATCTCCAAATTTCAGGAACATCCCTTTAAGATTTCTCCATATCACATAAAAAAAAATCAATTTTCAGTGTCAACCAACGGTAGAAAACCCATATCCCTAATGGATGAAAACAGAACTGAGAGCTGAGAAATGTGTGAGAAGTGAGTGTCTTAACTATATTTTGACTGGTTGAGTTTCTCAGCAGAATGGATGATACCAGGGTGCTGTTGGTTTTTTTTTTCATTCTTCTCACAGCTAAGGATTTGATTTCTCTCAGTAAAATATTCCAGTTAGCCTCAAACCACCACAGTGTCCTATTAAAAACTCAGTAAAGATTATGTACCTGTTGAAGGAGCAGATGATTTGGTGATGTTTTAGGAAGTCGAGAAGTGTCTAGAGAGGTTCTGATGAGCTGCCTTTCTTCACTGTTTGTCTTCTCTCATATGAAAGGAGTGTAGTTTCTCTTTTGCAGAATATCAGTTTCTGGAGTATTATTATTCATTCTCTGGTTCGAAAGCAGTAGTTTAAAACTGGTTTGTTGAGTCACCAAACAACAGTTATGCAAGAACAATAAAAATAAATATCCACAGTCTGCAACATTAGATGTCCTCACATAAGCTTCTGACATTGTCATTACATTGTTCTTCTGCTGCAGATATGTCATCTCCTACGATGAAGAAACCTGAAAAGCCTTTGTTTAGTCCCACTTCTCCCCAGGATTCGTCATCAAGACTGAGCACTTTTCCCCAGCATCACCACCCAGGAATCCCAGGAGTTGCACACACTGGTGAGAGTTATGGAGGAGGACGAAATACCTCCCTATTCATTTGCTCTGTTGTTATTTGCTACATTTGCTCTGTTCGACTTTGCTGCAATCAGATTATGGTGCATTTTGAGTAGAAATGGAAGAGATCAGGTTGTCCTTGAAAGAATGCTTGTGAAACTGAGTTCAGGTAGTCTAACTGCTGCAAGTTACTAGAAAGAGTTTAGGATTAAGCAGTGAATAAAATAACCTGTAAACTGTGTGAAGAAATTGATAGAAGAAAAAATCCTCCCTGTCTTTCCTTCTTCCATCTACATCCTTTTACAATATTGCTCCTATGACTGTGTTGTGTTTAAATACTGGAATAGGTAGAATTTAATACACAAGAGAAGTCACAATCTAGTACATTGTGTTCCTGAGAAATATTTTTTGATTTGTTTTCTGAAATCCATAGTAAAACTTCACCTCTAGTGTGAAGGAAACACTTGAAGTGTGTCAGTGTGCATGTTATCTTGAGGATTTGACAGGAATGACAGGAAAATTCCAGCATCATGGTCTATTTAATTTTTGTAACCCTGATTCTCCAGATGAGAATTTGGTCCTTGAAGGTCTTTTCTCAGCAGCTTATCATGTGTCCTTATATAATGCACATAAAGAGATTCACTTCTTGAGCAGACCTGGGTGAGTAGAGGAGTAAAGCCGATTTGAAGACTCTTTCTTCTTTAACATGCAGTTCTCCTTTGAGAAGTTTCTGGTTTGTGATTTTTCAATGATTTAAAGTTTCTATCTTGCAATTAATGTGTAAGGACTCTTTTTAACAACTGTTTGTCTTGTGTTCTGAAAGTGTCACTGGCCTCATTCTGGTCTCTGTAAGGTTTCTGCTAGTAACAAATACTCTAGCACATCAGATATGATCAGCGAAGTGGAAAGGATAGATTTCTGCTGATTCATGTTTGCATTGAGCAGCTCACAGATGTCAGAGCAGAAACTGATATTTTACGATTAAATTCAACTGGTGGAACTGTGACTTAAGTGTCGCAAGAGAAGTTTCTGTGATTATTTTTGGCCCAGTATGTATGTGCAGATCCTTTATATTTGCTTTAGTGTGTAGTTTGTAGAGATGTGTATTTGAATGACAGTCATAACGTAATTTGTAGATATTTACTTGCTAGGAAACTTGCTTTCTAGCTGTGTACCTGTGTCAGTGATCAATAGTTTTTATTGCCAATTCCAACAGTTTTGAAACATTTCTTCTGTTTTTTTTTTTTTTTTTTTTTTTTTTTTTGTGTGTGTTGTGTTTTTGTTTTGAGTTTTGTTTGTTTGTGGGTTTTTTTCACTTGTTTGTTTCTTGGGGTCATCTTGTTTCTTGGGTGGTGGTGTTTTTTTTTTCCCTTGGTCACATTATGATTTGGTTCCAGCTCAAAGACAGCAAATGATTTTAAAATTAACCCAAAACCCCCAAATATATGAAATGTGGTCCAGAAGAGCAGCATTGTTTTGCTTGTGTTGGTACAGTATAGAACTGTAAGCAATTTATAAAGATACCTTGCGTATGCAGACTTGATTTTGTACTAACAAAACTTAAAACACTTTTGTCTTTTCACCATTTCCACTGAACTCAGTACCTCCTTTTAAATATGTTCCCAAGTAAGTGTCCTCTAGATAGGTAGTAAGGGTGGTAAGCAGGTTATTGTGCAGTGTGACAGGAGTACACTCTGCATTTCTAGCTGGACAAGCGGGTAGCAGGACATGCTGTATATTTCTTCCAGTGTGGAAACGCTGCTGGTTGTTTAGGCATTATATGAAGCCTATAGTTAATCTATTTGTAAAGACTGGAAACAAAGATACTGCAAAGAAAAATGTGTTCATGGTAGGTGCTTTTTCTTTGTCAGAGATTTTTATTGGAGGGATTAGTTTGCCAGGCTTCATTCATTAATGTTTTCACAAAGGTCAGCTAATATTTATGACATTACTGATGAGCATTTTATTGGCTTGTCCCTACTAGAAGCAGGTAGAGTGCAATGCAATGAGGAGTCACTAACTGTTTCTTAGGACCTGGTAACTTTCATCTCTTCTGCTGGCATGCTTTGGGTACCTTTATGTATTGAACAAAATATTTGTTTTGTTTATTTGAGTTCCACAAGGGAAAATTGTGTCATTTAACTGCCTTTTTTTTTTTTTTTTCCTGGATAATGATTATTGTTTAAAGAAAAAAATATGGTGGCACAACCCACAAAACGAAACCAAGATACAGTATTTGTGAATTTGAAACAGTAGCACTTTCTGTTGCCTAAGGAGATGTGAAGGGAGGTCGTGTAAGTTTTTCTGTAGAGATGTCATGAAGCAGAGGTGCAGTGTGCTGATTTAGAACAGACTTACTGTTTTTCTTGCTGTAACACAGTGGTGAAGAATTAAAAAAAAAACCAAACAAAACCAATAAACCCAAACCAAGATCAGAAGTAATTTTAATTTAATTTATCTTTTTCAGTCATCTCAACTAGAACTCCACCTCCACCTTCACCATTGCCATTTCCAGCACAAGCTATTCTCCCTCCTGCCCCGTCTAGCTACTTCTCTCATCCAACGATCAGATATCCTCCTCACCTGAATCCTCAGGATACTCTGAAGAATTATGTACCTTCTTACGACCCGTCCAGCCCGCAGACTAGCCAGGTACTGTAAACCAATACAAACCTCCCAAAAGAAATTGTATGAGAGATGTGTGTCTTCTAGGGCATCTAAACCAGAATCTTGCTACTTCCAGTCTGAAAGCAAGACGAGCTGGCATATAAGGGATCCAGTAATTTATATTCTTGTTCAGCATGGTATAATAAATGGTGTAGGTTAGTCATATGCACTTGCTGTTCCTCTGTCAAATGTAAGTGAATGACCTGACAGCACTAACTGGGGAGGTGTTAGTCCCACAACCCTTCTGCTGGGACCATGCAGGATGTCAGAGATGAAGCCTCTGCTGCAGAATGGAGCAAGAAGTGCACTGGTACGTACACATGTACACATCCATGGATATATAGCCATATTTATAGACTTGCATATATGAAAATAAACTGTCACAAGGTAGTGCATGCTCTTTTTTGTAGGCATCTGACATTTCTTTGTGCAGACGAAAGACAGTGCTATAGTGAGCAACAGCACAGACTCACAAAATAGACCTCTTCCTTTTGTAGAGAGCATGCAAGAGCAGATGAAATCCTGGCTGCTATGCTGGCACAGACTTGTGTGTGATATGGGAAATTAACATAGCTTTCATCAGCAAAGTAAACTATGAAGGGCTGTGTGCAAAACTGCTTTCCACAATAGCATTACCCCATAGTGTTAGCACGTGATCTGCACTGTAGGATAAACTGCAGTTTAGAATTAGTCTGTCAATATTTGAGTTTTTCCAAAGGCAGTGTAATGTAATCTTTGCTGCTTAGACTGTTATTTTGGTTCCTTGTTTGGAAGGCTCTGTGGAGCCCTGTAGCTTGTGCTTTATCAGGCTTTTTTGAAGAACCTCAGGAATATAAATTGCAGAGACAATGGTAAGGTTTTGCTACTCCTAAGAGTTAGATTCCTTTGGAAGGAATGTCTTATCAGGGATGAAGAGGTTGCTGTGACAGCATTTTGTCCCAGACTTTCTTTTCCTTTGTTTTCAACCATTGGTGGCAATTATCTCATGTGTTTCAGGCACAACAGCAGTAGAACTTGAGACTGAATCAAACTTCCTGTGTTGAATATCAGACACAGCACCTCTGGGCTGTTTAGGTGTTTGTGGCTTTTGGCTCCATGGGCTAAAGCTGTGGTCCAGCTGTATGTCTTTGAAGGCATAAATCCTAACTACATGAGTTTTATCAGTTACAATTCTAATGCAAACTAAATAAAATAAATGGACTATGTCAGCTTTCGAATACAAATTGCTATCTGTGTGCAGATTAATAGTCTTTCAGTTCCATGTAACATTTTTGCTGAGACTCAGCTGGGAACATTGCATGCAGGACCTGATTTAAATTTGTGTAAAACTTCATGAATAACAAAGTCTAATTAAGACATGCATTAAAAGTCCTTAATGTTAATTCAGTGGGGAAAATTTTAAGAGTTCTATTGCTTTTTTTTTTAATTGATGTCTTAATTAGGCAATTTTAAGGGAAGAACTACGCAAACTAAAATCAAGCTCTCGCTATTATGCTTTTCTTTAATTATTCAGTGCTTTTTTTACTTGCATTTTGATTGCTTATATATATTAAAAGAGCAGATTAGGTGATAATCTCTCTGGATTGTTCAGTGTTCTGTTTTGGATTATCACTGAAAAAAGGCAACAACTACATGAATTATTTGACTTTCAGACAATTGACAAATGTGCTGTCTTGTGATTTTAACATCAGCAAATTAAACAGTGAACATGAAAAGCACTTTCAGCTCTTTGCTCAGTAAGAATATTACTTTATTACCTTATCTGCAATTGAAAGATTAATATTTAGACCTTGAAAGATAAAATTTTACTCTGTTTAATTTTTTTGAAAGTAGTAGTAAACAAAAATGTTTCCTCTTCTTGTACCAGGCTACCATAGGTAATAATAGGCCAAAGCAGCTTCCATTTACTACTTTTCCCAACTTCTGTATCCTTTATATTAGGGTAATGTTTGATTTAGTTCTTAAGAAGAGGGGAAGGGGTTAAATAGCTCTAAGGATGGGATTCCAGTAATCTTTATCATCTTTATTGTCCATAATTTATGGTAATTAATTGCTATTATTGGTGGAAATTCCTTTAGATTTAATTCCTAAAGTTCACCTCTGAAGTATACTGTTCATTAGAGGACCTCTATGCTCTGTCAGAGTATCTCTATATAGAACAGCTAAAGGATAGCTGAACAAAATGTAAACCAGCAAGGATAATTTTTTGCTTATGGAGAGAAGAAGCATTCATCTGTGAAGTTTCAATGACAAAAGGGAATTGTTGTGATACAATGGCATGCTTTGAGCCAAATCATTTTTTTCTAAATAAAACATGACTTTTTACTCAAGCAAATTTAATTATTTTAAAATGCAAAATTGCATCTGTAGGAATGCCACATCAAATTTAATTATACTTTCCCACCTCAAAACATACTCATTTGGATTTCGAAAGAGGAGCTCTGATGATAGTTTTAATTTCAGCTTTAGAAATGGAAAGGATGGATAGCCTGACAGTGTTTACCTAAAATGAACTGTTCCTCTTCAACATCTTTCAATAATACATTAATTTAGATTGTTACGACAAGCAACTGAGATGCTTTGTACTCCCCACAGCAATTTTGAGATTAATTACATTACTGCTGCAGTGATTATAATGAGACATTGTTATTCAATGGAATACTTTATGTAAAATTAGTTTAAAGTTATAGAGCTCCCATAGATTTCCAGAGTGGGAAGCAGTGAATGATTTTCTTGACATGGTGTTAAATACTCCAAATTATGTGTGATGAACAGTCAGAAGTTCAAACAGGCCCTTTGGCTGCAATGAAAAATTATTCAACAATGGGCAACCTTAAACAAAGAAGAGCTGTGGGCATTGGTTTCATGCATATCTGTTTTATATACCTTGTTCTGATTGGAGAATACACAAATAAATGTACTGAATGGAAGTGGACCTCTTTAGATACAGACCTGGACTTGCCTCCAACTTGTAATTTGAAGAGTTCCCAAGGTTTTAAGAACTGCTCTACTTCTGCTCAGCTCTTGCAGTTGTATCAATGCTTTTCATCGCTGCTAGGCATGCATGTTAGTGGATTGGACTGTGTGTGAGTACATAGCGGTATTATGAGGAGATGTGGATCTTTCCACAACATACATAGATACTGGTTGCTCACAGTAAGTTTCTGCAATGTCTGTTCAGTTGCTATGTGTCTATTCCACCTGTGGTGTTTATCCATCTACAGTATTTTGAGGATTGCAAAGCTACCAGAAATTTTGACTGCATATTTCCTTTCTGACAAATTGCAGACAGGTGAATCTTTTAATCTTGGAAAATAACACCTCCTCTGTACAGGTGTGCGTGCACAGACAGAGACCTGCACACACAGAGACCTGCATATGCCTGAAATGCTTTAAGGATTGAGATTGTATGAATCAATATAGAGTAATTTAAATACTAAATTCATGTTTGCTGTGTTTGCATTTTTATTCTACAACTGCTAAAGCAGCGGTGCTTGGAAGTCACATGTCAGTATCTATCTGGTTAACCTCTGGAGCAAAACAGCCTTGGTTTAGTACTCAAATCTTAGCACAGTAAGAAAATCCATAGAACCTACCATCATGTAGGTTAGAGGAAGTTCTTTACTGAGCAAGTGGTCAGGCACTGGAACAGGCCGTCCAGGGAGGCGGTAGAGTTCCCGTCCCTGGAGCTGTTTAAGAGGAGGGTGGATGTGGTGCTTGAGGCTGTGGTCTAGTGATTAAGGATGCTGGGATGAAGGTTGGACTGGATGATCATGGTGGTCCATTCCAACCATAGCGATTCATAGTGATGATGTTGTGCTGAGGGACTTGGTTTAGTCAAGAACTTGTCTGTATGAAACTAATGATTGGACTCGATGATCTTGAAGGTCTTTTCCAATCTAAGAAATTCTGTGATTCTGTGATCATCACTCAAAGGAAGTATCAAAATCAAACTTCCAGTGAGCCATGAAATGCAACAACACTTGTCTGGCTGAAGTGAAAAACAGATTAATTTTGTAATGAATGCGTGGTGATTCACAGAAGAAGGGTCAGCAATTGTGATGAAGGAAACAATGGTAAAGGAAGCAGTTAATACAAATCCTGCTGTTCCAGAACACCTTAGAATCAGTGGGATTTTTTTCCTGACTAAATCAAGTAAACAGAAGTAGACAATCTGGCAAATCCTTTGAGTTTGGGTTATGAGACACACAGTTTACAGGTGATTGTAAATTAAATTTTGTGATATTTTTTATGAAATATGCAGTTTTCAGTGGCATGGTAACAACACCTCTGATTTTGGGGAGCTAAGTAATTGGATCCTTTTCCTACTACATTAAATGGCTTACACTTGTTACATATTTACAGCCCAAGTGAACAGTTGTCCACCTACTGACTAAAATTCCTGGGGCTGTTAAAACATACTTCGATGCAATGTATGCTACTTTGCAGCTTTTTCTCTGTATTGTTTTTTTCCTGGTCTGAAGACAGAAATGCCTGAACTGCTTGAGAAAAGCTGCATGTGGAAGCTGGTGAGGTTGCTTGTTTTCCTCTCATAATTAATGAGGGTGATTCAGGTTTTATTCAGTGAAAGATAGGCATGTTCTTCAGGAATGCCGAGCAGTGGCTTCGTCATTTTTCTATACAATAACTGAAGTCATTTAGCAATGAGAAGGGCATCCTGTGAGGCTCTGCTTGAACCGGTCAAAGGATTTCTTGTTTGCTGGGAGGATGCTAGCATAACTGGGTGACACAAGTGGTATATATGGATATGGTTTCTTTGGTCTATCTAGCACTTTTATTTACTGATGTTCAGTAGTTTTCAACCTCTTGGACAAGAATTTCCTCACTATTTAAAAGAAACTATTGCAGATAAAATATAACAATGTGCTGTTTGAAATTGGGAAACAGAGTACTAGCTTAAGTGTATCTACTGACAAGGCATTTGAATATTTAGTTCCAATTGTAAGTAGCTTGTATTTAATTTGCTCATTTTTAACATGTTAAATGCACGGATTTAAGTCTCCAGAGTTTGAGAAATACCAAAAATACCTTTTGAACATTTGTCTAAAGAGACTTTCTTTCCCACATTTGCGTGTCATGAATTTACCCTATTGTTAAGGCAAATACACAAGGAAATATGGGTATTTTCTTGTGCTCTACCTGTTGACAAATAATTATGATTTTGTGAGCTCACAGGTGAAGTTCTAATTTGGGATTGACAGCTAGTTGCTTAGCGTATTTTACTATATCTGTGTTTGAACATGGGTTGCTGAAGCACTGCAGCTGTTTTCACTTTCAGTACTGTTACATCAAGAGGAAAATGTTTTCTCAACTGGATGAGAATCAGAGCTTTATAGATAAAAGGTAACACCTTGATTTCTCTCAGGAAGTAGTATGGAAGTGATGTCAGCCAAGAACTGGCATCAACATGTCTTTTCCAAGGCCAGTTTCTGAAGCAGACAGGTAGCTGCCTGTCACACCAACTGAAGCTTTTCTGTGTAATCTCCAAGTCAAGTCTGTGTAAGACTTGCTGTAGTAATGAGTTACTCAGGTTACATGGATTGGAAACAAATGAGATTCATCCTTCTTAGAAAGGATGGTAAAGTGGTAAGGGATGCTTTAAGAAGGCAAATTGCATTTCTGTTGCTACCATAGTGTCCAACAGCAGGAAGTAGGTATAATTTTGCTTCTTGTTAAACAAATGCTTTGTGGAACCCATCAGGTTCAGTCTGAGTAGGAAGTGCCCTATAGTACCTTCTGAAGTCTTGCTACCTGTGTTTTAATAATACATTTCTGTTCAGTATGTCTCAAGAGCACTGTGTTATATTACTCAGATAGGTAATATATGAGGGTCTGTTTGAAACTTAATGTGGGCATTAGATGTTTGTAGGTGATGTAGGTAGCATAGCAATGCTCTGTGCAAAAGCTGTATTGAGGTAAAAAAATTGGGTTGTATCATATAACAATAATAAACAAACAAACAAGACCCCCCACAAAAAAAAACACAACAACAACATTAAAAACTTACCAACTGGTTCATAGATGTGGCTAGTAGATAACTGTTAAAACAACATATTTGGTATGTAAGCAGGTGACCAAAATGTTTGGAACTGGATCTTCTGCAGCTTCATCTAGAAAATTAATTCAATTAGTGGTCTCAAAGCTACACTGCTATAGGGTTTTGAGTGATGATCCTCATCATAGTATCTGAACTTTACTGTTACAATGGACTGGAACTATTGAGAAGAACTTGGTAGCAGAGTATTTCCAAATGTTCCAAATCCAGTTTAACTAAACTGCACTGATTTGTTGATCACCTGGCTAGAATAGGGTAAGCTTCTTAGGAAACACACCTTCAATTTAAAAAAAAACTTATTTTGTGAGGTGCTGTTGTTCTCCAAGTATAGTGGTTAGCTATGATGCAATTTTTATTAAACCCTGAAACTTCTTACTGAAATACCTAACACAGTATTATAAGTTGCTGTCCCCAGGACATGAATGGAATTAAGATGATTTCTGGCTTTGGTTGATTACTTCTTTGAAGATGCTTTGTATTAAAGATTCTGTGGCATAGACACTGAGACCAAATGCACCCTCAGCGAGCTGGAAGATGGCATCAAGCTGAGTGGTAGGGTTTCCATACCCAAGGGAAGGGATGCCATGTAGAGGGACCTGAACAAGCTTGAGAAGTAGACCTGTGTGAACCTCATGAGATTCAATAAGGCCACTTAGTTCAAGGCAACCTCCAGTATCAATACAGACTGGAGGATGAAGTGATTTGAAACAGTCCTGTGGAGGACTTAAGGGTACTGTTGAACGAAAAGCTGAACGTAGCTAGCAATGTTCACTTGCAGCCCGGAAGGCCAATGTTGGATTGTAACAAAACAAGCACAGCCAGTAGTCTGAGAGAGGCAATTCTGTCCCTGTTCCCCACGCTGGTGAAACTTCACCTGGAGTATTGCATCCAGCTCTAGAGTCCTCAGCACAGATGAGACATGGACCTTTTGGACCAGATCCAAAGGAGAGTAACAAAAATGATCCGAGGGATGGAACAGCTGTACTGTATGGTCATTCAGCCTGGAGAAGTGAAGGCTCTGGGAGCCCCTTCTTACAGCATTTCAGTATTTGAAGGAGCCTATAAGAAAGGTGGGGACAATCTTTGTAGGGCCTGTTGCAACACAACGAGGAGCAATGGTTTTAACTGAAAAGAAGGTAGGTTTATGTTAGCTATAAGGAAGGAATTTTTAACAATTAGGCTTATGAAATATTACAACAGGCTGCCCATAGAAGTGGTAGAAACTTCATCCTTAGAAACATTAAAGGTCAAGCTGGATGAGGCTGAGCTACCACATCTAGCTAAAGATGTCCCTGCCCACTGCAGGGGGATTGTATTAGATAAGCTTTAAATGACTGTTGCAACCCAAGCCATGTTTCTATGAAATTGGAAATCTAATTTAATTTTTTTGTAAAAAAAGGTATGGTACAAATATGAGTGTAAAAAAAACCCATTTTGATGTTTAAACAATTTAGTGTTATATGTGGGTTGTTTAGTATGTTTGTCACGTTTCCACTATCTTTGGATATCTCACCTGCATCAATTTGGGCTGTATTTGGCAGACGTTCATTGTGTTTACTTCTTTCCCTTTCCCATTTTTAAATGCACAGCTTGTTAATCTAATGCAGCTGCCTCCATGCAGTTTGAGGTTTATGCCTCTGACGTCTCTCTGTGTGTGAATCCACCACAAAGACATACTGATGCCTTAGGTGATGGTAACAGTTGATTTTTCACCTGTAATGCATTCGTAAGAATCTGTTCAGGGAAGATTGGGACTAGAACCTAGAAGTTGTTTTAAATAAGGACAAAATTTTTATCAGTGATATAGAGAGTGGTATCAAGGGCACCATCAGCAGGTTTGCAGATGACACCAAACTCAGTGGTGCTGTTGATACGCCAGAGGGATGGTATGTCATCCAGAGGAACCTGGACAAGCTGGAGAGGTGGACCCAGGTGAACCTCATGAGGTTCAACAAGAGCAAGGGCAGAGTTCTACAGCTGGGCTGGAACAGTCCTTGCTATCAATGCAGACTGTGGGATGAGGTGATAGAAAGAACACTTGTGAAATGGGCTTGGAGGTGCTGATGGATAAAAAGCTGGTCTGTTTCCCAGAGCCCCATCCCTGGAGTTATGCGAAGTGAGGCTTGAGAGGGACCTGGGTAACCTGATCTAGTTGAGAATGTCTCTCCTGACTGCAGGAGAGGTTGGCCTAGATGGCCTTCAGAGGTCCCTTCCAACCCAGACCATTTTATGACTCTTTGATTATGTGAAAATGAATTTGCATTCAATGGTTTGCTATCAATATTTGTACATGTAATTCAGATGGATGGGTAGTTCCCATGCAAAGTTATCTTTTGGCATAACTGAAAATGTTGAAAAGAGAATAGGTCATAGAAACTGCTTTTGGTAGTCAGTTTTCGGTAAAATTATGAATTCCTAACATGAGACATATGTTTATTATCAGAGTTTCCCTCTTTGAACTGCAAACTTACAGCAGGACAGAAGATTTGAGACATCTGAGAGTGCTGGAGTTCCTGAGTTTGTACTGCTGTCAAATGCCAGAGTCCTGAATCTAGACTTTTATTTCAAAAGCTTTTATTTTAGTTTCTGCAAAGATAAATATAGAAGTGTGAATTGAGCATAAACCAGTGCAGCACTGTCAGTCTGAAGATGAGCCCACACAATAATTCTGAAACAATGAGGTAATCTGTTTATTGAGGACTATTTTATGAACTAAGTTGCAAACTTAATTATGATGTATTGAATACATTTTGTTAAGCGCTTCACAGTTGTTCAGTACATGTGAAAAAAGACAAGCATGGATGTTTGAGAAAGGTTTCCCACAAATGACATTTGTGCAGCAGAATTTGGGGAAGTATGAGACTGCTTTTCATAAACTCTATTTTCAAATGCAGCACACCTAGGAAAAGCATTTAGGTTTTAAAAACATTTAATGTGTACCATTTTCCATGACAAACTGTCTCAGAGGGAGTACCTTAATTCACATATGTAGGGATTGCTGAAGAAGAATTATGTATGTAAAAGCTCAGGTAGGTACTGAGGTTAAGTAAAAATTTACAACTGAGGCCAGTTAAAAATTTAAATACAGGAAACTTTCAGTGTGGAGGGAGAAGTTAGGTACTTAGGCATGGCGCATCATGCTGTCTTGGGTGTATTTACCTGTTCTTGTATTACCCTGTTGTTGAGCAAAGACATCTGACTAGTTACTGCTACATAGTATTTGATGTTATTGAAAATTTTAGAACAAATGTTTTGTTACAAATATGAAAGCAGAGGCAAAGTACCTGAAAAAAAAAAAACCCAAAAAAGGAAAGAATATGTGTTAGAAGTTACCAAAAATAAAAGCTCAGTACATCATAAAGTGCAGTCAGAAGATGCTTGGATAAATGTGATTATATGCAACAAAATTGTTAAATGGCAGGCAGTTAGATTATGAAACATTGGAACCATGAGAAATGAACTTACTGAAGTAATGAGTTTTCTCTGTTACTACTTTGGAGATTTTATTTTTCCATCTAAATGTTGCAGACCTCAGTTTCATTGTATTGTGTCTGCACTCAGTTTTACATGTTCAGATACAGAACAAAGCCTAGTTTTTAAGAAGATACTAAATAAAACAGAAGAAACAGGAATGTAGGCACTTGGTGGTGAGGATCCACTAAAATCACTAGCAAATTCCCCATGCAGTTGAACAAGGACAGGATTTCACTCTCGTTCTGGATGAAGTGGGGTTATGTACTGTGCTACTATTATGTATTGTACAGGGTGAAAAACGATTTACATGAGAACAGTGTAAGTATGCTGTTTGTCTTAAAACTTTTCAAGGAAAGGTTTGCTCATTTGGACCTTGTACACAAAGACTAAATTGGAGTCCATGTTTGCCCCTGAATTCCCTTTGACTGGGATCACTAGGGAACAGTAGAAAGTGTTACATTGCTCTAAACTGCAATGGAGTCAGATTTCTGTTTGCCTAGACACTTTATTTTAGAGGCTAACAGGCCTTTAAAGTAGACCCCACAAAATAAAACTTCCTAGACCACTGCTAGGATAGATCTCAACAAAAGTGGAATTATCATCATAGACTTCATAAAAGACTGTATATTTTAGGTCAGACCTATGTAATTGCTGAGTTTCCAACTTAGAGTCCATTGATCATGTGAAAAAGCAAGAGAATGCTCAGCAAACTTCTGTGCCATATCACGCTCCAGAAATTGTGTTTATATTCTCCCAGTTGTAATTTTCATTTCAAGTACATAGAGAGATCTAGCTAACAAGTCTTAATTCTTGCCTATGAATAAACTTAATGTAACATGCCAGTTCTTTGGGGAAGTTTTATTTGTGAAAGTTGCTATTCCTTTGATTTTGTGCTTCTTTCTTATTTAGAAGCTACTCTGACACAGTCCCATTACTAAACTCCTAGTAGTAACTTCTCAAGCAACTTGGAACAGAAATGGAAAAGTGGTAAACATTACCCAATTTCCACATTTGCAAGATTTTATGACACCATGGCTCTTCAGCCCTCACCCTGGTCCAACAGGCCCCCAAACATACAATTATGTTTAGGGAAAAACATCCTTGTTTTTTTTCATTAGAGGGGTAACTTAATTGCCCTTTCTCCTTAGTGTACATTTTACTGCTATTTTTCATTGCAATGCTTGTGATTTTAGAGAGGGAATTATTCTGCTTAATTTTAAAAGTCTTAAAGAGCAAGATTTTCCCTTGGGAGCATTTGCAAAGTCTAGTAGAAATTGTACTGCCAGTAAGTTTCTCCTGCTATTAATTTTAAATTTCCTCCTTCTTGATTTCATTCCATTACCCTGAGTTTATACTTCCTGTACTTTCCAAATAATTCCTTCCTCTTCTGTGTGTTTATACTCTGCACATACTTGAAGTGATTGTCTCAGTCCAGCTATTATTTCCTTGCCATAGTCATGGTTACCCCTTTTAACCTTTCCTTGTATCGTCTGAATCACGTTCTCAGTCCATTTTTTTGGTCTGAATTATCTCAGAGGTGACAGGATCCTTCTGATAACAGCATTCCCACTACTTGTCTGTTTGCATGGCTGTATTTTAAAATACCTCTGATTCACAGAACTCTCAGCCACTTTTATCTTAAAGGTATCAATCGCAGTTGAAAAATCTATTCACTGCTTGCTAATCTTTAGTTCAAGCTATTTACTACTGGACTATTGAGAGTCATACAGAATGTCTAAGATATGTTTAAGCATTGGATAAACACATACATTTACTGGTAAACATTGCCAAATTCAGATGTGCACATATGCAGGAAGTAGCATCGTACCCTAACCCTTGCACTCCAACACAAATTATCAGCTGGCCTTCCACTATGCATAATCCTTATGGACAACTGTGGTCAAGTCTTGATTATGCTCCAAGCCAGGGTGGTATGGCACGTGAAAACAAGTTTTGTATCATTCATTGTTCTTAACACTTCATATATTAGGACCCATGTCCTGGTCAGTTTAATCCTGTTATTGTGGGATTTACTGTGGTTCACAGCCACTGTGAGAACAGCAAATATATATTTAAACAATTTGATGCATGCTGCATCCAGAAAGAAAGCAAGCTCACCATAAAGTAATGCTATTTAAGCGTGCACTATCTGAAAAGAGGTCTACCTGCTGAAAATACCATCTAGGAGTTCACATCTTTGTTAGAAAGGCATTCCAGCACACAGGTACTACAGTGATAGGCATTCTGGAAAACCCTAGGATACATGGGTAGGTTCCAAAAATCCAATGTGTATGTTTCACCAGGCATTCTTCTGATTTTGTTTTGTAGCCTAACAGCAGTGGTCAAGTAGTAGGGAAAGTGCCTGGCCATTTTACTCCAGTTTTGGCACCCTCTCCCCATCACAGTGCGGTGCGACCTGTGACCCTGACCATGACAGATACTAAACCCATCATTACATCCACTGAAGGTGAGGCATCTTCACCTACAGCAACCAGTAAGTACTTTTTTAGGAAACAAAAATGTCCATCAAATATTCAATAAGATTACAAATTGAGGCCAGAAAAGGTGTCTTTTCCTACTATTTGACCAAGCAGATCTCATCATTTTACATGAAGAGCAAATGTGATCTGACTCAAAGCTTTTCCTGCCCAAGTTTCAACCACTGCATCGTGTTACACAAACCAGTGTTTGTGACATGACAAAATGAAAGTGAAAAGCCTGAGTACTTGGCCAGCATACAAGAAGATGAAAGATGGTTGCTCACCTAAGGTGGACATCAGTAAGACATTGAAAAGCACACTCAGACAGCAAGGTTTTACAAGGACCCACAGACAGTATTCTAAACAGAGATTGGATAATTTACTCCTCAGTGAGATTTCTTACAGCAATCAAGCCTTATTACAACTCAAACTGAATCCGAGCTATGACAATTGCATGTTGATATAGGTTGTGTTTTTTCTTTAAGCGAAACCAACTGATGTGACAAAATAAATTTCAAATTCTTTGTCATCGCAGCAATGGATACCAAATTCTTTTTTTTTCCCCCCTAAAAAAACCCTCCAACAAAACAAACCCTAACTTTAATACTGTAAGGTCTTTATTACTGTGTAGGACTACATTATTTTTCCTATTATCTTCAATGGAATTGCAATTTTAGAAGTAAGAACAAAGGTGCTACTATATAGAGAGTAAAATTTTCTCTTCTAAATATTCCTCTTATGCTCAATGAGGCACAATATTGCTCTTTAACTACTTTCTGCATTTCTGTTATCTTTGAACTTTTATCTGTACCTGAGATGGCCAGTTTTTTTTACCAGTTTGTATGAGGGTGGTGAAGATCTTTAGGAGACACTTAGAAACATACACTCAAAGACCTGTGAGTCTTTAGAAATATTAATCTCTTCAGGCTCCATTAAATTAAAATGACCTTTTTAAGTGTTTGACCCATAAATCTAGTTCCTGACTTTTGGTCTGTCATTAACAGACTCTATAAGCTGTATGGTACTTAAACATTACAATACTTGACATCCTTTCACTAGAATGTGAAGCAGAGGTGAAAACTCAAATACATAGGAATGGCCAAGATACAAGGAAGGAAGCCTAATTGTCCCTTTATTATAAAAAGGTAATAACTTCAGAACAAACAATCATTTAGCTACAAACAAGTAATCGTGGATAGATTTATGGAAGTGTTTCAGCTATTCAGTGTATCAGAAGCCTTGTTAAAAAGTGATAGAGTTTATCTGTGGTTTGTGGTTCAGTTCTTGCACCTTTAAGAAGAGTTAGGTTTAGAGGCAAACAAGAAGCTGTTGTTGTAGCCTTTAAGTCCGGAATAGAAAACTGAGAAAGCTGAGTTGATGTATGGTTTCAAGTGATCATGATTTTTTTCTTCTTACTGTTATACTTGACCATGCCTAACCTCAATAGCTGGCACAGTTGAGGTCAGGGATTCTAGTACAAGTGGCAAAAAGAATAAATACAGTGGTAATCTGACTATACTATTCAACATCCTGTGAAAGCAAAACTAATCTGTTTGTTGTCCTACTACTAAGGGGAAAATTTGGACTACGTTTTCAAATTTAGTTGACAGCCAACTTGTTGTACAATACATTGGAACTTGAGTAACTGATTCCCCATGAACCTTAGAACACCTTGGCTTAGTTTTTTTTTAAATAAGGCCTAATCTTGTTTCCACTGCTGTGTGCAAGTAACATCTTGCCTAAAGGTCTGATATCTGCCACTAGAGCATGTAAGTAATAAAAGAGGCCCTGTGTGTAAATTTTATTTGAGTATGCCAGTTCTGCATATAAGGCAGAGTACAATTGCTGCATGTTCAATGTTGTGCTTTTCAGAGCAGGGCAGTAATCTGATCTGCTTGTTAAAGTCTTTTGAAACTGTATCGGCAACTTTAAGAGTAAAAAAAATTAAGGAACTCAGCTTATTGATGAAGAAAATAACAACAGAGGGATCACATCCAGCTGATACATAAATTATGTATGAATACATAGAGGCTGTATTATCAGTCATAATAGATCTGCCACACAGAGCGCTATCATCAACTTAAAGGAAAAATCAAGACCAAATAAATTTTTAGGCACAGCCTTTATTTTATTTGCTATGATTGGATCAAAATATACATGACAGAAAGCTATTATTGGGCAGCAAGTTGTTGTTATTATTCCATCTCATAAGGTGGCCAATTATTAGCAGTGCTTTTCTTTCTGAAGTGCAATAGGAGAATTGTTTTGAATATTTGGGAACCCTATGGCCTTCACCATAATTTCCATCTAATGGCTGATTAATTTTATGACAGTTTTTCAGGAAGGCCTCTTAAAAAAATAGTTTTGTTGGACTTCATTTGTCTGTATTTGCTGCATGACTTTAGCATGCTCATTCAGTAGATACTCCCATGAAGCTCCTCAGTGTCTTCCTTGTGTCTGTCTATTCAGTTTTGGTAGTTTTGCTTTGTCTGCCAGCAAGTTTCTAGGTTGTGATGTTGCGTGTTGCAGTGCTGACATCTCCACGCTGGGAAGTGGAGTAAGACCACTCACCACATTTCACAAGTGCCACCAAAAGCTGTGACATTAATGGCTTTTAGTGATTACTGACAGAGGCCAGAGAGGAATGTGACCTGCAGGTCAAGAATCCATATTCTGTAATTAATTCCAACATCACCTACCATTCTCTATCTCATCAGAAGATTATTTTTATCATTTTCTGTAGCAGACTTTGAGAAACTTCCTTAAATTGTCCCTCTGGGAAAACATTTCCAAGTTTATAGAGAACTTTAATATTCTATTGCAGGGTGAAAAAAATAATTAGTTTCTCATGAAAATACCAATCAGATTACCTTTTGTTTCTGAAGCTCTCTGAGGATTCATTTCATATCATAAGTAAACTGAACTTTTGGTTGCAGTTTTTGTTCTTTTACAGTTCTGTGATGGTCCTGCACAACAGTAAAGAACAAAAAATGTATACTAGTATTTTCTATCAACACTCTCATCTCGGAGATTTCACTGGTGCCTTTGGATTGGTATAGTGGAAATGACATTCAGGCTCATGCTGCATATCTTATTTAATCACTTTAAGAAAAATAAAATCATATTGATCAGAGGAACTTTTATTTAAGAAGGGACATAATTGTGGTTTACACATTGCAGCTTCCATTGAAGTTTATAGGAATTTACACATGCTTGTCCAAATCTGGTACAATTTGTTCTTTTGCTATAAACGTTTAAAGAAGGGGAAACCACAGACACATCCTATACATTGCAAAATCATAACTCTGGATCTCTAATGTATTTACTGTATCTGCAGAGGGTATTTATAATGATAGGTTGGTATTTTTATCAATCTGTTTTGTTCTTCCTTAATCAGCCTACACAGCCTCAGGCACATCCCAAGCCAATCGATATGTGGGACTAAGCCCAAGAGACCCATCCTTCCTACACCAGCAACAGGTGGGCAAGTTTCACATAGGTGTAATTATATAGAGAAGCTTTTGCAGTATCATCTTCCTATGTGCTGCCACTGTTAGCTTGGATTAGAATGGGATTCTGAGGACTTCAGTGTTTGTCATCTGAAGATAAAGCTTATTCAATATGAACCCGAACCCTTTAAGAAACACTCAGTTTAGATTATGCTTTTTTTCTTAGATTTGTGCCATCTTAAGGAACTTCCAGTCATATTTGTTTCAGTTATTTTATATGTCAAGAGCTCATACATGTAATCTTTTGAAGGATTTTAAGGAAGAGAATGAGATATGTGAAGAAGAAATACTCACTTCAAAATCATTTTAACAAATACGCAAAATCTCTAAAGCAAAACATCATTCTTACTGTTTTCAAGCTGTTTTGTTTGGGGTTTTCCTAGATCTTTAAGCCTACCTAACATGATCTGAATTGTAGAAGATGAGTTATAAAGCCAAATGTTCACTACAACACATTAGTTATAGTTAATAAGTTTAAATTGGTCTGCTGATTTCAAATATGATAAACCCATTTTTTTTCTAGTTTCAAGTAACATTTTAGATTTCACATCTCATTAATGCTGTAAATTTAATGCAAATGAGGTGTTTACCCAAACTGTGAAAATAAGCAACTGACATTAATGCTACCATACAAACAAATTAGCTGCAGTCAGTGGCAAGGCCATACATATACAGAAATGCTACATTGCTAGTAACAGGAATAAATTCAGACCCATTAGAACTGTAACATGTTTTATGATGTGTGTTTGTGTTGCTCATAGATTTTAACAGTAGAGCACTTTGAAATTAACAGCATGTAAAATGTTAGAAGGAAAAAAAAAAGCTGAATGTGGTAGTAAGAAAAGGGCTTTTAAAGACTCCCTGGTATTTATACCACTGTATTTTGTTCTCAGGCCTGAGTTCCTGTGATGATTTGGCAGACATGCCAGTTTCATTTTTGAGTGAAACCTACCTGTTCAGTGTTTGCTGCTACAGATGAAGTGTGTTTCATCTGGAGCACTGTCTCCCTACCTACTCCCAGGGTGAGGTGGCACTATGTCTGTTTTAAAGGTCACCACATGGAGAGTGCAGGGAAAACCATAAAGATGATGTCTTATTCAAGACAGTTGATGCTTTGCCAACTTTTTTCTTTTGGTTTGTTTTCCCTACAAATTTACTATTGCTTAAGCCCTCTCCACATTACTCAAATTTCACTGAAAGAGTTAAGAACGTCATGTCACATGCCAGAAGGTAGTGCAAGTATATAATTTTCTTTTGGCTGAGTTTATGACATGTAGGTCTTATATTGCTTATTTCATGCATCTTCTATATTTTTTCGGATTTATGTAGATGGAAATAGACTTGGAGGTTGCAGCAGTGTCACAGGACAGTATAAGTGAGGAATCTCAAGAGTCATCACAGTCTTTGATCTTTACATGCACTGTGTCTTATGCTTCCTTTCATGGTAAAACACGTGACCACATGGTTTAGAGGGAAGGAAAAAATAGGTCTAATATACACTTTATAAACAGCAAAATTCTTCATTAACACTGTTCTCCTTTCTAAAGTATATTGTTCCATAGTCTTGTTCTGTTAATTTAAGAGCATCAGGTGATGACCAGCAATTGATTTCTTATATTTAAAAATAGTGTCAAGGTTTCATCTTTGTTGTGAATTCTCTATTCTTTTCTAACTTAGGCAGTGGATATATGTTTATACTTAGCCTAAGTGTGTCTGGAGGGGTTATGTGTGTTCATGCTTAAACATATAAATAACTGCAAAATTAGGAAACAGTATGTGCTGCTGAAACCATTTTAAGGAACAGAATACTTCAATCACAAAGCTTTTTCAGATGAATACAAATATACATATATAAGACTTTCTAATAAATTAGTTACCTTCACTCAAATCCTAAAGGCATCACTGAGATTACAGTGCTATGTATGTTTATTACCCAGAAAGTGAGGTAGGCCACTGAGATTGTCTAAACAACTTCAGAAGAGCAAAGGTTATCCTTTAGTAAGACAAAAATTAGATTGATTTACTATTTTCTTTTATTACTTTACAACAATTTAAAAGAGACCACTTTTCTTGTGGCAGACTTTAAATGCATTTGGTTTAGAACAGTCCATGATAAATGAAAAGAAGAATCAAGGGGTACATGAATTAAAGGTGATCAATCATTTTGTATTAGTGGAGAGAAATTCCAAATTAGAAAGCCTGTGGTCTTAGTTCCAGAGAGGTCTTTCAAACATTCACCATGCTCTATAATGCACACTGACCCCTCAGGAATAAATATTGTCACGGATACATTTTTTACTTCATTGGAAGAGTCTTTATGAAGATTTATTCTCCCTGGTTATGAGAAATATTGACGTGTACTTTTGAGTACTTTTTGTTGTTGTTACAAAGAATCATTACATTGCCTGTTTAAATTACAGTAACCACCATAAATTTAAAAGTTACACATATATTTTGCAACGTAGAGTTACAAAGCAACTTCTCACAAAGTGACAGCTTGCTAGAACTTCCAGTAAACAAATTGTAGTGCAACATGCCTGAAATAACCTCTTTTAGATTGAAAGTACTTTGTAAGGCTTTGGAAAACAGGGCACTCTAGCACCAATAGACATGGTTTATTTGGTTTTACTCATCTGGGTACTGTGAAAAATATGCTGTTAAGTGCATCACTTAGCAGTCTACATTGACAGGAAGAAAAGGAATTATAACTGTGCAGTCCACATTCTGCTGCAGTTGCTGATGAGTCTCCCTATTACTGGCTTTGAAATGACAGGTATTTCTGTGTGGTGACATGAGTGGTTACAAAACATACCTCTTGTTTCACTGTCATCTAGCACTATATTTTACAATTGGTTGATAAAAAAAACATGTCAGTCCCACCCTCAAATCGTTAATACTTTTTTTGATTCCACATTGGCTTTTTAGTTTTTAGGTGATGATACTTAACAGCTGCAGGGAGGGCACCACAGGAAGAGGACAAGGGAAATGTTAAGAGCTGGTATCTGAGTGAGAGAGTTTTTCTTAATGTTACTGTTAGTGGTTGATGGGATTATTTTGTTGTCAAATTTAGTGCTCAGTACTTATCATCTGTGCTGAGAAATACCTTAAATGGATTGTGCATTAAAGAAAGATTGGATAGTAATAGAATCATAGAATGTCAGGTTGGAAGGCATCTCAAGGATCATCTGGTGCAACAGTTATATGGGATTACCTTTCCGCCCCCTTTTTTTGCCTGATTTGCAGTTGCTGAAGATTTGTGGTTTCTAAGCCTAGACTAGAGGAAAAAACAATGAATAGAAGAAATTTGAGGAAACTCAATCAAATTCAGTCTTCTGCAGCTCAGCACAGTATCTGACAGATTTTAGCTGTATCTCCATTCTTTTGGCTAAGTAATATTAATGCAGAAGTCATCAGTTCTGTAACATAATGATCAGAATTCTTCTAATGGTTATGGGAGTTTTCAGGGTAATGAGATATCTGTAGCCACCTTATGTTATCAATCTCAACTTCATGAATTTATTTGTATCTTCAGATAGACACGTGGAGGTAGTATGATATTTTTTCTCTCTGTAAAGCTTGAATGTTACCAGAAATAGTACTAGCCAAGCACTTTACCTGTGTAAACAGTATATAAAGATGGATGGATGGATGGATGGATGGATAAATAGACATTTGCATTTATTGCAAGTACAGATGAATGATTTCACAAATAATAATACTTATGTTGGAATAAGTAAAATAACTGATGAGTTTTCTTTTTCAGCCATTTATTTAATTTTAATACATCTTGGAGCTTTGCATGGGTTTTTTAATTACAAAATATAAATAAATGGGATAACAAGGTATATGAAGCCAATAACCTCTAGAACTTAACTATTACAGTAAATTATGATAACTAGTGCTAATGAGAAGTTAGTGAACTCTTCCAGTCTTTGCACTGATTAATACAATGGCATGGTTTTCACTAAAGCTTGGACTTTCTAAGTGTGGTGTGCAATATCCATAATTTCTACTGAGCTTTGGGATTTACGAGAAGATACAGACCATATCTGTAGCTATAAGAAACACTCCAGGTCTCTAAAATGTAAAATCAGAAAACTGTAGACAGCTTTTTATTTCCAACACTCCCAGCTCCCCTGCCTGTTAGTCAGGAAGCTGTCCTTACCAGATGCATCCTTTAGCACTGAGTCACACAATTCAAAATGGAGCTCTCTTCATAGTAGTCATCGTGGAAACTGTAAACTTGAATGTCCACTGAATATAGAGTATCTGTTTACAAACTGCTCTGAGTGGGTGCTGGTTTTGCTTTCAGCAGGAGATTGAAAGAAGAACACAAGTAGTCTCTGAAACAACTGTTCAGTAATGCCAGGAAACAGGTTATCAACGCTTAGGCTGTTCTTATTGTATCCCTTATCATAACTGACAGTTTGACGTAAAACTGGGTCACATGACCACCAGTGAGGTATGTAAATGCATAAGAGGTCACCTTTCACATATACTTTCTGGAAAGGAAACACATTGCAAGGAAGTTTCAGTCAAAACAATGTCAATATGCAAATGTTGAGCTTTATGGGCATTTCTCAGCTAAGAGGATCTATAGAACAGTCTCTCATTTGCACTTTCCAAAATAGGTAGTAGCAATAACAGAAGTTTGCAATGAATGTTCTGGAGCCCCCAGCACAAGAAGAACATTGAACTGTTGGAGCGAGTCCAGAGGTGGGCCTTAAAGATGATCAGAGGGCTGGAACAGCTCTCCTGTGAGGACAGGCTACAAGAGTAGGGGCTCTTCAGCCTAGTGTCATGGAGGGGCTTCTCTTATTCCTCCTCTGTTAGGAGGAAGTGAGAAATTAATTTGAGGTGGTATTAATTTTTTATAAAATTATTTATAAAAATGAATATTTACAAATTTGTACCACCCCCAACCACTATGTAATTAAGTTATTTGTGCAAAGTTATGAAAACAGCTTGGGATATATTTACAGGGATTTGATTATTAAATGGAAATATCAAATTATCAACAACTATAGACAGAGAGAAAGATTCCCTTAGGCTTAATGCCTCTTAACAACTATACTGTTTGCCCAGCAAGGGCTGAAACTGTGTCTGCTCTTAAGACAGAGGTAACATATTACAAAGGAATTAGAGCTTGCTTAAATGTGTTGCTCTTAAGTATTAATCATTAATCACCCTCCCGGGATCGTGCCACAGTGTGTGCCCAGTGTTCGGGTCTTGTTGAAGCTGGAATCTGTCCCGGCTTGCAGGTGAATGATAAGGTGTTCCCAGTCTCTGGGGTAAACAGGATTTCTCTGACCTTCTTTTCTGCTATGAAGTGGTCTCTGCCTTGGTGCTGCTGGTTCTGGATGCCGTGTCCAGGGATGATCAGCTGGCAGGATTTCCAGATGCAGGAGGAGGATTTGTCCATGCAGCTTCTAGCACAGTCAGTCTCACAGCTAGCAGGCTGTGTTTGTAGGTTAGCAGACAGTCTGGAAGGTCTGCTGGGCCTAGAATTTTACAGGCTTACAGGGCAGCTTGGCAAGCAGCATATGCCGGGCTGCAGGGAGACTTGAGCTCTGTAGCTAAATGCAGGATAGCAAGCCAGCATGTACAGCTGCTCTAGGCTTAGGCAGGGGGCTCTCAGCTCCCCAGATATGTATGCAATGCAGGCGTGCATGCGCTCTGCTTCTCAAAGGGTTCGCAGACAGCTTAACTGCGCCTTGAGATCAATGCATGAGGTCTGAGCCTCAGTAATGTTTGCAAGAGAGTAAGGCCTGACTCTGTGTCTAGGCCATGCAAGCAGGTCAGGGCAGCAGGATGCTGCTATATGGATCAGAGAGCTGAGCTTGATCCTCTGAATGCTCTGAATGCTCTGAACACGTGGTGCTCCTTTGCACCTCTCTTTATAGACTCTGAGCCGAGATTTGTGGCTCATTTGGCCATCTAAAGTGACCAATCAGGCTGGCAGTAAGCCAAACCTTACCTTAATAGGCAGAAGCTGTTTGCCTGGACCCTCCCAATAGGAGATTACCTGGGCAGACCCCAGGGGTACACGGACTGGGTGTGTGTGTGTTACACAACCTGTTTACTGCCATGGGTCCTGGCAGAAAAACATGTCCAGGCATGTAGAGGCATAGAGAGGCATCAGTTTTGGGGCTGCTGCCCCTCCACCACACCTAAAGAAGATAAGGCTTCAAGGAGACCTTGTAGTAGCCTTCCTATATCTGAAGGGGACCTACAGGAAGACTGGTGAGGGACTATTTACAAGGTCTTGTAATGACAGGATGAGGGGTAATGACTTTAAACTGACAAAGGCGAGATTTAAACTAGATGTTAAGAATTTCTTTACAGTGAGAATGGTGAAACACTGGAACAGGTTGCCCAGTGAGGCTGAGGATGCTCCTTCTCTTGAGTTGTTCAAAGCTGGGTTAGATGAGTCCTTGAGTGACCTATTCTAGTGGGAGGTGTCTCTGCCTATAGCAGGGGGTTCAAACTAGATGATTTTTGAGGTCCCTTCCAACCTAAACCATTCTACGATTCACCTATAAAAATTATTCAGACTATCATTAAAGATTGAGATGTTGACTATGGGATTTTAATGAACATAGGATTGGTTTATTTGTGTTTGTGAAGAAAGGAAGCTATAGATAGTGAAATCTAGCTTACGTGCAGGACTTCACAGTATGTCTCACAGTGCTGGAAAGTGCATTAAAATAATTTCCATGGCATTTTACAGAGAGTGGAACAGAAGCAGGAGGGTAGATGACTTGCAGGGAGGTAGAGGAGTTAAGGGAAGAATTTGGTCTACTGCTCTACTTCTTCCTCAGCCTATGACTGCTTCCCATGATGATGCTGAGGCAGATAAGAGAGTTGTGCTTCCTCCCTGAAGAAACACTTGTGCTCTATGCTACTTCATGAGTGCAGCAGCAAGGATGTATCACAAGGATGCTAAACTGCTGAGGCTCCGTGTGTCAGGAAAAAAAAAAACCCACCACACCTAACAACTCGCAGCGGACCTTCAGGATAGCAGACATGGTTCGAACTAGGTCCAAGCTGTATAATAATTGTAAAACTGTGGGCACCCAAACAGAGCCCACCTGTAGGAGTGCAGGCGTCCAGACGTCTGGATGTGAGGAGTGCTGGAGCCTGGCACTCGACACAGGCAATGGCTGCATTAGGTGTGAGCAGATTGATTGTCTGCTTAACCTGGTGGCTGAACTCAAGGGAGAGGTGGAACGACTGAAGGCTGAAAGGGAAGGTACAAAAGAGCAACATGCTCTGCAGTCCCCCTTGCCAGAGGGAGACGAACAGAGCAACCAAGAAGAATGGATGCAGGTGCCTGCCAGAAGGGGCAAGGGAAAACCCTTCCAGCCATCTTCACATCCCCAGCTGCCCTTACATAACAGATATAGGGCACTAGAGGTTGAGGATGAGGTGATCCTGGAGCAGGCAGAAGCATCACCGGCTGGGAGGGCAACCGAGACAAATCAGTTGCCCCCTCGGATCAGAACAAGTACCCAGAAGAAAAAGAGGAGGGTAATTGTTATTGGTGATTCCCTTCTGCAGGGAACAGAGGGCCCCATATGCCGGCCAGACCCCTTCCACAGGGAGCTCTGCTGCCTCCCTGGAGCCCGGGTCAGGGATGTTACCAGGAGGCTGCCTACTGTAGTGCAGCCCTCTGATTACTATCCCTTATTAGTTATACAGGCAGGGAATGATGAGATTAATAACAGAGGGCTAAAAGCTATCAAAAGGGACTTTAAGACACTGGGGAAAGCAGTTGAGGGAACAGGGGCACAGGTAATCTTTTCATCTATACCCTTAGTCACAGGCTGGAATACAGAGAAGAATAGGAAAGCATATTTGATGAACAAGTGGCTCAGAGGTTGGTGCATCCAACATAACTTTGGATTCTTTGATATTGGGGAACTTCATCTTGCCACAGGTCTGCAATCAGCAGATGGGACACAACTATCTCAGAAGGGGAGAAGGACCCTGGCACATAAGCTGGCTGGGCTTGTTGAGAGGGCTTTAAACTAGAATGGAAGGGGGAGGGGGTTAAACATGACAGCACCAGAGATAAATCAAAGGGAATTGAGGATGGTAGGCTAGAGCTAGGAGTAAAAGCAGCAGCCCAGCTGAAGTGCATGTACACTAATGCACGCAGTATGGGTAACAAACAAGAGGAGCTGGAAGCTCTGGTGCTGGAGGAAAACTATGATATTGTCGCCATCACTGAAACGTGGTGGGATGGCTCACATGATTGGTGTGCTGTAATCAATGGCTACAGACTCTTCAGGAGAGACAGGCAAGGGAGAAAGGGTGGGGGAGTGGCTCTGTATATTAGGGATGCTCTGGATGTCGTGGAGGTAGAAATCAGGGATGATCAAGTTGAGTCATTATGGGTGAGACTTAAGGCGAAGGCCAACAAGGCTGATATCCTGGTTGGAGTCTGTTACAGACCACCCAACCAGGAAGAAGAGGTTGATTTATTACTCTTTAAGCAACTGGAGGCTGCCTCAAGATCACCTGCCCTTGTTCTGGTGGGTGACTTTAACCTACCAGACATCTGCTGGGACTTAAACACTGCAGAGAAGAAGCAGTCTAGAAGGTTTCTGCAATGTGTGGAAGACAACTTCCTATCCCAGCTGTTACTTGAGCCTACCAGGGGGGCAGCCCTGCTTGACCTGCTGCTCACAAATAGAGAGGGGCTGGTAGGGGATGTGGTGGTTGGAGGCTGCCTGGGGTCCAGTGACCATGAAATTATAGAGTTTTCAATCCATGGAGAAATCAGGAGGGGCATCAACAGAACCTCCACACTGGACTTCTGAAGGGCAGACTTCAGCCTATTTAAGGAACTAATTCAGAAAGTTCCTTGGGAAATAGCCCTTAGAAACAAAGGGGTCCAGGAAGGTTGGACCTGCTTCAAGAAAGAACTCCTGAAGGCACAGGAGCAGGCAGTGCCACTGAGCCGGAAGATGAGCCGACGAGGGAGGCAGCCAGGCTGGATGGGCAGGGAGCTGCTGAAGGAATTAAAGATTAAAAAGAGAGTGTATCACCTCTGGAAAAGAGGGGAGCTGTCCCAGGAGAAGTTCAAGGAAGTTGCTAGGTCTTGTAGAGGAAAAATTAGAGAGGCAAAAGCCCACTTGGAGCTCAGGCTGGCCACGGCTGCCAAGGAAAATAAAAAGTGTTTCTTTAAATATATGAATGGCAAGAGAAGGGCCAAGGACAACCTCCAGTCCTTACTAGATAGAGATGGGAACATAGTGACAAAGGATGAGGAAAAGGCAGAGGTGCTTAACACCTTCTTTGCCTCAATCTTCACTAGTGGGACAGGTTGTCTCCAGGACAGCTGGACTCCTGAAGTGGTGGATGGAGTCAGGGACCAGTACAGTCCCCCTCTAATCCATGAGGAAGCAGTAAGGGATCTGCTAAGTCACTTGGATCTTCACAAGTCCATGGGACCGGATGGGATCCACCCTAGGGTGCTGAGAGAGCTGGCAGCTGAGCTGGCCAAGCCACTCTCCATCATTTATCAGCAGTCCTGGCTCACTGGAGAGGTCCCTGAAGACTGGAAGCTGGCCAATGTGATTCCCATACACAAGAAGGGTCGTAAGGAGGAGCCAGAAAACTACAGACCTGTGAGCCTGACCTCAGTGCCAGGCAAGGTCATGGAACAGGTCATCTTGGGTGCCATCACAAAGCACCTACAGGATAGCCAAGGGATCAGGCCCAGCCAGCATGGGTTTAGGAAGGGCAGGTCCTGCCTCACCAACCTGATCTCCTTTTATGATCAGGTTACCCGCCTGGTGAATGTGGGGAAGGCTGTGGATGTAGTCTACTTGGACTTCAGCAAAGCCTTTGACACTGTCTGCCACAAGAAGCTCCTAGCCAAGCTGGCAGATCATGGTTTGGACAGATTCACTCTGTGCTGGATCAAGAACTGGCTGGATGGCAGAGCTCAGAGAGTGGTGGTGAATGGTGCCACATCCAGTTGGCAGCCAGTCACTAGTGGTGTTCCCCAAGGATCAGTGCTGGGCCCAGTCCTGTTCAATATCTTTATTGATGATCTGGATGAGGGCATTGAGTCCAGCATCAGTAAATTTGCAGATGACACCAAGCTAGGAGCAGGTGTTGATCTGTTGGAAGGTAGGAGAGCCCTGCAGAGGGACCTGGACAGGCTGGATGGGTGGGCAGAGGCCAATGGGATGAGATTTAACAAGGCCAAGTGCAGGGTTCTGCACTTCGGCCACAACAACCCCAAGCAGCGCTACAGGCTGGGGACAGAGTGGCTGGAGAGCAGCCAGGAGGAAAGGGACCTGGGGGTACTGATAGACAGTAAGCTGAAGATGAGCCAGCAGTGTGCCCAGGTGGCCAGGAGAGCCAATGGCATCCTGGCCTGCATCAGGAACAGTGTGGCCAGTAGGACAAGGGAGGTTATTCTTCCCCTGTACTCAGCACTGGTCAGGCCACACCTTGAGTACTGTGTCCAGTTCTGGGCCCCTCAATTCAAGAGAGATGTTGAGGTGCTGGAGCATGTCCAGAGAAGGGCAACGAAGCTGGTGAGGGGCCTGGAACACAAATCCTATGAGGAGAGGTTGAGGGAACTGGGCCTGTTTAGCCTGGAGAAGAGGAGGCTCAGGGGTGATCTTATTACTGTCTACAACTACCTGAAGGGGCATTGTAGCCAGGTGGGGGTTGGCCTCTTCTCCCAGGTAACCAGCAATAAAACAAGGGGACACAGTCTCAAGTTGTGCCAGGGTAGGTATAGGCTGGATATTAGGAAGAAATTCTTCACAGAGAGAGTGATTTCCCATTGGAATGGGCTGCCCAGGGAGGTGGTGGAGGCACCGTCCCTGGGGGTCTTCAAGAAAAGACTGGATGAGGCACTTAGTGCCATGGTCTAGTTGACTGGCTAGGGCTGGGTGATAGGTTGGACCCGATGATCTTGGAGGTCTCTTCCAACCTGGTTGATTCTATGATTCTATGAAGTGGCTTGGCTGCCTGTAAAGTTTTCGCCCTCTGCTGCAAGGCTGGACAGCTTCTTCAGCTTCAGAATACAGACCCATATTCTTTTTCTCTGTGGTTAAATGAGAGATAAATTAAAATATCATTGGTAGTGTTTCTCAGGTGGAAGGTCTTACTGAAGCAGAGCTCATGTTGCTTGCCTTGCTGAAAGAGTAAAGCTATAGGGCTGAGGACCAGCCTGTCCAACAGGCTTCTAAGAAAGACTTTTCTTGAGTTTTTTAGTTTTCATTCATAGTAAATTTTTGAGAAAGTTAACAATGTTATCCAGGATTTATTAAATGTCTAATGAGGACCATTTCTCTACTGATGAATTGAAGTTCTCTGAAATAGTCCTAGAGTAGTTTTCTGCCTTTCCCTTTCATATCAGAGAAACAGCTTTAGGTGGCTTAGGGTAGACTGGAGTGAATGTGCCTTCTTGTCTTTAGATAATACTGTGGCATGATTTTAGAAGTCTCTGAACTATAATGAGAGTGGAAGCTTTCATCATGATTCCAGACAACATACAGCACTCAAAATACTGTACTAAAGTGTCATATATCCTTCCAGAGATTGGTACTCATGTCAGATCCTGCTCTCAGGCTTTCCCAGCCAAGCCATCTGGACATCCTCAAAGGGAAGCATTGCCTCTGCAGCAGTGAACAGACTTCTTCCATCAAATGGAGCCAGGGCTTATAGAGCTCTTCCAGCTTACAGAGCTCTTTCAAGCTTCTCCAGTCTTTTTACTCAGAAAGCACTCAAAAAGTGTGAAGGATGCAGATATAGAATTTTAAAGTGATATTTCTGCATACATTGAAAACTATATTTCTAAACCATATACATCCTGATCTGTAAGCAGGAGTTACTTAGAAGTGAAATTTTGTGTGAGAGAGAAAAAGTTTTCCTGTGCAGCTCCTTTGTAAAGACAACACGGCAGCTATGTCAGCCTGCTAAGGAGTGCAGAGCTCTCCAAAGTTTGTCGCGTTGGAAAGATGATTTTCAGCACAACTGATGCAGTTCTAGATTTTGCAGAATCACAGAGTGGTAGGGGTTGGAAGGGACCTCTGGAGATCATCTAGTCCAAGCCCCCTGCTGACACAAAGACACCTGGATCAGGTTGCACATGAGTGTTATGCAGGTGGATGTGAAAGGCTCCAGAGAAGACTTCACAACCTCTCTGGACGACCTGCTCTATTAACTGCCTAAAAGTAAAGAAGTTTCTCCTGAGTTGAAGCAAATCCTGTGTTCTACTTGGTACCTGTTGTCTCTCATCCTATTACTATCCACCACTGAGTCCATCCTTGTTCTCATGACCTTCAACCCTTTAGACATTTATATACATTGATAAGATTCCCTACATTGATAAGATCCCTTCTCAATCTTATCTTTTCCATGCTAAAGAGCCCCCAGGTCTCTCAGCTTCTCCTCATAAGAAAGAAGCTTGTGTTCCCTGATAATCTTAGTGGCCCTCGATTAGACTGTCTGCACTAGTTCCCTGTGTTTCTTGAACTAGGGAGCCCAGAACAGAGCAGGGGCAGAGCAAAGTGGGAGAAGAACCTCGTTTGACCTGATGTCCAGCCTGTTATCTGTTTACCACAGAACCCATTGTACAAACCTGCAGTTCTTCAAGGTGTTGTCAGTACCAGTGTATGGTGCAAGTGGTGTAGTGAATAACACTGCAGCTTACACTGACTGAAAGTCTAGTGTGACATGAGTTTCACCTCTCTGTGTATCTGTGTGTCTACAGCATATCTATAAAGTGCAAGTGGTCTATTATTACCATTACAGTATTTATATAACATGAAATATGTCATTACTAATATTTATGAACTAGGTTTCAAAAGGTCTTCTTTTGTAGCTTTCTTAGGGATAAATGTAAGAGTTTAACTGTACATTGAAGTTTTCATGCAGACTGTGGGAAGACTAATGATTTAGTGAGGAAGCTGATTTACTAAAACCTGTTTTTCCCAAAATGGTAAATGCAGTCAGGTTCTATAATAAGCTAAGTGCTGTGAGAGGTTTTTTTTCAGAGAGCTGTTAGAGACAGTCCAACAGATGGCCATGAAGATGATTAGGGGACTGGAACTTCTGTGTTATGAGGAGACACTGAGAGATGCAGGGCCCTTTAGCCTGGAAAACACACTGAGGGGAATCTTAATGTGTATAAATATCTAAAGGGTGGAGGTTGGGAGGATGAGGCTGGGCTCTTTTCAGTGCTGGTGAGAGATAGCAGAAGAGATGTTGGAGGCTAACTAGAACACAAGAGGGTTCACTTGCACTTCAGGAGAAACTTCGTCACTTTGTGGGTGCTTTGAGGAATCACTGGAACTGGCTGCCCACAGAGGTTGTGGAGCTCCTTCTCTGGAGACTTTCAGACCCATCTGGACGCCTGGATGCATTCCTGTGCAAGCTCATCTAGGTGTACCTGTGACAGGAAAGGGATTGGACCAGATGATCTCCACATTCTGTGGTTTTCAAGCTAGATCTAAATGCATAAAATAATTTGACAATACTTAAGTTTATGATTTTAGCAGTTTTTATAGTTATAGTAACCCAAAGGGGTTTTATTTGTAGATGTTATATTTTGCAAAAGAGGAAAACAGAGGAGATTTGACCTTTCAGTCTTATGTTTTAGCTGGAAGTGTTTTTTTATAGCTAAGTTAGAAAGTTTTAAAATATGCACCTGTAGTGAAGATGATGGCATTCTTAAGGACTATAGCAGAAAAAACATCTAACATATATTAATTAACTGAGCTGACATGTTTTACTATGCCATCAACATTAAAACCAAGCTTACAATATTGTCTTATGTGGTGACTAAACCAAATATTTACGTGCCCATTTCTTTATAAGTGTTTAATGTATTTTTCATAGTTACCTCTACCAAACTTTTTTGACTGCGTATTTCCTTTTGTGGTTCATTTCATTTGGTTTAGTCATGCTTTAATGGCCCTTAGAAGGTGCCTTAGCGTTCTTCAGATAACAAGAAACAATCCCTATGAAAACATCAGACACTAACATTTCCATTTCTCAGACCTTAACAGCAGGAAGCTTATGAGGCTAACTGCCAGACAGGGTCAAGTTTGTAATACTGTCTTGTCCTCAGCAGTTGTATTTTTCAGGAAAAGACTAATTAATTGCGCCCCTGTGAAAACAGTTCATGTTAGGTGTTTTTTTTTTTTTTTTTTTTTTTTTTTTTTTTTTTTTTTTTGTTTTTTTTTTTTTTTGTGGGTTGTTTTTTTGTTTGTTTTGTTTTGGGGTTGTTGTGTTTTTTGGGTTTTTTTTTTTGGTAGCCTGTGCGATCACAAGACTGTGAGCACAGACAAAGTCAAAACTAATCAAATGCAATTAAACTGAACAATAACATTATTTTCAGTTCAGAGTGCGGTATCATCTATAATGGTACAGCAAGTTATATGTGGCAGGACTAGACAGAGATTAAAATGTAGGGTTTGTTTCACAATCCAGATAGGTTCACACTCTTAAAAATAAGCAATATATCTTTTCAATAAATCTGCTAACACTACAGGGCAGCTGTTAGACACATAAAACTATAGAGGATTGCTTGAAAAACCTGTGAAGGCAGGACTGATGATTCAGTGGTCTGGGAAGAATTTATTTCAGCTAACATTTAGTTCTTCATGATATTAACATGCAGTGAAGCACTAGATTCTGAAGCAACGTTAGATTAATTTATTACTTCCTTGCTAAGCAATACCACTTCCAGTAACACTAGATTAATAAAATTCAGTTCCAAAATACCTTTACCCTTCTTAAACAGCAAGATAAGGACATTTTGTTTAGTTTTGGGAAATATTCTGTAAGTTGCATGTCTTCTATGTTTCACAAAATGCATGCTACAAGATATTGATTATATTTGACTTTTAATTAATATGCATTATATAGAGCATTGCTTTGAGAAAACAGCATTATTTATTTCCTTTCTTAAAGTATCTTGCTATTGAATATTAACATCTCCTTTTATTCCAGCTCAATTTGTAGTCTAATAATGGCTAATTGTTATGTGCTTAACACTAGTTACTCTTTAATGCTTTATTAATAGTGGAGCATATTAAAGTAGCATTATCTTAAGCAAATCTGTAGGTATTTATTTCTCAGAATAAGCTATTTTTCTTTGATTGTTTGTTTTATTTTTAAAAGTTACTTCCTGGGAAAGTAAGGCTTTTGCCATGTACAGTACTAGCTTGCATGTATTCATTTAAATACTAAAAACTGTAGTACTGCTCGATCCATATCTGACTGCTAGGTTTCAATTGACAGCTGAGAATTTGTGACTGGACCATGAATCAAAACGGCAGGCATTTATACCCCAGTGCCAGTGAGGATACATTGGGAATTACTTGGCAAAGGTAACCTTTTAATTATTTCCACCCCTACACCACCTCTAAAAAAGTTGCATTGAGCTACGGTATCTGTTTTAGCGGGTCTTGCTAGGAATATGTGACAGCCTTTGATCAAAACGTGTGTAACGTTTCTCCCATGCGCATCCAGGTTATTTTCAGTGTAAGCTGAATTTAGAAACTACCTTAATTAAGCACCTGGAATGACAATGCTATGTTGTCAAAGATAAAGGGTTTGCAAATTTAAGGGAACACTGATCTAAGCTTTAAAAATGAGAATGTCGTTTACAGAATTAGAGGTTGGATTTGGGGGGCTTAGTGATTAACACAAAGAAAATGGTGGTGTTAGAGGTATAGATGAACATAATAAATTATGTCAGTGGTGATGGTGGTTTTGGACAGTGACTAACCATACTATTCATAGGGACTTTTCTAATCAAAAGGTGTAGATTTAAGTCGCTAGCATGTACATGAAGGTAAGATATGAAACATTTCTCAACCAAATAACAGAATTATTAGGAATAATTTTTGTGGGAGGGGGGGAAAAGGCAAACACAATAAAGCCCATTAACCTTTGATACATTAATAAATTATTGTCATCTTAATATCTTTTATGTTTCCTGGTGTACAATAAATTTTAGTAACGGCAGAGGTGTGTGTGTCAATCAACATAATTGTGATACCCCGGTTTTCCATCTCTTTCATATGGAGGACTATCTGCAACACTTGACACTTAATGGGGATGGTACATATAGAGCCTGTGCATTAGCACTTTGTTGGATGAAGTATTAGTTACTCTTGAAATAATTTTGATCTTTTTTTTTACATTTGTACTCACATAAAAATGTACATAATACTGAAAAGTTTGTTGTTTGTGTGTGTCTGTATGTACTATGTACAGAATGCCTTTTGATGCACTTTATTGTACCACAGATTGTTGGAAAGTTTGGAGATTTTTTACTATCACGTTGGAAGGGTAATTAAGGAATTTGAAAACTGGTGCTGTTTACAGATCTGAAATACAAATGCCTTGAATACTTTTGCTCTGATTTTCCTTATTGCTATTTTCCCAAAATAATATGTAAAATCTGGAAGAATTGTGTGAGAAAAGCAAGATGTTGTCAATTTCTTTCCTTATAGTTTAAGTGACACAATGGAAAATTAGCTAATGGATTTACCTCAACTCCTCAAGGACTGTAATTCACATTATAAATCCCCATCATGCGGTAATTGCTGCAGTTTTCACTGCCAAGAGTGAATCCAAACTGAGCTAGTATGGCACAAAGAGACTCAATTATTCTCCCAGTAAGAAGGGTGTTGCTTTTTCAGTGCATTGACAGGTGTTCTGAAATTATATCACAACTGCGTATGCTAGGATTATCTTTGAATAGTTCTAATCAATCATCACTTGAACCCCCTTTAAAGCAGTGCCAGTTTGTACTGTCTGAAGCACCGTCCAAATGCTTATTAAAGAACTGTGTTTTTCGGTACCCATCACACAATTCTATTGGCCATAAATTCTGAAAAGAAAGGAAAGGGGAAAATATTTCTGGTCAGTGACCAAGGAAACCTTGGTGGTGAATACAAGAACACTCCATGATCCACTCATCTTTATAGACAAAATGCTTTGTAGGTTACTCTCAGAATGCTGCCTGCCACTCTGACCCAACCAACATATAAAAGTGCTGCTTGATGAGCTCGGTTCTGCCATGAGCATCTCTTTATAGGCCGAGGTTGTGCTTATTGTGCCTTGAATTAAACAGAAGTTTGGAGGACAATGGAGGAAATTTTTAGTTCTTCCTAAGTAGATGACTTTCAGAATTTGAGATTTGGAATACAATGTTCTAAAAGTACAATAAGAGGAGTAATACCTGCATAGGCTAAGAGGACCTTCCAACACGAAAACAGCGAACATACTGCAGAAGGAATTGTGGTTTAATGGCAAAGAAATACATTCTAGGCCAGGCAGTCAGATTTTCCTCGGCGGAATGGTTTGATGAATGTTTGATCTGTATGGCTTCCTCAAGTCTGCAGTGCTCATTTTGGTGATGTTCAGTCTGATCTTTCATATCAGGCTTTTGTGTTTATTTTAGGTATACTGATTTTTCAGGATATCGCTGAGCTAAAGAAGGTAAAAAAATTGTCAGTTGCCTCAGTGTTAGCTGTCCTGTCTCTACAGAAATCAGGTGGCAGAGGTAAACCAACCTGAAAGATTCATCATGGGGCATTGTGGGTCAGCCACAGCTTAGAAACTTGGGGAGATTGAATGAAGATAACATCTTTGTTATTTTCATGGGCGTTCTTGTCTTATTAGTACCTTCCTGTTATACCTGACAGTAGATACAATGCATAGATTTCAAAATATGATACTCAGATTTCAAATAATATTTTCTTTCCACAGAACATTATGTACTGTTGGCATTTGAAGTCCCATGGAGTAGTGATCCATATGCAAAGGACTGTACTCAGCACTGGTTAGGCCACAGCTTGAGTACTGTGTCCAGTTCTGCACCACTCAATTTAAGAAAGATGTTGAGATGCTTGAACGTGTCCAGAGAAGGGCAACAAGGCTGGTGAGGGGGCTGGAGTACAAGCCCTACGAGGAGCAGCCGAGGGAGATGGAGTTGTTCAGCCTGAAGAAGAGGAGGCTCAGGGGAGACTCAGGGGAGACCCTTATTGCTCTGTACAAGTACCTGAAAGGAGGTTGTAGCCAGGTGGGGGCTGGTCTCTTCTCCCAGGCACTCAGTGACAGAACAAGAGGACACAGTCTCAAATTGCACCAGGGCAGGTTTAGGCTGGATGTTAGGAAGAAATTCTTCACAGAAAGACTGATTGCCCATTGGAGTGGACTGGCTGGAGAGGTAGTGAAGTCAGATCCCTGAAGGTGCTTAAGAGGAGGCTGGATGAGGCACTTAGTGCCTCATTGGAAGGATTAGGTGATAGGTTGGACTCGATGATCTTAGAGGTCTTTTCCAACCTGATTAATTCTGTGATTCTGTGACTGAACTGTGAGGAGAAAGAGGGGGAAAAAAGGATAATATAAACAGTACAGGACAAAACCTATCTTAAACCACAAAACTTTAAGTCATTGATGCACACTTTTCGTTGAAACCAGAAGGCATGCAAGGAATAGTGATAATAAAAACTAGGCTAGTACTTTGTTAGGTTGAATTAAACATTCCAGTATTTTAAAAGTAAATATTTAAATAAAATAAAAGTTGGGGGAGACTCCCCAGTTATTTGATGAGGTGTTTGGAAGTAGTAATTTCTATTTTGCTCCTGAGACCCTAACCCTCTACAGTATTTTTTGTTTCATTTTGTTGCTTACTTACATCATTTCTGGTATACATTTTAATGTTTGCTAACCTTTGTGCAACACCTATGCACATCAACAGGATTAACGTCTCACGTTCTTCTAAAATCATTCAGAATTCATGAAAAAAAAAAAAGCACCACCAACCTTCTTTTCAAATATCCTCAGTTCTGTGTTTGTAACTTTTCCTGGAGACATAATGTGAAGGAAAGCTGTGAAAGGTTCAGTTAGGAAAATACTCAGCTGCTTTGTGAAGTCAAGAGCATATACAACAAGTAAGTTTAGACACAACTAAGAATGAGAAGAAGTGTGTGTGTAGGACTGATAACATGATCGTGAGCCTGAATCTCAGTTGCTCATTACACCATTAATTCCAGTGGGATCACTCACAAAAGCTGACAAGACGAATCTCTTGGAGCATGCTGAGTGTCTTCAAGTATTTCACAGACTGCAAGCAGATACTCATTGCCAGAGTGTACACTTCAAGTCAGCTGTTGCCAAAAATATTTTGATTCACAACTTTTAGCATTTATGTTAATTTTTTAGCAATCTTCCTTTGTGAACTTTATGAGTTAACTGTTACTTTAACATTACATTTACACTGCCTAAGCAAATGCACTAGGTTAGCATTTCCTGCTTTTTGGTCTGTTATCTTGACGTATAAGCATAGTACAACAGCTGTTTTGTTCCTGGATATGCTGAGGGGCTCTGTTCTCAGAGTGCTGGATTTCGTTCTCAGCTCCAGCGGTAGGGGCTTTCAGCTTTCCAAGCATCATTTCCCACCCCTGCCTAGCACCATTCTGGGTTTATGATAATAGTGCTGATAATGAATCAAGTGGAATAATCTTGGATTTGTGGAAGAAGTAGAAGAGAAACTGAGAGGGTGCAGACTGCTTTTGTTACACAGTATCTTGTGTGCACTTGTTAGTGATCAAACCCGTAACTAAAGTACCAGGGTCGGCAGCCTTGCTGTGGCCAGCACATTTTGGTAAACACGGACACCTGTTAGAGGAGTGGTTTGCACCCGCTGCAACTTCCCTTCTCCCCCTTCTTTCATTTCCCTCCCCCTTCCCCAGCTCAAATCCCCTTAGGCAATTTTTTTGACTGGAAGTATGAATTCATTACAGTTTAAGAGCAAAAACACAGAAATATCCTGATGGTAGAAGTATTCATGGAAAGAAAACCTAATGATTTCTGCTCTTTTTCAATTTAAATTGCTAACTCTAATAGTTTTTCCCAACTCCATAATACAGAAAGATGTGCAGAACATTGTGTTTCCTCCCCATCTAGGCAAACATCTTCGGAACACTTCCTAAGAAATTAATTGTATTCAAGCCAGACTTGCATGCTGCCATCCCACAGGAAATGGGTCAGCAATCCATTAAGATGCCATTAGATAATCTAATTTGGAACTTAATCTCTAAATTAACCATGCTCCATACTTTAGGCATACTTGAGAGTAAGAAAAAAAAAAAAAAAGTTTATGTTTGAATCGATAGGCGAAGCGTGAAGAAGGCTGTTTGTTTTTTCTGTAGCTGTGGTCACGTCTCAAGCCGTCTGGTAACCAGGAGAAACCAGACATGATGTAATTCCAGATTGAACTTGAACTTCAGGGACTTAGAATAGGGAAACAATGGACCATAGGAATCAATAATGTCCATTTTCCACATGATTGTGTTTGGAGCTTTAACTTAACCTTTACAGGAGAAGCAGCAAGAACTGCCATGTGACCAAAATGAATTAGGTGATCCAGAAGCAAGATGTTAAAGGGAACAACTTCAGTAATATTTCCTGACCAGTGCTGCAGATTCCAGCAGGATTAGAAAAGTTCCCTCTCTGCAGTGAACTGGTTGTCTGTTCTGAGCAGTCTTTGTTCACTTAGGTAGGACAAACTTAATCTTACTTTTCCTGTCAGATGATTTCTGGCAGCACTCCTAGGGAAGGAGGAGCATACTGTAAAGAATTCCCAGCTGTAAACTGTATCTTTAACCCTCTGGTTACTCCCGTTTTCTACTTCTTGATCATCTTCCCTTCCATTGTTTCTTTTAAAGCATGAAAACTACACTGGTGGGTTGGTGTTTTTGTTGGTTTTGTTGTTGTTGTTGTTGTTCATTGCTTGGGGTTTTTTGTTGTTTTCTTTTCTTTTTTTTTGTGTGTGTGTACATGCATGGTTTGTTTGTGGGTTTTTTTTATGCAATCAAGATTATCTGCATTATTCTTTAGTCATACTAATTTGATAAATAAATGTTCTAGTAATATTTTTTAAAACTTCTACATAAAAAATGGTAATATTTGGGGAAGAGAATAGTGTACTTGTGGAAAGCTTGGGCTCAGGTTTTTCACAGGTAACTCCAGTAACTCAAGCCCACATGATTCATGGTTTATCCTTTATGGTGGGCAGCCCTTCACCTTGTCCTGACATCCTCTGTGCACAGAAATGTTTGCAAACATCCTTTAGCCCTGCTCTTGCACCAAACAGTCTTGTATGTGTGGTCCAGAGCACAGCATGGATCCCCACTGTGGGTTTTCTTTGTGAAGGGCTTTGTGGCCTCTTCCTAAACTTCCCTTACCTTTTTTTTTAATGTGTTTTTGTTTGTTTGTTTTGTTGTTGTTGTTCTGTTTTGTTCCAGTATAACAAAAAAAGGATCTACTAATTAGAGTACATATACTTACAACAGAATTCTCTTTTCCCTCCTCTGGGCATAAATAAATAGGTTTTTACCTCCTCCATCTGCTAGATGGGTGGTACATACCTGCTAAACTGTAAAAGTTACCCTAAATTAAAGTGAGATATTTAATATATCTCTTGAAGTGAATTCTCACCTCAGAGGTGAAGTCTGGGAGCCATTTGACTATAGATACCATTTAGAAGGGTAAAAAATTACTACTTGAAGTAAATGTTGGAGTAGTGGTTGTTCTTTAGGCTGAAATGCATAAGTGGGAATTTCTGCAGCACACTGTGGTTAGTACAATTGTATTTCCAAAAACTGATGTTAACAATTTAAAATGGTAAAATTCCCTGTACTTGTAGGGACAAACACTTTTTTTAGTGCAGAGATAGAAAGACCTTGCTTAGTGGTTTGCTAGTGCCACTTCTCTCAGCATTGAAGATGTTTCTACCTTAACCATTCAAGGTTGGACCTGGCATGATCTGATTTACTATGTCTGAGCTAGCACATTCATGCAACCAGGTAGCAAAGCTACAAGAAGAAAATACTGGTTTGTGCATACTTTCCAAATGGTGAAACACAGACCTCTGAACAGACCTACAAAGAAGGTAGCAAATGGTGGGAAATAAAAATCTTAAAATCCTTCAGATTTACTCAGGTCTGATTTGATTTATTTTTTATTGCATTTAGTTAGTTGTTTAACATTATTATAGTCTTCATGTTATTATGATCTCCACAGCAGACTGTGTATACAAATAATGTTAGTACTGCGTGTGGTACATTCCAGTAATATTTTAATCAGAGGTTCTTGAAAAAGCAATTATTATCTTTAAGAGGAAATCAGGGCAGAAATCTTGATTGAATTAACATGAAAACTGTAATGAAAACTGTAAAGGAGAATGTTAACCCTGTAGCATGCTTGCAAAATTTTCCTTTGCTGCATCATTATATGTAAACAGATAAATTGCATTGTACTTGCCACAGATAGAGAGGGAACTGGTAACTGTGTAACACACCTGATAGTTTGGTTATGGTGAGAGAAAACTGTTCTGTTAAGTTAAAGTACTTAGAAATATAATCCTTCAAGATGGTTTGGCAGTCCACACTCTTACAAAGCTATTAGCCTGAATCTTACAGCAATATCTGTTGGTGCTTCTCATGTAATTTCCCCCTTCCCCCAAAAAAAGAAAAAAAACCCCAACAACAAAAACAAACCCTTAGCCTGGAGCAGGTTTTTTTAAGGATCTCACTTCATATTCCAAAAGATAAGTGTTTATGTTATAACCTCTGTCAGCTCAGACCTCACATACTTCCTTAGGAGCAGTGAGCTGGAGAGTGGGGCCGAGATCAACTTTCTTCCTTTCATACATTCAGTGTGTTTTATGGGAAGGACAGTCCATGTTGGCAGAGGGACACCTCATTAACTTATACAAAGACAACAAGCTTGCTTGTTGAGATGCTTTGAGGACAGATACAGAGCATTGCCTCTGCTTTTGTTAAACTAAAGGTTGAGCTTTTACCTGGAACTCATGCAAAGTGCTGAACACTGTGGTGAAGTTATTTTCCTGTGTCTGCCGTTGACATGTGGGCTCCTGAGGCAGAGTTTGCATTGCAGTGGGCAGTAACTGGTGCTTCTCTTAGGGTGCTCTGAGGAGAAACTGTAGATGATTTCCATGGTAGAAAATAAACTCTGCAATGTTCATAGAGGTTCTTTCAGAAAAGGTTTGATAAAGCTGTCAGGGGACCTCTTGTGAACGGACAGTTGGGCTTGGATGCACACAGGAGTACTAGGGAGGTACACAGCCACAGGCTGTGGCTCATGTGATAACTGAACATTAACTAAATTTACCATAAATGTAGTGGGATACTTTGGAATATTGGATAGACAGCCATACATAGGCAGCTTAGCAGAGCCTGAAGTTGGATCTTTTGCCGTTCTTTTCTCATAGCTGTTCATAGCTTTATGCTGATTACTGCTGTTCACTTTAGTAAGTTTAATTCAGGTTTCCTGCTTTGTCTGCAGTAAATACTTGGTGATGGTATCAGGACTGGGATGGCCTGAGATGGAGTTACATCAAACTGCAGTATGATATGGTTTATTTTTCAAATGCAAGCAGAGCTCCTAAGGCCTTGAAAATTGTGCCTTATGAAGTGCTAGCAAACAGAAGGGATGGCTTGTCCTTCCTGGCTGCCAGGGAGACCAGCCACTGCCCAGCAAGTGTATATAGATCAGGAATCTCAGCCCACCCACAGAGGTGCTGGAATGGTGTTTTTTCCCACTCCTCTGCAGACGTTTCAGTGCCACAGGTGCTCCGCTGCTGGTAGCATGATCTTTGGCTGACTGCAGAAGGCACTGAACAATCAGTGCAAGGGGCACCTGAAACTTCTCTGGGATCTGCACAGTGTTAGCACGGGAGATTTACTACTCCCTGATGATTCATAAGCAGCATAGATGAATTTATTGCAATTTGCATTTTTGTCACAGTTGTAATATAGGGTGGGAGAGGGATTGAAGGGCTTGAATAAACCCTATGTTAAATTTGTAGGTTGCATGACAGCTACAGTCCTGTTAATCATTTATTACAATCTACTTTTATTGAGCACTTTCCACAGAATCAAGATCTCTGTCTTCTATATTAAATAGTAATTGTAATATTAGTTGATAATTATCATATTGACCTTTAGACATCCCTTCCAGCCCAAACAATGTCATGATTCCATGAAAACTGTTACAAATAGTAATTCACCCTTTATTGGCGCTACCTGGTTTCCCTCACCTGCTGTAGTCATTAGAAGGCTGTCAACTTTAAAACAAATGAGAAAGTCTTAATTAGGTGTATCTAACCATTGAAGTGCACTGTAAGTCTTCAGAAACATAATCTGGAAGCTTTTGCAGCAGAAATTGTTTAAACACCATATTGACCCCACACAAAATTTACGTACATTTTGTTAGAATAGGAAACTAGTTCTGTTTTATTTAAAGTCACTAAACGCTGTAAATCCTATGTAGCAGGACAGCAAAGAACTGTGCACTGTAAAACATACTCAGACAGAACCTGAGAAAACAAATGCGCTTGGCTGGTTTATTTATTAGCAGTTCTTGTTTTTACAAATCCCTGTGCTTGGGCATTGTGCTGTTGTTTCAGAATTTATTTTTTAACAGCACTGAAGTCTGAGGGCAAGAGGGAAAAATGCATTTTAAAACAAATTGTGATGGAACATGAATGTAATAAATATGCCAGATTATAGTCTTCAGATGTGCTATCATGAAGTTTACCAGCCTAATCCCAAACTGTATTACCAAGTAAGAGGTTGTGTTTGTGGAAAGACCTAGAGCAGAGAAAATCTGTATGCAGTATTTGCAGATTGTGTGTGGAGGTCTGATGTTAGTGGTTTGGCAATAATTGTCGACATTGATTTTCTTTTGAATAAATTTGACAAGATTTTCTCTAAAGTCCATTATTTCTGGGTTGCCAGAAAGACACCTAGGAAAGAGGCTGCTTAGGATCTGCTGTGCATACTGAATAGAGACAGCTGAGGTCTTTCTTAAATATCCATCTTGCAAATACTGTTGAGTAGAGTACTTACTAGTGGTTCGTGCCTGGTAAACGTGTGAATGACACTGGGACTTAAGCATCTCAGTGGTAGAGTGCTTATAAATAACTACTTCAGTTCCAAAGTCATTGAATTGCCTTTGAAACCTTTTTTTTTTTTTTTTGCTCAGATGTTTGTTGAAAAAAATTATAGTGCTCATTGCTACCTTTGACTCAGGGCTAGCCTTGATGCCAAGTGTTTGCATGATTATATCCTGTGTTATCCAATGTCCCTTAGGCACTGGTGCCTTTTGGAAAAAGATCTGTAGAGAATGCAGGTTTCTTGAATATTAAAGGTCCTCTGTTCTCACGGAAGCCCACACATCTCAAAGACACATGCTGGGACTGAGAGAAGACAAACTACCAAGTTGCAGAAGCATTGGAAATAGCACAGGAAACTTAACTGCTGAACCTTTATATTGAGTTCTAGAAGGCAGCAAACCCCTACACTATAGTAACGTCCATTGTGCCATACAGTCACTTGTACAGTTTTGTTTTGTCTGCTCTATATATTTGCATCTGAAATGTTTTGGGGGGGTTTCATAACAAACATGTCATTCAGTGTGAGACAGCAGTAATACTGCTTGCAACCAAATTCTGCAAAATTATATTTCTTTCAAATAAGTCATACTTTCACAAGGAAAACTCTGCAGTAGAATCTCAAGTAATATTCACGATTTGGGGTTCTTATTTTGTCCTAAGTAGTGTTATTAATAATACATATTGGCTTAGCCCTGATTCAAATGAATTGTGTTTTGGGTTTTTTGCAATATATTTAATTTATATTTTGTTGTTTTTTCCTCTCTTTTTTCTCTCTTTTCCCTCTTTTCCCTCTTCAACAGTCCTGGTACCTGGGCTAGCTTGGTTCCTTTTCAAGTATCAAATAGGACACCGATCCTGCCAACAAACGTCCCAAATTATGGTTTGAACATAATTGGAGAGCCTTTCCTTCAAGCAGAAACAAGCGACTGAGGGAAAAACTAAAAACAAAAGCAAAATTGAAAAAAAAATGAAAGAGGAAGAACAGAACAAGAAAAGAAATCGAAGAAAGAAGGAAAAGATAGGCCAGCAATTGCTGCTCTTACAGCAATTAATTCCTTTATGATTGAAACTGAAATGACATATGAAGGGTCGATGATATTTCACTGATGGGTAGAATGCAGCCCCTGCTAAGTAGCCTTTGTTATATGAAATCCGCTGGGAAATAGATGTTCTGTCTCTGACAATATATTTTAACTGACTTTCTAGATGCCTTAATATTTGCATGATAAGCTAGTTTTATTGGTTTAGTATTCTTGTTGTTTACGCATGGGATCACTATTTCTGGTTATCTCACAAAACAAAGGCTAGACAGAAGCAACAGAGCTGTACAAGGACAAGGGCTGTGAGCCAGGCATTTTATCAACACTGATTTCTAAATCTTCTAAGAATAAGCTTTGTAGCCCTCAGTTATCGGTATGGATTTATTAAACTTTGGCCCTTAATTCAGCCTTTCCTAGTGTGTTATGCAATTTGAGGTTTTCAATCAGCATGAACACAGACTCTATGGAAGAAATGCCTCTAAGTAGGTAGAAGTGTTATCTCCTCATGCAACAGTAAAAAGGAAAAGAAAAAAGAAGTGAACGCCTTCCCCATTAAAGAAACACTTACAGAGGCAAGTGCAATTTAAAAATCATATCTAAGGGGGTCATCACTATAAGTCCTTCAGCCCTTGGACTCTAAATTGAGGGGATTAAAAATAACTTCATGCAGACTTACTTTTCCCCTCAGTTTTTGGGGGCGGTAAAAGGCATTAAATCAAGACAAATCACATCCTTGAGAAAAAGAAATCAATGGAAACAGAGCCCTTAAGTTGATTTAGCTGCTGCCTCTACAGAGGGGTAGAATTTATTTATTTAAAGTTACTGGTTGCATCAAGAACCCATAGGGTTTACATATTTCTGTAAAATCTGCATCATAGAGACAAAGAGATAGGCAAATCCATGTCACAAGGGCAAAGCTTACCGTTTACAAACTGGTAATACCAGAATGGGGATATGTTATATTTAAATAATGCACTCTTAATGTAAGTCTAGTTACAGGGTGCTGAAAACTTGCATGGTGCTTTCAGAAGTTAGCCTTGTTCAACAATTTACACATACTGACAGAAATATAACGTGCATGGGCAGACATTTTGCCTCTATGTCTCTTTAAAAAAACAAACAAACAAACAGACAAACAAAGACAAACTAAAACACACTTTCCAGTAATCCTAATTTGCACGAAGATATAATGTCCACATTACGTGCCTTGCCTTGCAATCTAAAAAAAAAAAGAAAAAAAAAAAGGAAAAAAAATACAAAAAGAGAAAAAAAAAATTTAAAAAAACCCCACCTGACTTCACAACACTTGTTTTGCTGCATTTATTATTATAATTTTAAATCTTTGCCATTTTTATGACTAAATATTTTGTACTCCAGATGGGAAGAAGTGTGACATCATGGATTTATACCTTTATCTCACATTTATAAAGCATATCATGGCTGTGTATAGTTGCCGCTTAAGAATTGTAATCGACCAGCAATATTTTCAGTATTTTTGGTGTTTTTTCTATTAAGCTTTCATGTTTTTCATCTTCCAATTAATATTGGGGGGAGGGGATACAAATTTATACGAATTATGCAATACCAAGTTTTGCCTATGTAGGTAGTGCTTTTAGCTGTATTGGTTATTATAGGTAAGTACTCAGATTTAAAAGAAAAAAGAAAAGAAAAAAAAAAGAAGAATAAAGTATGCTTTTTTTGTTTTGTTTTGGTTTTTTTTGGGTTTTTTTGTTTTGTTTCATTTTGTTGTTTTAATTGACCAAAGTGGGTACTGCTATTTTTGCAGTGTGATGAGGTCCTTTTCTGTACTGAGAGGTGGACAGGGGATTTTTTTTATACATACATACATATATATATATAGATACATATATATATATATATATATATATTATGGGGTGGGTGGGGAGAATTTTTAACACTTTACAGTGTAGCTGTGAAGCAGTGCACCCTTAGCCAGGCAAGGGCTGCAAAGTGACTGTTCTGCCTACTGTGACAAACTTTCGAATTGGTTCCCTCTTTTCAACTTCCCACCTGGGGTGCAAGCTGAAGTAATTTCTGGATTTAAAAAACTAATATTCAATTCTGTTGGAGGCAGACTTGACTTGAGGAAATTGTTTTAGTGTACGGTTTTTTTTCCTTCAGAAAGAGAGACAGAAAGAGGTCAGGACCTACAGTGAGATGAAATCTTTTCTGGCAAAGATTACTACATTCTAAAATGTCCACTTTAGCAAATGTTTTTATCTCAGAATGACAAAGACACTTACTTTTGCCCAGGAAATGTATGTACAGGGCCAAAGTCGTCACTAGCATAATTCCACTGACTGCAGCTGACTCTGGGGTAACTCCTGCAGAGAATTTGCCTCCTTTGGTCTGCTTGACTTACGAATATTACACTTTCTTTTTAATCTGTGTCAAAACATCTTTTGTCCCTCCCCCCCTCCCAGGTTTTTTAATTCATAGCATCTGAATTACTTATTTCTTCTCGTACAGCAGGTCAGATGGAAAGCTCTGAACTCTAGGGGAGAAAGAGTTTATTAATGCACAGAATTAGAGACTATGATGTAAATAAAAGACTATTTCCTGTGAAACGACACTTTACAGATCAGTATCAGCATGTTGCTGGAGACAAGTTACACGTCAAGAATCTTTGTGTTGTATGGCTCAGTATGGTGAAGTTTTTCTAAAAACACCTCCTTTTATTATGGTGCAAGTAGAGGAAAGTATAGACTTGTTGATTTGAATTTATAACATTAATCCCTTTGCAGCTGTCTTTGCATTTCGGAGGCTTTTATACCCTAGAGTAGCCCCAGTAAGAGTCATGACTCTGAGTGCTGGGTAGTGGCACACTGAAGTCAGTCCTTTCTGCCTCTGGCCAGCACACAGCAGCTAATGAGCCACTGGAGCAGTGCATCCTTATGTCTCCAAATGCAGGTATGTGTGTATGCAGAGCCTCAATGGCTAGAGCTAGGAGCTGTAGAATAGCAAATTCTTGAGCTTTAGCTATAGCTAAACTTAAAAAATAGGAAACCCCACATAAAAAATTAAGATGCATAGATAAAAAATTAAAATAAACTTTACGTTGTTCTTTTTATGTGCCCTGTAGTAGAGTGCATGTATTCAATAAGTACATGGTTACCAAAATATACTAGATCCACTTAGAGTCCACCTCGGGCTCTGGCCTGATAAAACAAAGTATGTATTGTCTTTTCCACATGTCAGTGATACTGTGGTGTTTGGAAGTTTAGAGTTATGCTGTGAGAATGTCCTTATTAATGTGGTTAGCAGTGTGTCCTCGTTCAGCTTTTAATACCACACCAAGATTAAAAACTGAAACAAGTTTAGGTTCAAAGTGCAGCAGTCAAAATGACCATTGCCCTTGTAGGAAGAAGAGTACCCTTAACAGAGATTTTTTTGGTATCCCTGACCTCCTGTATGAAAAAAATTAAGGCTTACAGATGCACCATTTTAAGCAGCAAACTGTCTCCTAGAATTGAGTTGGTGAGTAGCTGTGAGATTTTTCCACCTGCCTTTTTTATAAGGAAGCCTCTTTGGAAGAAAATGAACTCGTCATTTACTGTAGGTTTGGTTTTGTGTTGTTTGCCTTTTTTTCCCCCTTTTTTTTTTTTTGTATTTTATTTTGTTTTGTTCTGTTATTGTTGTTGTTGTTGTTGTTGTTAAGCTCAGCAATCAACAGATCAGGATAAGACTGAGAACTCAAATCCAGTCTCTGGCCTCCTCCTTCACCAGGAAGTGTATTCTGACTAAATTGAGCCACCCCGTTCTATGTGCACTGTTCTGCCTTTACTAAGTTGCTTTGCAGCCCCTGGCCTCATGGCTGTGCCACTGAAGTGTGTTTCCCCCCAGAGTGACATGAACGTTTGAGGCTTGACTAAGGAAAAAGAAAAAAAAAGACAGTGAAGGAGACTGTACATAAAGACATGGCAAAAATATTAATTATAGCAATATAGTTGTGGGGTAATGTTCAGGTGGGCAGCTCCATTGAAAATATGTGAATGAATTTGTGAAGCTGCAAGTAGCAAGAAGAAAGGAGGATCTACCTTGTAGACAGCAATTTGTACACTGTATAGTTTTGTTAAGATTTTTTTTTTAATTAAAATACCCTTGTTTGTAAATCCTACTTTTTAACAATTATAATGGAAATGCATGACATTTCCATTTTTAAAGTGAACAAGAATATTCCTTGTTTGGAAACTGGACTTGAGTTAAAACTCTCCAGTTTCTTAATTTATGTATTAAAAAAATTATCTGTCCATGTTAGGAGTTATTTTGCAGATTCCTGTGCTTGAAAAGCATAGGTTACTAATCCTTAAAAAATGTAAATGGAGAAAAGTTATATTTTATGAAGGTTATTTTGTTGTATTTAGTATTGGAGAAGTTGGTTTTCAGAGCATTTCAAAATGTTGGGAGCACCACTGTCTTTTTGTTAGTGTCTATGGCCTTTAGTAAAAGTTTTTGTGATTGTTACGTGATGGTATTTAAGATTAGGTTCACAGAGCGATTCAGGATAGGCAGAGAACTAAAACAGTACTTGTATCTCACACAGCTGTGTCCTCAGGGAGCAGAGTTTTGGGTTTGCAACTTGTAGCTTCGTAAGGACTTAATGAAAAGGCTTGCACAAGGACATACTCATCTGTGACATCAGAGTGTGTTCTGTAATTAAATCTGAATTGTATTTACTGTGTGAGACTATGAAGGCTGCAGAAAGCTATCCCATAGTCAGTGTACAGTATTCACTATAATGAGACAACTCCCTTAAGTTGCTGGCAGTAAGGCCCCAAGCATAACATCCGATATAGTTTACATGAGCCTGTCAAGGGCTTTTGTTAACATAAACCAGCTGCATGCTCCTGGACTTTTTTATTGGTTTTCTATAGAAAACTGGGTTTTTTTGTTTTTTTTTTTTTTTTGTTTTTTGTTTTTTTTTGTTCATTTGGTTTTTGGTTGTAAAGAAAAGGGAGTAAAATCATATGCAGGCTAATCAAGATAAACAGGAAAAAGCTCAGAGCTGAATGTTCTACTCCATGCTGAAGGAGTTGAAATCTGCCTCCTTCTTATTTGCACTTTCTGCTAGTTCACCAGTTATTTTCTAATTCCTCAAAATTGTGTGGGTGTGGTGGAGCACTGCAGTTGGAGGATAACACGGACCACTGATTTTGCCCTTTAGCCCTGCACAATGACCTTTGTATCAGCCAAACTTATTGCCATGACAACTCTTTGTACTGTTTCCATGCCACAGCTCTGTTGGTGACATTGTTAAAAGTAAAGGGGACAGGTTGGAGATGGTCAATTTTTACATTTTTTGTTGCAATTTTTTCTTCAATGGTTGTAAGTAGGGTTTGTTTTGGTTTTTTTTCATTTGCTCGTTTGTAGGATTTTGTTTGTTTGGGTTTTTTATGATAAAAGGGTTCACTAGTTATTACTCTTAGAAATATCTGTGTGTTGCAATTCAAATGTATGTTGAATTTGTGAAAAGGGCTTCAGTGCCACTAGCATCATAATAACCTAGAATAAGCCTTTGATATTTTTATTGCATGATATAACAGTAATACAGAAGGTGGCCTAAATAAACGGAGAGCAGTGTGAGCTAGTGACACTAAAGTCAGTCGTTGTATTCCTGTATTTTTAACAGAATGGTTTTGAAACTGTGCTACAGGGACTGATGTGGCAAATGTATCTCTATATGCAGAAGGAAGTTTTTTAAGAAGTATGGCTTATTATGCATTCTTCATTGAGGGCATTGAAGTTGCATGGACTGATAAAAGTTGATGCAAAATGAGAAAGAAACAAAAACCAGCAAAATGTTTACCAAAAAAAAATCAAAACAAATGAGCAGTGCCTGTTCAATTTCACAGTCTCTGTTGAGTTCAGTTGTAAATATGTTTCAGATAACATTTTCTTCTTCAAAAAAAAAAACAAAAAAAAAACTTTACAACATTGTAGAATGTGAGGGTTCCTCAATCCCAGGCATAGACTTCTCAAGAGCTGCATTAGATTATATCTTCATCAAGCTGTTAATTTGTGCTTATATCATATAGAACTTTTAGTAATCTGGGAAGAGGCACGCCATCTCAATGATATTTCTCTGAGAACAACTTTTGTAGGACTACGTGTTTCTTTAGATACATTTAGTACAACTGTAGGTGACAAGTAGTCAGTTATTGCTTGCTAGCTACACACCAGGGTTGATCCATTTTAAAACTTTTGGCATTTTTCCCCATACTGTAGCCCATAAATCCTGAAGGTTACATTTTAATTAAAAAGGAGGTGTGTGCACAGTCTTTGTGTAATGAACCTTCACTAGTAGGATACATTACACTACAGCTACTTAATTTTGGAATTAGAGCCCTCGGCATCAGACCTGGTTTTAGCCTCAGTGTTAACAAAGGTTTTTGTTGTGCCTGGTTGGAGGATAATAATGTTCTTTTTGGTACTTTTTTTTTTTTAAGGTTACAAATGAACTTAACTGCCACAAGTTTTAAACTGGTGTAAATCAAGCTTGACTTAATGTGATTGTTACTGTTATATCCAGCCTATACTGCTAGCAGCTGCTCATACTGCAGTCAATTACTGGAAGCGGATATATTTCCTATGCAAAAACTGTTTAAACAATAAAAGTGAGCTATGCTACAAAACCTAGTCTTGTGTTTTCTTTCTTGTCTCTGAGAGTTGTAATTAGTAGTGTCTTAGAAACTAACCTTAAAGCTTGTACTCTGATAGCATGACTTGTGGGGTTCTGTACATTCTTACTTAAGATTTAACGTGTTTGTTTGCACACATTTTGGCCTAGCAGTTACACTGAATGAGAACAACAGAAACCAAAGGAGAAAGATAACTGGCTCAGTTTAAAAGTTTATATTTAATTTTTAGTCATAGTGTTTTACTAGCTATAGTAATTATAAAGGCAGCCTGAATTGCATCTCATGTAGGAGAGCCCTGTAGAGGGACCTGGACAGGCTGGATGGGTGGGCAGAGGCCAATGGGATGAGATTTAACAAGGCCAAGTGCAGGGTTCTACACTTTGGCCACAACAACCCCAAGCAGTGCTACAGGCTGGGGACAGAGTGGCTGGAAAGCAGCCAGGAAGAAAGGGACCTGGGGCTGCTGATAGATAGTAGGCTGAAGATGAGCCAGCAGTGTGCCCAGGTGGCCAAGAGAGCCAATGGCCTCCTGGCCTGCATCAGGAACAGTGTGGCCAGTAGGACAAGGGAGGTTATTCTTCCCCTGTACTCAGCACTGGTCAGGCCACACCTTGAGTACTGTGTCCAGTTCTGGGCTCCTCAATTCAAGAGAGATGTTGAGGTGCTGGAACATGTCCAGAGAAGGGTAACAAAGCTGGTGAAAGGCCTGGAACACAAACCCTATGAGGAGAGGCTGAGGGAGCTGGAGTTGTTTAGCCTGGAGAAGAGGAGGCTCAGGGGTGACCTCATTGCTGTCTACAACTACCTGAAGTGAAGTTGTAGCCAGGTGGGGGTTGGCCTCTTCTTCTAGGCAACCAGCAATAGAACAAGGGGACACAGTCTCAAATTGTGCTGAGGATGGTATAGACTGGATGCTAGGAGGAAGTTGTTGACAGTGATTTGCCATTGGAATGGGCTGCCCAGGGAGGTGATGGAGTCACCGTCCCTGGAGGTGTTCAAGAAAAGCCTGGATGAGGCACTTAGTGCCATGGTTTAGTTGACTGGATAGGGCTGGGTGCTAGGTTGGACTGGATGCTCTTGGAGGTCTCTTCCAACCTGTTTGATTCTATGATTCTATGTGGCGTAAGATTGAGCATGATAGCAGAAGAGCAGGAAACTTCTATTTTCTTTGAGTGTTACAGCTTTGTGAGAGACGGTAAGTCTTTGATTTCTTAACAGCCTTCAGGATAGCGTTTTCATAAAATCAAGACAAGAAGATGTGTCTTCCCAAAGTTCTTCCCGACTTCAGAAAGCTTTGTTTTGAATCAAGGACTTCAAACTCTACAAAAGCATTATTTCTCATAAGTGAATTAGCTGTATATTTGGGACATTTGATTCAGTTCATTTTCCTGAAAATAACATTGCTCTTTTCTTAAAATGCTGGGAATCCACTAACCAGGAGCAACAGTCAGCAAGTAGTGTGAACATGGTCAAAAGATGACTGAAAAGATCCCAGGGTAAAGACTTTAACTGAATTATATAAAAAATCCTCACATGTTGCCTCATAGTGAAGTTACACTCTCCATCTACTTAGATAAAAATATTCTGCAGGTTCTAGCACAGAGGCCTTACCCAGTCCAAACATCAGTGTGAAAAATGCAAAATAGTGCACTGATTTTCCACAAACATTTGATTACACAAAGACCATTTGTTTATTAAATTGACTGGGTTTTTTTTTTTTTTTTTCTAAGAGGCCTCTTGTTCAATGTGTCTCTGCAAAGCAGATTGTCAGGCCCTAAAAAGTTAGTGTTGCGGTTAGATTTACATCCTAACAAACTGGAAGTTTACTACACTACTCAGAGCTTTGGAAGTTAAATGAAATTATAATTACAAAAGTAGACTAAATATAAAGGTATAAAAGGCAATAAACATATATGAGGCAAATTTACATATATTTAGAGTTCAAAACCATCACAATATCCCCTTGTACAATGCTTCAGCTCTCCTTCCACCTTCTCTGGACACAAAGAGTCCAGATGGCCCTCTGTCTCTACCTCCCCCTTTCCCTCTACCTTACAAAGGTGTGTAGGCAGAATGCAATCTGCCTACATGCAAGGTCAGGAGCAGGGATAGAAAACAGCCAGAAGCTAAGCAGAAGGCAGCCAGAGAGAGAGAAAGAATACACAAAATATAAGGTTTGCAGCAGACTGATGGAATTAGATAAATATATCTTATTATTCTGTGCCAAATCCTATGAACTGTTCATTCTTTACACTGTAATTCTCTGGAAAAACTAATTCTAATTTACAGTCAAGACACCAGGTTAGGGCATTAGCTCTAAACTCTTAACAATTAGGAAATCCCACCAATTTGTCCTGCTAGACTTTCTTTGAATATTGTAAATTGGACATGATGTGGAAACTATATTAGATTTTGTCTGTAGAACTCCAAAACACAAAACTTCTGTGCATAATCCACTGTTGTCTCCCTTTTCAGATAAGGAAATTATCTTTTTCTCCAGACACTGTGCATCCCCCTGTAAAGCAGCCTAACGCTGTATGTAACCTGCCAGAATCCCTCAGCACACTTCCTGCATAGGTTTGGTCCTCTGCTCCATGAATGCAAGCTGCACAGTGGGACTGGTTTCAATACCTTAGGACAAAGAATCATAGAACACTTCAGGGTTGGAGGGGACCTTTAAAGGTCACCCAGTTTAATACCTCTGCATCTGAGGGATGAACAGGGACATCTTTAACTAGATCAGGTGGTTCAGAGTAGCAGCTGCCTGCACTTTTCATGTTGCCAGTACCAGAGCAAGGGCTGCAATGTCATGCTCCAGCTATGCAATGTAGTGCTTAGTTGCACTAAGATATAAGGAGCAGGAAAGAAAGCATACAAAGAAGATCATGACTTCCAGCTTCGTGCTGAGCAGGGGAAGCCCTTGGTTCAGGTTTGCATGCTTTCCTGTTTTCTAGACTGGTGGTTGTTGGTTTTTTTTTTTTTTTTTTTTTTTTTTTCCTTTCACTCCAGTGTTCTTTTTGTGTGCTTTTCCACAAGCTTAAAAATTCTAATTGCAGAAGAACAGAAATGTTGCCACAAGATCCAAACGCATGCACAAACAGCAACTTGGAATTGTGCACTGCCACCTAAGTCATTAAATAAAGTTACCATTCTTGCTATGCATGGGTTTCTTTTTTAGTCTTATTTTTCTTTCTACTCCTGTTACCTGCATAAATTGTATATTACAGCTGTTGCTCAGTCAGCTTCTGGCTGATGAAAAAGCTAAAAAGAAATAGTGTCTTGTCTTCTCACTTTTGAGCCTGGGCCTATGGACATCTGCTTTCTTTTGTGATGGAGGCACCTCACCCCATGAGGGTCTGTGAACAGAGAACAATGTTACTGAGTGCTCAGGACTGTATCCAGTTTTGTATGTACTGGAGGTAAAAAAGGCTTATCACTGCTATCTCTGTAACTATTATGCTTGTTCTCACATCCATGCTTAAAAGAGCAGCCTTAAGTCCTTTTCATAATGTAACTACACGATAGTTCTATAGTTAGGGTATATACACCACCTTCAGGAGTGGCAGAACCTTGTCTGCTGAGAATAACAGAGAGCAGTCTAAGGCAAAGTGGTGAAAATTTAACAGTTAAATATTTCTGGTCGAAATGTGAATAGATGCAAGCAGAATCTAGCAAGAAGAACTTTGTTAAAAAATATATCCTAATTGTGGCCAACAAACAGATTTTTAGGGCATCCACTTCTGTTTCTTTAAGGTCTTTATTGGCATGAGATCAGTCATGGTTACCAAGACTACTACCTACTAATGTCGATTGAGCTGCTGGGAGCTGTAAATCTGTGCAAGGATTCCAGTGTGTTGCACTCAATTTAGCTTTCGTGGCATTCACCAACATGTAGTATTTTGGTCCACTTTAGTTACACTGTGCAGAGTACCAACATGCTCTTCAGACAACAGAGTGAGCAAAGTTACAGGATATTACTTGCAAAATGTGAAGCTTTAAAAAATATGGGAAGTAGTAACAGCACTACCAGTCCTTCCTCTCAAGTACCTGAAAAGAACTTGCTTCTTAAAAAAGGAGCAAAACCCTTCTCCTCTAGGAGATTGATCTGCTGCCACTGAAGTCAATAGAAATTCCTCAGTGATCTTTAACAAAGATTGGATGAGACCTACACTGGTGACAAGGCAAGGCATATCCATTTAGGTGGATGGGATTTCTAGGTCTTAACATATGCATTGTTGTGGGGTTTTCCGTTTGTTTGGGGTTTTATTACCCAAGGTGCCTTAGGATGGAAGGAGTTGTTCAAAGCAGAACACAGCTGTTTCTGCTTGCTAAGCCTATGCTTACTACTAAAACAATGTTATCCACTGACTATATTTAGCTGCACTGCAGGCTGCCAAAACCAGTGAATATTGCTGTGGGCAGTCAAGTAAGGAAGCCTGATGCACAACAGAACTGGGGCAGTGTCCTGGTTTCACTGGGACAGACTCACAGGGTAGCCACAGCCTGCAAGCTGCTAGCAGTTTTGAGTCAGCTGAAGCAACTTACCAGAGGTGGCTCACAGGTCTGTCCCATGCCATAAATGTCATGCTCAGTATGAAGGAAGAGGTTTGGTGCAGACAGGATCTGCTTTGCTTTGGGCTGTTGTTGTGGAGGAAGGAATTAATGTGTGGCTGAGCCAGGAATTTTTATACAAAAATAGTTATTTTATTTTCCCAAAAACCCGCCCCCAAAACTATATATACAAAGATTAATTTAGTTTAATTAGCAGATTCAGTCGCATGAGAATATCTACAGGGATACCATTGATAATCTGACTATTTTGGAAGTCAGAAGTTGGAAAAGGCTTTAGCTATTAAATTATAGCGGTTTTCTTACTAATAAAGCAGAGATGAGCCAAAATAACTCACGATCAGGCTGACTTGCTCGTGAGGTCTGTCTCTGTCGTTCCCTTTTCAGCAGCTGCCGAAGAGTCATTAAGAGGTATTCAGCTCTTACAAAAGGTGTCAATAGGTGAAGCAGTCTTTGAAGATCTCTGCATCCAAGGCGAGGCGAGAGTGGGGGAACTCTCAGGCAGGCACAAACGTCCAAACGTTCAGGCAGGGACGAACTCCAAGGTGGGAATGAGCTCCAAGGCGGGAACCCCCAAAGGTGGGAAGCCCCCCAGTTTATACTCTCGCTAGACAAAGGGGGGAATTACCACGCTTTAGGCGCAAAAGCGCACAGCCAATCCCAGCTTGATTCCAGTGCGGGCACTGCACGGGCACTCCTCGTGCAGGCAGGACCCCTTTGCTCACCCCCCTCACGCCTGCAGGGCAGGCGAGGTGGGGGAACCAGGCTGCTTTCCCCCTCCCATTCAAGCCATGGCAGGAGAAGAATTTAGGGGTATACAGGACTCCAGGACAGCTGTTTCTCCCCCTCCTTCTGTTGCCTCTCCCCATCCCTGGAGAGGTTTGCTTACCATGCTGCTCCTAAGGATGGTTTTCTTGTTTATTGTGACCACCACGCATTTGCTGGGCTAAGTGTAACTTTGTATATTTTATGTTGGCATTGGTATTAGTATTAATTTTGCTCTCCGTAAAATCTGTATTCATCTCAGCCCATTGATATCCTGTCATTTTCCCAATTGCCTTTCTGTGTTGGCCAGAGGTCACTGGATGATAAACTGTTGTAGTTTAGCCCTGAATATGGGGTAAATGACCAGAGGTAAAAGTTGCTTCTCCCTATAATTGACAACTCTAGCACATGCAGCACTGTGAAGGTGGAGTCATATCAATTGTAAGCAGCTGTCTATTAAATTTGCAAAAAATCTGATTAGATAATTGCTGACATTTAAAGAAACAAATGGTGCCCCCAGTTACACTGCTGAAATGCCT